>NC_068385.1:7627577-7997577 GCF_023724105.1 Carassius gibelio | reverse complement strand
TCTCTCTCTCTCTCTCTCTCTCTCTCTATGTGTCCATCTGTCTCTCTCTCACTCCATGGCAATAAAAAGCTTATTCTATTAATGGAAAAAACTTTATTGGCAGTCATGGTAAAGCCCTGCTGCCATGGTTCAACCTTGACTGATTGGTAACGAAACAATAAGTCACTTTGCTGAAAGTGGGCTGATCAGGACTTCTAACTGAGCAGGAAGTGTGTGTGTGTGTGTGTGTGTGTGTGTGTGTGTTTAAGAACAGAGCAGATGTAACAACAGTGACAGTATTGTCAGATCTAAAACAAGACTCGCTCGGGAAACACATTGTTTATGTTTGGAATGGTGTGCTTTTCATACTATTTTGCAATATGTAAATAAAAAGACGGTCACACTTTATTTTAGGGTCCAATTCTCACTATTAACTAACCATTAACTATAACTTTTGACTCAATTAACTCCTTATTTGCTAATAAACAGCCAATATGTTAATAATAGACATGCTAATAAGCAACTAGTTATTAGTGTGAATTGGACCCTATACTAAAGTGTCACCAAAAAGACTATAATAAATACAATTTTTGTTGTATACAAATTACATTTACCAACTGTATCCAACAATGTAATGCACTCGACTGGACCACAGAGTGATGAATGAACCAGAAATGCTTGGTAACACATTAATTATTGCATTAACTAACATTAACTAATATTAAGCAATACATTTGTTACTATATTTATTAATCTTTGTTGATGTTAGTTATAATGATTTTTATTACTTTTACTTTCAAACTATTTTCTCAAAAATTGATAATACGTTTCACAAATAAATACAAAGAAATGGTAATTAAATATGAAATATTAAAGTAGAAATACTGAGATATTATTTTGTTGTAAAACATACTCCAATAATTATTTACTTTTTAACAACAAAATCATTTTACAGTATAATAAAAAAAAACAATTGTTGAAATGACTTGTACAACCATATATATATATATATATATATATGCATACACAAAAATATTGGTAAAAATATTACTGTAAAAATATTATTGTTACATTTATTAGATCTCCAAGCTTCTAAATATATGCATACTATATACTCAAATTTTATTACATACTTTATATGTGATAGAGGCATGTTCATGTAGTTTTGGTCCTAATAAAAATTGGCTAATTATTATTATTATTATTATTATTATTATTATACGTTGTATATTTATAAATGAATACGCAGCGCAGCTGTATTTTCATCATCATTCCTCCAGTCTTCAGTGTCACATGATCTTCAGAAATTATTTTAATATGATGATTTGCTGCTCAAGAAACATTTCTGATTATTATAAATGTCGAAAACATTTGAGCTGCTTCATATGTTTGTAGAAACTGTGATGTATTTTACATTTTTCAGGATTATTTTTTGAACAGAAAATGTTATAAATGTCATTATTGTCACTTACTGTCATCAATTTAATGTATCCTTATGAATAAAAATAATAATAAAAAATAATACATATGACGTACTGTATGCTATAGACGCATGTTAATGTAAAAATGACATGCAGAAGTCATTTTACCAGTGTTCTATTTATGTGACATCACACTAAGTAGCTCCGCCCACAATGGGATTTCATTGGTTGCCGCTCCAAATAGCAGTACATTCTGATTGGCTGTGAATTTCAGCACTTTGCAGCTGCACAGTAGTTCACACAGGCTTGTGTAGCTGGTCAGGACGTGCTGTCTGTGTAAAGAATAGATTGAATGATTATAATAAATGGAGACTAATCAACTGAGTTCAATTATTTCTGTGGCTAAAGGTGATTACAAACATTCATCAGAATATGAAAGAAAGTGAGCATGGGGTGACAAACGGTCAGGTTGACTGGTGTGTTAAATTTAGACATTGACATCAGTGTTAGACCAGACTGTACTGCGTTCCTATAACACTCCTGAAGCTTGTTAAAACACACACACACACACACACACACAACACGAGCCTCAGACACCTCAAGGCTGTGTTGGAAAAGATCCGCTCTTCTCTTTCCCACAGGACGAGTGACTATAACATTCACAGAACACAAGACTGTAAAAACAGCCTCTTTTAATACAGAAACAGAGACAGACAGAGAGAGAGAGAGATGTTTCTGATCCCCCTGAAGTCAACATGAAACACTTTTCACAAGCCGTTGTATCCTGAGAGAAACGAGACATTCAACAAGAAGAAATATGCAGGACAAGACCTGATTCTATCCATCAGGAATCGATCGGCTCATGAAAATTATGCCTTTATTGTATTCAAATTATATTATATTATATTATATTATATTATATTATATTATTTTATATTATATTATATTATATTATATTATATTATATTATATTATATTATATTATATATAAATTATATTTAAAAAAAAGCTAGTTGTGTTAATTTGACAACAGATTATGAAAACATCAGTGTATGTATTAATATTTTGTATTCGTTTTTTACTTTACATTTTAGTTATTTTAGATTTTATTGGTATGTTTTATATTTTTTTATATTTTAATGTTACTTAAAAAGTTTTAGTAATTTGATTGTTTTTCCTAATTTTTTTTTTTTTTTTTATATATTATTCATTTGTTTTAGTTATTTTAGTAAGTTAAACTTCTTACAAAAAAAGGTGTAGGATTTAGGACTCTATTTTTACTCTATTTTTACTAAAACTGCTAGTAATTTGCAAAAATATTCATAAATTATCGGCAAACAAAACAATTTTCATTACACACACACACACATATACAGTACAGTACAGACCGAAAGTTTGGCAACATTACTATTTTTAATGTTTTTGAAAGAAGTTTCTTCTGCTCATCAAGCCTGCATTTATTTGATCAAAAATACAGAAAAAAATGTAATATTGTGAAATATTATTACAACTTAAAATAATAGTTTTCTATTTGAATATACTTGTAAAAAATAATTTATCTCTGTGATGCAAAGCTGAATTTTCAGCATCATTACTCCAGCCTTCAGTGTCACATGTAACATCAGTCGATCACATGATCATTTAGAAATCATTCTAATATTCTGATTTATTATGAGTATTGGAAACACTTCTGCTGTTTAATATATTTGATGAAGAAAAGTTTAAAAAGAACTGCATTTATTCAAAATAAAAATTTAAATTCTAATAATATTTTTATTCTAATAATATATTTTCTTTATCACTTTTTATCAATTTAACACATCCTTGCTGAATAAAAGTATTGATTTTATTTTAAAAAAAGAAAGAAAAAAAATTACTGACCCCAAATTACTGACCAGTAGTGTATATTGTTATTACAAAATATTTATATTTTAAAAACATAGCTTTTTTTTTTTACTTTTTATTCATCAAAGTATCCTAAAAAAGTATCACATGTTCTGAAAAAATATTAATCAGCAGAACTGTTTCCAACTTTGATAATGAATCATCATATCAGAATGATTTCTAAAGGATCATGTGATGATCCTAAAAATTCAGCTTTGCGTCACATAAATAAATGATCATTTAAAGTATAATACATTTAAAAACAATTATTTTAAGTTTCACAATATTACACTTTTTTTCTGTATTTTTGATCAAATAAATGCAGGCTTGATGAGCAGAAGAAACTTCTTTCAAAAACATTAAAAATAGTAATGTTTCCAAACTTTTGGTTTGTACTGTAGATATATATATATATATATATATATGAAAATATAACATTTCAAATAGAATTAAAGAGAATCAATGAATTGTGAATAATAATGAATAATGCCGTTGTGTGAATAATAAAAAAAAAGTAATCGGGATTGTTGCTGGGCAGTGGCAAGTTTCTTTCAGGTTAACATCGTATAAACAAACATCATTCCTAATAAGCTTATATTAATAATTATTCCTCCTCCATACCTTCCTCAGTGATCCCTCCATCCTGATCTTCACTGATGATCACTGTGTCTCCATGACGACCGTCCGCTGCTGATATCGGAGCAGAGAGTGACGTTCAGTCTATAAATAACCCGACAGACGGTTTGTCCTTCCATTAATCGGTCTGTCGATGAATCAGACGGTAAATGATGACGGAGGATCAGCTTCTGACAGCACAGAGCACTCAAAACATGTCTCACAAACTCTGGTTTTAGACCATTAGTACTCAACAGATGCTGTGAGGCACAGAGACAAACACACTCCTACTGTGCATTATAAAGAATAAGCTTTATGACACAGGTATGACACAAACACCTGAGAGAAGTACGCGAACAGACTGTTTGATCCCACAGTCGAAAACTAGAGTATGTCATTCATAGAAAGAGACAGAAATGCAACGTTATAAACGTACATCAAAGAAGCAACAGACAAACTCTGTATGTGTGTATGTGTGTGTGTGTGTGTGTGTGACTCCTTTGAAGATTAAACACTGACTACTGAAGACTCTCTCTTTCTCTTGTGCAAAGGAAAACTTGAGGAAAAAGTGACTGCAATCTCACAAAAAACTGTCAAGAATATATTCGTATTTCAAAATCAAAAGGAAAAAATTGAAGAAAATATATTTTGTATGAATACAATATACCTTAATATAAGGCTTCTGGCATTTCATTAATTTATTTTAATTATAATACAATGCAATAAAAAAATGCTATGGATACACACACACACACACGCACACACATATCTTCAATTACTAAAAATTATATAAATATAAATAGATTTTTATGGCAGAAATTATATGCAAATTATTAAGTATTATTCTTAAAATATTACCATAATAATTTTTTTGTCAAATGTAATTTATTCTTGTGATGGCAAATCTGAAACATTATAAATTAATTATTCATTTATTTTACATTTCTACGTTAAATTTGTTGTCTGTGATGTATTTATTGTAATTTATCAAAATCTATTCAGGTATGAATATATATATATATATATATATATATATATATATATATTAAATGCAGTATTTTATATTACATATTATAAAATGTTACACATAGTATCAACAGGTTTTTTTGTAATATATTTTATAGGTATAGTATATAAGTAGATATATTCATATATTTTATATTTTATATTTATATATTTAATATAGTATATATTGTCATGACAATAATCTCTCAAAGCAAAAAAAAAAAAAAAATATATATATATATAAATAAATAAAAAATTCTAATGCAGTTTTTTTCTCATTCTTTATTCTATAATGCAGTATGTTTTTTGTGCGGTTACCGTGTATAACCCTGAACTGACTCTCTCTCTCTCTCGCTTTCTCTCAGTTTGTTCGCAGTATTCGCGAGGAGTGTTTGCGATCTTCGGCCTGTACGATAAGCGTTCGGTGCACACTCTGACGTCCTTCTGCAGTGCGCTGCACATCTCTCTGGTGACACCCAGTTTCCCCGCCGAGGGCGAGACACAGTTTGTGCTTCAGCTGCGGCCCTCCATCCGCGGAGCGTTACTGAGCCTCCTGGACCATTACGACTGGAGCCGCTTCGTGTTCCTGTATGACACAGACAGAGGTAAGAAACACACACTTGTGCCTGCAGCCGAACTGAAAGACTATATCAAACGTGACCAGCCAATATTGAGTTGTTTAAACACTTTCTGGTGTCTTGGTTTAATGATTTGTTTGTTTGAGCGGCTTGAGGACAAACTTCTGTCTCAACCCATCTTTGTGGACAGAGAGAAGAGATGAATTTTGTTTGCATGTGGCGTAATGATGATACGATCGCAAGCATTTTTGAACGTGAACATGAAATGAGTAGACTAGTTTACATAGTTATACATTCAGGGTTATTCTTGTGAACTAAAACTCTTAAAAACATTTTGTTAGTTGAAATAATGATGAAATATATTGAATAAAATGAAACAAAATAAATACTTGATTTATAACAAAATTGAGAAATGACACCTTGGCCAATAAGTACATTAAGTAAAAAAAAAAAAATAATAAAATAAATAAATATATATATATATATATATATATATATATATATATATATATATATATATATATATATATATATATATATATATATGTATACATACTGTTGACTGAAAAAAAAACATAATTAGTAAAAATTAATAAAAAGGCAAAAAAGACAAAAAAAAATACAAATATAGAAATGTACTTATTAAAATATTAGTAATAAATAATACTAAAATAAATAACAAATAAAATAAATATTAGAAAAACCATAAACTAAACAAAAAAAGAAGGAACTTAAATTAATAACAAAAAAAACTGAAATGAAAATAAATTAAGCCTAAATAGCAATATAAAACAAACAATGCAAAAGACAAAATTACAAAAATCTTTATAAAAATAAAAATACAAAGTTAATTATATAAACAAAATAGAATCAAATACGTAAAAATAAATATAATAATAAACAAAACTAAAACTAAATAAATAAATATTTAGTAAAAAGAGGGAAAGGAGAATGATATGATTCTTCTTGATATGATTTGCTCTTCTTCAGTCCATTTTAAGCCCAGCATTCGGACACAGAGCGCCTCAGATCTCCTGCCTGCTGTCGGTCCACTGCTCATCCTCGAGCCCAGAGCGACGCGGGCTGCAAGCCAATCATCCAGTCATCCGTGATCTCTTGCTTAAAGACCAGAAAGAGAAGCTAATGGATCCTTTGCATCTGCTTTCTTCCCTCGTCTTCATTTTCTTCATCTCCTCCCTCACTTAATAAGTGCTGATGTCTGAATTTGACTGATAGTCTCTTGAGTCTCTTCATCCGAGCTGGCGTTGAGTCCAAGGACGACGCAGCGTTTTTTCTGCATCAATTTAGCCTTTGTCCTTCTGTTTTGAAATAAGCACTAAAATTACTAACTGGAAAATGGAAATAAAAATAAATGAAACCAAAACCTTAATATTTAAAAAATAAAATAATTAAAATAACCGAAATCTTAATATATAAAAAAAAAATTAAGAAATGAATAAATACATACATAAAAAAATTTAATAAAAAGAACAACTGAAAAAAAAAATTAATTAAAAGAAAAATGTAAAATATAAAAATTAAACACTACTAACACTAATATAATGGTAATACATAACACTAAAAATATTTTTTTATAAAAAAAATGACAAAATGATTTCCAATTATAAAATAAAATAAAATATAAAAATAATATAATATTTTATATAATTATTAAATAAAATAACAAAATGCATTCGATATATAAATAAAAGTTATATTAATAAATACTGCTTAAAGAAATAACTGGACTGGAGTTTAAGCACTAAAATTATTAACTGGAAAACATAAATAGTAATAATTATTTTGTAATTATTAAAAAGTAAAATAAAACATTTGAAACATATAAACACTCATATAAATATAAAGAAACAAAATTAATTTGGAATATTATTAAAAACTATAATAGTGTATACTAAGGAAGGCCCAGGATGATTGAGGTTGAGATTAGGGAGGTTAACTAGTGCCAACTTCTCAGAAAGTGTTTTAGCAATTATTTATTTAGTGAATCATAAGCGCTATTCTGATCTTGAGCCGCTTGATCTGCAGTTGGCATCGATTCCAAGGACATGGCATGCTTTCCCTGTCAGTTTTGCCTTTGTCCTCGTGTTTGTGTTGATTCCCCGAGCGCTGAGGAGGTTTATCAGACTCGCAGACACTCAGTTTGACCTCACACCTCCGTCAGCAGATCTGCATTGCGGCTCTGTCTGCTAAAACGTCTCCGATCGCTCGCTCATACACGTGAAATGGCTGATCGCAGGGGAACGTCCGGCTTGTCTGGAGATATTAGCATCACTGCCAGCAGATATGGAAAAAATACATCTATTCACAGATGAACAGGACAGCCATACTGCAGATTATTAACTAAAATAGCCATTAAGACACTTTACCGACATGTAAAACAATCAAGCATAATTGGCGGACAGTGAAAAGCTTGTTAAAAATACACTTTTCTACAAAAACGGAGAAGAAGTGAACAGAAATGTGTATAGATCTTAAGGGTGTGTGAAATTGGCAATTGAAAATGAAAATATCTCTATTTTATTGTGGTATTTAGCAGTTACAGAAATTTATGTTTTTATTAAGGTTCAAGTTTGCCACCTTAAACTGATTTTCAGAGGCATTTTACCTTTTTACGACCATTTTTTTCTTATTTTATTCAATGCACGTGTCATATTTTATGTAAAATTCTTATATTTAATAAATAAATTACGTTAGAATAATAAGACCCTATATTAACTTTATATTTAATGTAGTTTAAATAAGTAGTTGTAGTCATTTATTCATCCAATTTGCTCTAAATGCTGATTCAGTCAGATAAATATTTAAAAAATAATCATTGTAGTCTTTCATTCAACTAGTAATATTTTGATTTTTATATGACGTTATAGTTTAAATATGCAAGTCACTGTCTTAATGAGTGAGTCACTGAGTCATGTATTCAGCCGATTCATTTAAACAGCTGATTCATTCAAGAACAAACGAAGTAACAGTTGAAAATTGAATCATTGATTCATTCAAACGGATGATTTGTTCAATAATGAAGCAAGTGACTATTTCTAAATGGATGATTCAATTTGATTCATTCAAACGGATGATTCATTCAAGAAAGAATCTTTAGAGACTGACTTCATGAATAGATATTTGAATCATTGATTCATTCAAAAGCGATTCATTCAGAAACAAAACAAAGCTATATTTCGCTCTGTATCCTCAAATGATTTACAACCAAAAACTGATCAAATTAAATCCAACCCATGCATTTACATCTGCAAGTGTTTGCTCATCTGCATTACATCTAGAATGTTTCCTATCAGATGTCAAATAGACATTATTTACGATGTTTATGATTTAGTGTATGTAAAACTGATGTCTGAAAGAGGTCTGTCAGATGTTTGTACACAGTAGATGCTTTCCAGATGCAGACGTACATGCAATCTGAGTTGTTTAACAGCACTGAATTATAAAATCAAGAGAAAGCTGGTCTTTGTAGGCTGCTAATTTAGGGCGAAATGCATCTTTCTTTAATTCTGGTCATTCAAAAGTGCATTTTGATTGCACCCCCGCCGTCAGCTGCCTCAGGATAGTTGCTCAGTTCTTTATTACGGATCTCTAGCGTCCGGTAGGTTAGTGGACGTCCTTGTTAACGTTCGTTGTGCCGTTTCAGCAGTGCTGGAAACCGCTCGGCTATTAAATGCTAGCAGCACAGTTGAGCGAACATCTCCACTTACAGGCCCTGAGTAACTGACACAGCCGTTGCTACTGGCACGCTCACTTTAGCCGAGAAACGGACCATCTGGCAATCTGGATCGGACTGTTAGCGATCGGTTCCAGCTAGCGCTTTGACACTTTAGCTAGAGTCTCGCTACTGCTACCTTTATGAACACTGAGTGAAATACTACTGCACTGCATGCAACACAACTGTCAGCAAAAATATGAGACAGTACGGAATGCTAAACTTTCAATATAGAATTTCTGTCTCTAAGCAACTTTATTGATAATTCACAGCATTGACAATACATTTTTGTTTCTGTGTGTGCATGATATATGTGTTCTCTAACTTTCAAAAAATGATTGCTTCATTCAAAATCCCGCTGCTCTTATCTTCACTCCGCTCTTGACTCAGACTTTAGTCAGATTAGGACAAGCTAGACAGTGTTAGATTTAGAAAAGAGGGAGATCCTTCCACCAGCCAGAATGGTACATGAAAATGTTCTGGATAGTGATTTGTGTCTCTCTGTGATGGTACCACACAAGGCGTCGCTCATCTGTAGTTCTCAGGCTTCTTGAGTGGATGTAGAAGAGTGAGTGGAAGTCGGCAGGTGTTGAGCCTGTCGCTGTTCTTTAAGCAATCAATGTCTTGAACTTGATGCGAGTCGCAAACAGTAGTTAGTTCAATGTCAAAAATAGGTGTGTGACATGGGCCCTTTTGAGCTCAATGAAGGCCAGTCATGCTGCTGCATTCTGAATCATTTGTAGAGGTTTAATCACACATGACAGTAGTCCAGCCTAGAAATGACAAACGGCCTGGACAAGAAATTAAGCTCCTTCTGATGTTGTGCAATGCAAACCTGAATGATCCGTTTTTGCAATGTGGTCTTTTAAATTCAGCTGGTCATTAAAGATTACAGGCGAAAGATTTCTGGCCAAAGTTGATGGGGTAATTGTTGACAAACTTAGCTGGATGGTGAAATCATGCTGTAGAGTCGGAATGGCAGGGAAGATGAGAAGCTCGGTCTTTGCCAGTTTTAGCTGTAGGTGATATTCTTTCATCCAATGTGAGATGGATCATCTGGTTGAAATGAAAGATAGTGCTGTGTGTCTTTAGTATAGAAAAGGTAGGAGAAACCATGTTCCCTGTTGTGGGTCCCAGTGATGTTGTGTATACAGAGAATAGAAGGGGTCCAAGTACTGATCCCTGAGGAACCCCAGTGACCAGTTGGTGTGCTCTGGACACCTCCGCTCCCCAGGCCACCCTAAAAGACCTATCTGAGAGATAGGATTCCAGTGATGAGAGGGTGAACAAGAGGATCTGATGATTCACAGTGTCAAGAGCGGTAGAGAGATCCAGCAGAATGAGAACTGATGATTTGGAATCAGCTTTCGCAAATCCGCAAGGCTTCAGAGACCGAAAATAATGCAGTCTCAGTTGAATGGCCACTTCTGAAACCTGACTGAAGAAATAATGATATCTGGTTGGAAACAACTCGTTCAAAGTTTTTTCACTATGAATGGAAGGAACGAGACTCCTGGTCCAGGTCTGTAGCTATCTACAAGTGAAGTGTTTAATGTTGAGCAGTGGGGTTACCCAAGCCTGCTTGAATGCGGTGAGGAAAATGCCTGGGAGAAGAGATGTGTTGATGATATAATGTTACTGCCTGTTACTTCTGCCTCAGTGAGGGGACAGGAGGAGGAGAGGGCAGTTTTAGCAGTGTATGTGGTTTGGAAATGGAGGTGGTGGAGGTGGACGGGGACACAGAAGATGATTTAATGTTTTGACGAGATTAGATGTGTCTGGAGCGCTGTTGATCTTGTTGTGGAAATACGAAGGATTTGCAGTTTGGACTTTGGCAGAGAAAGATGAAAGCAACGACTGATACAAACTCAGGTCGGACGGATCTTTTGATTTGTGTCATTTTCTCTCTGCTGCTCAGAATTTGGACTGATGTTCACAAAGAACAGGAGACAGCCAGGGGTTAGAAGAGGCAGCACAGGCTCGCCTGGAGTAGAGAGGACAGATACCGTCTAGACAAGAAGTTAAAGTGGAGCATAAAGTGACAGCTGCTACATTCACATCCAGAAATGAGAAAGGTGTGGGTGAGAGAAGAGTGTGGACGATACTATAGAGGAAAGATGGGAGGGTGAAAGGGAGCACAGGTCCACAGAAAAAGAGAGAGGTGCAACTTTTTTACTGCAGATGGATGTATGGATGGATGGATAGATAGATAGACAGATAGACAGACAGACAGATAGATAGATGGATGGATTTTTATAATTTTTAATACATTTGGAATCATTTCAATGTTTAAAATGTTTAAAATATTTAAATATTTTACATTTTTATTCATTTTTTTCATTTACTTATTATATTTGCATATTTAAAATTGTACAAAATTATAAGACTATATGTAGCTCTAAGTTCTATGAGCCATTTTGCTAATATCCTAAAATGGCATTAAAGTGTAAAAATAATATTAAAAATAATGTTAAATATGTACATATTTACAAATATTTTGAAAAAAAAACATATTTTGAGTCGTTTTGCTAAATGACACTGCATTTCTCCAAAACCTCTCCTTTTGAAGTAGCACGTCACATGCTTAAACATTCACATAGCGCTGTGTTTGAAAAGCAGCTGGTAAAGGCTGTGTTTTCATGCGGCGCGAGAGGCAAGTGTCCGTCCGTCCGTCCACACACACACAGACTGAGGTTTGTGTACAGAGGATTCTCCAGCTCTCTGCTGCCAGTCTGTGTTTACTCACAGGACAGCTGGTACCGCTTCATTATGATTGTGTGTGTGTGTGTGTGTGTGTGTGTACGAGCTCACGGTCATCTGTGGTCTGTCTGTGTGTTGTGGCCTGTCTCATATCTGTTGTTGTGAACCTGCTCACACACACACACACACACACAGACAGAAAGATACTGGACACTACATGTGTCCTGATGTCCAAAGTCCTGCGGTGCGACTAAAGGCCAGTTTAAAGGACATCTGTTGCTCTTGGCCGACATTACTGGCACACTGATGCAGAATACACACGGGACATTTGGACAGGAGAAAGAACCCTAGCACACACACACACACACACACACACACACACACATACACACACACACACACACACACACACACACACACACACACACACACACACTCACTCACTCACTCAATCACTCACACACACACACACACACACACACACACACACACACACACACACACACACACACACACACACACACACACACACACACAGACACACACACACACCCACACACACACACACACACACTCACGCACTCACACACACACAGTCTGGAAAGGAGAATATAGCTGAATTATGTAGCTTCTCTCTTTTTATTATTTGCATAATATTGCATCAAAATGACTTTTTTTCATATTTTGTCAGAGATAATAGAGTCAGTATTATATTAATGACACTATTATAGTTCTTATAAATAATTAAATTACTTTTTATATTTTCGGTTTTCATTTTATCTTTAGTTAACTTTTTAGTCTTTAGTTGTGTGTTTGTCATTTTTATGGTTTATTATGATTTGTAAAATATGTCTGTATAGTTTTTTTTCTGATTTAGTTATTTTAGTATATGAACATTAAGTATCTCATTAAATAAAAATAAGAAATGTTACAAAATAAAATAAGTTCAAGTTTTTACCTACAGTTCGAAGGGTTTTATCTGATTTATGTTGCATCTTACTTTTTAGCATCTGCATAAAATTGCAGAAAAACTTATTTTTCATACTTTGGGAGATATAATGGAGTCAGTGTTATTTTAGAATCATTTGGGTATAATTCTACTTTTTATCAACATTGTAAATTATTTAATATTTTCTTTTATTTCTGTTTTCATTTAAATGTTAATGTTTTAGTCATTTTTTATTTATTTTATTGTATTTCAGTTATAATAAGGGTAAAGTAAAACCATTTTGTTATTGTTTTAGTGAACTATAATAACCCTGAATAGAGTTTAAAAAAAATTATGTTGCATCCTTTTAGCATTTGCATATAATTGTATAGTTTTATTTTTTTCATTTTCAAGTTATTTATTTTTTAAGTCATCTTTGTCTCCCATATTTTTATAAAATAGATAATTAAGACAAATGTTGACATACAGTAAGTTGCTTTTTTAGTAGTTGCATAAAATTGCATAATTTAATTAAACTATAACATTCTTTTAAGTTATTTTTTCTCTCTTTATATATATATATATATATATATATGGACAGTTAGATCATTTGTGCTTGAAATAAACTGATGAGAGCTGTGACTCTTTTGTAGCTGTTGCGATCTAAAAGTCTAAATCTCTCTATTTGTGCTCCATTCAGTTTTCTCTGCATGTTTAGGTGAAGATACATGTGTTGTTGTTGTCAGGATATGCCATCCTGCAGGCCATCATGGAGAAGGCGGGTCAGAACGGCTGGCAGGTCAGTGCCATCTGTGTGGAGAACTTCAATGACGCCAGTCACCGAAGACTGCTGGAAGACCTGGACCGGAGACAGGAGAAGAAGTTCGTCATCGACCTCGAGGCAGAACGACTCCAGAACATTCTGGAGCAGGTGAGCATCACATCAAGCAATCAAAATTAACCACATTTACAATCCTGGTCAAACACAATGGATACAGTAAAATGCTCCGCTACATTGTTTTTCGTGTGATATATTCTTCAAATCATTATGAAATAAATTGGGCTGGGAGTGTAATTTCATGTTGACTTATACAATTAAAATTTAAAGTTTTTTACACTTTTTTTTATTTACATGCTTTAAATCTATTTTAAAATATTTAGATATTTTAAAATATATATTTTTAAAACATTTTTTTTTTTTGACTTTGAAAATATTCCACAATATGAAAAGAATGTATTACAATCTAAATGTTTTATTTTAATTTTTAATTATTAAAAATAATTTTTTTTTTTTTTATAATAAAACTATATATAGTAATGTAAGTGTTTTGAGCAGTTTTGCTAACTGATTTTGAAAATATTCGACAATAAATTTCTTCAAATTCTAAAATGTAAAAATTTTTTTTTTAAAATTAATTTATTTAAATACTTTTAAATATTTACAAAAAATGCATAATACTATATATAGCTCTGTGAGCTCTTTAAGACATTTTGATAACTGACTTGAACATATTCTAAAATATTAAAAAAAGAAAATATTTATTAAATTTGTAAAAAATATATTCAGATCTTTCAAAAATATATATTTATAAAAAATTATAAAAAAAAATATATACTAGCACTGTAAGTGTTTGGAATAGTTTTGCTAAATGACTAAAAACAATCTACAATTTCAAAATTTAAAATATTTTACATTTTTTTTTATAAATAATTATATTTGTATTTTTTTTAATATTTACAAATATTCTGATAAAAACATAATATACAAAACATAATATATAATATCAAACTATCATTTAGCCATTTTGACGGACTTTGAAAACATCATGCAACATTATAATTTTTTTTTTACATTTAATTACTTATTAATATTTAGATAATTATATTAGAAAATATATTTTTGAAAACCTATTAAACTGTATATTCTACAATATTTTTAAGTGCATTAATTGAAAACATAATTTTTTTTTTAATGTTTAGATTGTTAAATATATATATATATATTGTTAAAAAAATAGTACTATACGTGCTTTGAGCAGTTTTCAAGCTGACTTTGATAATAATATGATAATATTATTTATTTCTCAATTGAACTTTTTTATTGTAGTTTTAAAACTTCTTTCAAAAATGTTTTAAAAAACAAAACTTTAGTGTACATTAAACGGTTTAAATGTGTAGCAGCTCCATGGTTCTCGTGCGGTAATGATGTCACAGCTCAGCTCTCAGGACGTCTGATCTATGAACTCTGCGATTGAGGGGCGTGTTTGATTATTACATGGTCCGTCTGTTCCTCAGGCAGACCTCTGAGGTGCCCATCTATCAGCCTGACAGCAGACTTGGCAAACACACACACACACACACACACACACACACACTGTCTCGCGGTTGGACATAGTTAGGTACAACATCAACAGAATGTTCTCTCTACATGCCCTGCCAGAATGTTCCTCGAGCAGATGTGATCTCACACCGATACCAGTTACACACTAGACAAATCTCAAATACAGTATTTGAAAAAGACTATTTACTTAAAGGAATAGTAAAAAAAAAAAAAAAACTCTTAGATGAGTTTGTAGCATTGCATCAGTGTCTCATCAATGGATGCTCTGCAGTGAATGGGTGCCGTCAGAATGAGAGTCTGATAAAAACATCACAATAATCCACAGCACTCCAGTCCATCAGTGAACATCTGGAGAAGACAAAAGATGAAACAAACCCAGCATTAAGGTGTTTTTGAGTCCATAATCCATACAAATTCTTCCTCCAGTGAAAACATCATCTGAATCAGAAGAGAAATCTGCACCGTTTACAATCCAAAACAGATCACATTTTGAAGTGAGAGACAACAGGAGATTAACTTTTTCACTGGAGGAAACGTTATTATGGATTATGAACTCATGTTTTTGCCAGAAGCAATGGTTTGAAAATCATCTTAATGATGGATTTGTTTCTTATAAACACGTCTTCTCCAGATGTTCACTGATGGACTGGAGTGCTGTGGATTATTGTGATGTTTTTATCAGACTCTCATTCTGACGGCACCCATTCAATGCAGAGCATCCATTGATGAGACACTGATGCAATGCTACATTTCTAACTTTTTGTGTTTTTTTACGTCAAAATGTTTCTTCTGGCTGGTCCATAATCCATAATTACACTTCCTCCAGTGAGAAAATCCTCTTCGAGGTGATGAAAGCGTTCTTTTGTCACGAATGACCTGTTTTTAATTCTGTAATTGGTGCTGAGATTACAGAATCATGGGTAATGTAATCTATTACCAGGAATTATTTACAAATATAAGTAAAAACAAATGCATGCTGATGGCTTCATCAAAAATCAACTATCATTTTAATTATACTTACATTAAAATTTGAACTGCAATTCTGCATCCTATTTGGCACATTAATACAAATGCATTGAAATTGAAATGCACACAGTGTCTTGGAACATAAACTCTATTTATATGTAAAAATACTTTCCCAAGAATATATGATAAATAATAAAATAAAGATTGTAATAAAACAATCTTTGTGCTACTGTATTTCCAGCCACTCATTCCTTGTATTTCTGTCTTTCTCTCAGATTGTGAGTGTGGGGAAACATGTGAAAGGATATCACTACATCGTCGCTAACCTGGTGAGTGCTGGCGCGGGTTTATACAGTGATGGAGGAATACAGCTGGAGGAAATGATCAAATATAGAGGACAGCGTGTCCTCTGGCTCTGAGCTTCACTTTCCTGAAGAAAACCAGAACGCATTATTACATGTTGACATCGTTTGTGAAGGATTCCTTAAATCATGTGCACTAGTGCTTTACTGCGTGATCATATGCACCATTTTCAGCTTCTGGACGATAAAGCAGATTTAAAATCACAGAGATTTGAGGATACAGGACTTTTTTTTTTTTTTTGCTTATTATGAAACCACCACCATTGAGTTTTAAAAACACCAAGTAAATTTAAATTCTAATTATAAAACAATCATATTCAAAAATGATATTTAATATAAAAAAATAACTATAAGAATTATTGTTAATTTTAAAATGTATTTCCTAAATGTATAATTAAAATGAAATAATTAATTGACCGCAGTTGACACCCAAGAAGACCTTAGCAAATGTAAACATTTACAAATCTCTTTTAAATAACTTTATATACTTTTTAATGTACTTGTATCTTTTTCTAATTAATTAAAATAATATAATTTATTAATTTATTTTAATATGTTTCATTTAATGTAAGGAATTGTAACTATTTGTTTTATAAAACTTAATGTAAGACTCTTCTTTCTCTAATTCCATAAAAAATTGAAAAATATAATATATATATATATAATATATTTTTTCATATTTTTTTAAAATGTAATTAGAAAAAAAAAATTAAATTTTTTTTTTTTTTTTTTTCAAAAAAAAATTTTCAACATTTTTTTTTATGTAACTAGAAAATACAAATAAAATAACGCAACAAACTAAACATCACTAACATCATCTTAGCAACAATAAATCAATGCCAATGCCATTAATCTTTTAAAAAGCCACCAAAAACACCCTAGCAACAACTCAATCTGGATGATTAATTTTCTCTGAACTGGTCGTTAGTCTCAAGTATTTTGCCGTCTTGTTTAGTTTTGGAGACTCTGACTATGATTGACTGCTGAACCCGAACTTTGTTATGTGTGATTTATCATTGCTTACTTTGTGCTGTGCCTTGACGCATTCTGCGTGCACATTTGTTAGCGTCAGCATCTGGGATATTATGAATTGTTATAACTCACTCTCACTCAATCTCCCCTTTTCCACCTTTTTATCTTTTCAATGCATCGGCTGCATTCGCTCTCACCCTGCTCTTTGTCTTTTTTCCCGTCAGGGATTTAAAGACATTTCTCTTGAGAGGTTTATGCACGGCGGGGCAAACGTCACTGGTTTCCAGTTGGTGGATTTTAGCAAACCAATGGTGATTAAACTAATGCAGCGCTGGAACAAACTAGACCAGAGGGAGTATCCAGGATCCGAGAGCCCACCCAGGGTACGCAAACAACATAATTAAACACAAATGCAAACACCAATAAACCAGAATAACAAACACTGTGAACATTTATTTGCACACGCTTTATGTCTCAGCACCCAGTTCACTAAATTAACTCAGAGATCTGAACTAAACACCATTGAATCCATCAGCAGAATAATTCCTTATCTACTCAAACAGCGTGCTTCGAACCCCTCGAGCAAATAGAAGTTGGTTTAAATCAGGGCAAAACTCTGATAATCCTGTCGGACGCATGTGGCAGAGATCCAGTCACAGATGTTCAGCCAATCAAACTGTGACAGGACACATTCTTCGTCAAGCTTTAGCCAATGAGATTCAACAAGCAGCTGCCCAGGCAATACGTGAGTCAATTAAGCCGTGACAGACCACAGCCGGAGCCACGTTTAACCTGTCTGTTAGGGAACATGTGAAATATAGTCTTTATACAAGTGAATAAATGTTGTGTTTTGAAGACTGTGATACCATTTTAGACAAATTCACATTCAGGGGCACAATTTCAATGTATCCAACAATGTGCTTTTCTTTTATAAAGGGATTCAATGAAAGCAAAAAAAAAAAAAAAAAAAAAAAAAAAAAATATATATATATATATATATATATATATATATATATATATTATAATTTCATCTTTAATTACGTAATAATAATGCAATTATTTATATGCCTTTATACACTGTATAAACATACAGTTGATAAAATTTAAAGTAAATATATTAATAAAAAAATAATCACATAAAGGCAAAAGTACACACACACAGACACACACGTAAAACAAAATAAATGTAATCTGGGTTGTGTAATCATAGTCCAAAAATAAAGTACTTATAATTAAATCACAGATTACATTTACTTTTTTAGAATTACATTATTACTTATTTACACAATGACAGTAAATTAATGATGTACTGATTTGCCCTAATTCTCCTATTTTCACTCTTAAATTTGAATAAAATATGTTATATACTAAATACAAAAAAGTATTTAGTATAAAGTACTAAAAAGTACATTTAGGTAAAGGACATACATATATTAAAAGAAAAAAAAAATCCTGTTTTGCCACCCCCAAATATAAAACATTAAGATGCTTGTTATAACATTTAAAATATATTTTTTAAACTCAAAAAACTGATTTCCTTTTTTTTTTTTTTGATTTTAAGGACCCTCAGGGCCTTTTTGTTATTCACACATATGCTACTAAATCCATTTTACATTTACACACATCTATTCTTAGTCTCAAACACAAGTGAAATGTTCGCACAGTACCACACAAAAAGTATTACAGTTCTTTGTAATAGAAAGCAAGACAAATAAACTCATTAAGATGGTTTTATTCTGCATAACCTCACCTCATTGTGCAGTCCTCGGCTCAAAACCTTGCTTTTCTCCTCTGTTGATAACGTGGAGCTCCTTCTCTACTCCCATTGATTAGTACTTCCATCCTGCGGTCCCTACTATAAATTATCAGAGGAACATCAGACCAATCTTTACGGGTTCATTAGAGCACACTTTATAGGCAAGAGCCTTGACTATCTCCATCTCTTGCTTGCTCTTGATTTTCTGCATCTCACTCGCTGAGTCCCCCCTTTAATGTTGTTGTTTGCTTCTGTCTTTCCCTCACTGTTAATTGGATGTTATTATGCCTCTGCTAGAACCATAAATCTTCAACTGATCAAATTAATTCATAACGAACGGTGTCTGTGCAGATCCAGCCACTGAGGCTTGTTCTGTCTTATTGGGGTAATTTACTCATGCAAATAGCCATGCTTTTGTATTTGTTTATGGAAATAACAACAGATGAACATCCATTTTTATTTCTGGTGCAGTGAAGCTTTTTTATTTTACCGCTAGTGGTACCTCATAAAGAGAAAAACAATGCACTGTTTTCCCCAGCAATCTCTATGGATCTTTACTGCTCTGTAGCAGCAATCTGTACTGCTTTACAGTTAAATAGCTTTTCCAGTAACAAGTAGTGGTGGTGCTACATTGCAGTTTTATGTCACATTGCATTGCGTACACAGCCTTACAAGCAAGCCGGCAGAGGCAATAATCAATTCACTCACCTAGATTGCCCTCTCTGTTGCATTTACATCTACTTTATGCACTAGGACAGCTCTGCATTCTAATTGATATGTGATTATAAACAAGACACATGGGTAATGTAGTGTGAATGAAGTAAAGACACAATATTCCTTTTACCTCCTCAGTACACATCATCATTGACGTATGATGGTGTGCTAGTGATGGCAGAGGCGTTTCGGAATCTGCGTAGACAGAAGATTGACATCTCTCGCAGAGGCAATGCTGGAGACTGTCTGGCAAACCCAGCTGCTCCTTGGAACCAAGGCATCGACATGGAACGAACTCTGAAACAGGTGAGAGGATGTTATCTAAAAAATGGAAACCACAAGTAACAATGGGCAAGACTCTGTGAGACAGGTGGGAATGGGCTGGACTTAGTGAGACAGGTGGGAATGGGCTGGACTCTCTACGACAGGTGGCAATGGGCGGGACTATGCAAGAAAAGTGGGAATCGGCTGGACTACTACGGGTGGGAATGGGCTGGACTCAGTGAGACAGGTGGGAATGGGCAGGACTCTTATGAGACAGGTGGGAATGGGCAGGACTCTGTTCGACAGGTGGGAATGGGCAGGACTCTGTTCGACAGGTGGGAATGGGCTGGACTCAGTGAGACAGGTGGGAATGGGCTGGACTCAGTGAGACAGGTGGGAATAGGCGGGACTCTGTTCGACAGGTGGGAATGGGCAGGACTCTGTTCGACAGGTGGGAATGGGCTGGACTCAGTAAGACAGGTGGGAATGGGCTGGACTCAGTGAGACAGGTGGGAATGGGCGGGACTCTGTGAGACAGGTGGGAATGGGCGAGACTCTGTGCAAAAGGTGGGAATAGGTTGGATACTTTATGACAGCTGGGAATGGGCTGGACTTAGTGAGACAGGTGGGAATGGGCTGGACTCTTTACGACAGGTGGAAATGGGCAGGACTATGCAAGAAAAGTGGGAATCGGCTGGACTCTGTACTACAGGTGGCAATGGGCAGGACTCTGTACGACAGGTGGGAATGGGCTGGACTCTGTTAGACAGGTGGGAATGGGCTGGACTCTGTTCGACAGGTGGGAATGGGCTGGACTCTGTTCGACAGGTGGGAATGGGCTGGACTCTGTTCGACTGGTGGGAATGGGCTGGATTCTGTTCGACAGGTGGGAATGGGCTGGACTCTGTTCGACAGGTGGGAATGGGCTGGACTCTGTTCGACAGGTGGGAATGGGCTGGACTCTGTTCGACAGGTGGGAATGGGCTGGACTCTGTTCGACAGGTGGGAATGGGCTGGACTCTGTTCCACTGGTGGGAATGGGCTGGACTCTGTTCGACAGGTGGGAATGGGCTGGACTCTGTTCGACTGGTGGGAATGGGCTGGACTCTGTTCGACTGGTGGGAATGGGCTGGATTCTGTTCGACAGGTGGGAATGGGCTGGACTCTGTTCGACAGGTGGGAATGGGCTGGACTCTGTTCGACAGGTGGGAATGGGCTGGACTCCATACAACAAGTGGGAATGGGCGGGACTTTGTATGATAGGTGGGAATGGGCGGGACTCTACACGACATGTGGTAAAGGGCAGAACTCTGTATGACAAATGGGAATGGGGATTCTGTATGACAGGTGGGAATAAGCAGGACTCTGTCTGTCAAGTGGGAATAAACAGGAATTAATACCACAGGTGGGAACGGGAGGGAGTCTGTATGGCAAATGGGAATGGGGGGACTCTGTACGACAAGTGGGAAGGGCTGGGACTCTGTGAGCAGATGGTAATGGGAAGGACTCTGTATAACGAGTAGGAAGAGGTAAGACTGTGTAAGGTAGGGGGTAATGGACAGGACTTGTATGACAAATGGGAATGGGCGGGACTCTGTATGACAAATGGGAAAGGGTGGGACTCTACAGTATATTACAGGTGAGGGGGGGTGTTGCTCTGGGTGGGATTCTGTGCAAAAGGCTGAAGCACTACCTGAAAGGTGATTGTGGGTGGAACTGAAAAAGAGGTGAGATGCTCTCTGACAGGTAAGTTTGGACAGGGCTTCACATGACAAGTAGGAGTGGACAGAACTGTTGTCTGGACACATCCTGAAAGTAAGAATGGGTGGGACTCTTTATAACAGGTGGAAGTGGGCAGGATGCTGTCTAACAGATAAGAGTTGGTATGCCTCTAAATGGCGGTACATTGTCTGAAAGTGACAGTGGGTGGGACTGTGAACAGCTGAGGGGAGTGGGTAGGACACTGTCTGAAAGGTAAGAATGGGCAGGACTGTACAACAGATGGGAGTGGATTTGATGCTATTTGACAGGTAAGAATGGGCAGAGCTCTATACTTGAGGTGGGAGTGGGCTGGACACTGTCTGAAACGTGAGAGTGTGCAGGACTCAAGGGTGGTTCGGACAATGCAGGATAAAAGGACACATAAACTTTCTATCAAATCTCACTCTAGTTTGAACTCATCTTAAAAGTTGAAACCACTCATCAAACTAAAATGTAGCTAATAATGATAACTTTCCTCCATGTTTACCAAAAGTGATGCATCTTTCTAATACTTCCTTGTGTGTGTGTGTGTGTGTGTGTGTAAAGGTGAGAATCCAGGGTCTCACTGGGAATATCCAGTTTGACCATTATGGACGAAGAGTCAACTACACCATGGATGTCTTTGAGCTAAAGAGTAACGGACCCCGCAAGGTCAGACACACAACACAATTTCATACATTTAAACACACACAAGCATCCATTTATACAGATACACACTGTAATTTTACCCAGAAGCCCGCACACAGTATTGATCACCCTATCATCTATCATCTGCAGATCGGTTACTGGAACGACCTGGATAAATTGGTTCTGGTCCAGAATGAGCTCTCCATGGGAAATGACTCCACTATGGAGAACAGAACGGTTATCGTCACAACTATAATGGTAATGTACACGCAACCACCCACATCCGCAATCTTACACACATAGTGCCATCTAGAGTGAGCAAGATATCAGTTAGATATACTTGATTAAAACTCACTTGCATTGCTCTCGACTGTATTAGTGAGAGGAACAAGGAAAGAAAGTGAGCCAGTGGAAGCAAGAGAGAGGGAGTGCTTACTGTGCATTAATACATTAATCATGTTAATGTCATCAGTTTAGCCATAGATAAGAGAATAAGAGGGTTATACTGAAGAGAAAAAGGTTGCATATGCATTTGAGGTTGATGTTTAAATTTCCCTTAAAATGCACCACAGTAACCATCGTTTTCAACAAATCACCATCGTTATAGCAGTCATTGTTAAGGTGCTGTCCCACTAGCTGACTCAATTTGAGTTTGGTCAGGCGTGTCAAACCTACCAACTGTTTATGTCAAAAAGTCGTAGGTCTGTCACAGTCAGCAATTAAAAATGGATGAGATGACAGGCTGAAAGATTGTATGTGACATTTCGATCCCATTCTGTCACGAACTGCTGAAATAAGAACAGGAGCACCATGCAAGCAATTATAATAGGCTGACTTAAATTATACAAGTGTACAGCTATGCTATATGACTTTGCATTCGTTGTAAGTTCTTAAGCCAGAGAACATTTACATATACATGAATGCATTTGGTAGGTGCTTTAATCCAAAGTAAATTACACTGCATTCATGCATTCCCTGGGAATGCAACCCATGACGTTGGCGTCATGTTCTACTATTTAAGCTGCTTTACATGAATGCCATATTAAACACAGAAGAAGCTGAGAAGAAGCTCAAAGGCCATGAGAGCCACCCACTTACTGGCTCAGGCTATTTCAAACTTGCTAAATGTTGCATTTCTGTTTGGGGTGTTAACAAAAGCGTTGAGTCACTATCTGACCTCTGATTCTCCAACAGCTCACAGCCGAAAATCGATTAGCATTACATCAGCATTAAAGACCTAAAGATTCAGAACCTATTAGCAATTACAATTAGAAAAGCTCCAAGGGGTCATATTTTAGAAAATATGCATCTGAACTAATCAGTTTTAAATTTTTAAAAACATCTTTAGATTTGAAAATATCAACATTAGAATTAAGATAACATTATGGCCTTTTATAGAATAAAATCTCTTATTATATTATATAAACGCATTTATATTTATGAGTTCCTGTAGCTCAATTGGTAGAGCACTGCTTATCAAGCGCAAGGTTGGGGTTCGATTCCCCGGGAACACATGATAAGTAAAAATTGATAGCCTGAATGTAAGTCGCTTTGGATAAAAGTGTATGCTAAATGCATACATTTTAAATTAAATTAAATTAAATTAAATTTAATTTAAATTTTATATCTTGTAATTCTGCATTGATATCCCATAATTCCGTATTTATATCTCACAATTCTACCTTTGCGAGATATTTTTCGAATTGAGATATAAACTCAGAATTGCGAAGAAAAAGTCTGAATTGTGAGATTAAAAGGTCACAATTATCTATTTAATTAATTTGATTATCATCCAACACCGGAAAGATGCTTGCAAAGAACATAAGATATAAAATTAAGGTTAAAATTTTTTACTTTAATTTTGAAAATATCAACATTACAATTAAGATAACATTATGGAATGTTTCTGCCTTTTATAGAATAAAATATCTTATTATTTTATACAATCGCATTTATATCTTGTAATTCTGCATTGATATCTCATAATTCCGTATTTATAGCTCATTGTTCTATGTTTATATCTCACAATTCTACCTTTGCAAGATATTATAAAAAGTCTGAATTTTGAGGTTAAAAGGTCACAATTATCTATTTAATTAATTTGATTATCATCCAACAGCGTAAAGGTGCTTGCATAGAACATAAGATATAAAATTAAGGTTAACTTTTTTTACTTTAATTTTGAAAATATCAACAATAGAATTAAAAGAACATAAAACAAAAGGTAAAAAGCTGAATTTTAAGTATGAGAAGTGCAATAAAATAGCATTACTTCATAATTATATAAATATATTTTTAAATACGCTTTTTTTTAGTGTTTTCCATTATATTGTCTACTGTAACTTTACTACAGTACCAAACGTATTTTGGTGGAAACTATGGTCATTGTGGTAAATTCTGTAAGGGTTTAAACAGGGAAAGAGCGATAGAAAATTATACCTTAGCAGGCTCCTCCTCTCTCTCTCCTTCTCTGTCTCTCTTTTCTTTTCTGCCGTGCGCTTTTTAAGGCGATGGAGAATTTTACCTCTGCAGGATCATCATCGTTTCCATCACTGCTAAAGAATCCACTGTTCAGACACTGAGCAGAGAGAAGAAGACGAGACAACCGTGAGACACCAGAGTGTAATGATTCAGCTGGGACTGCAGCGTTAAACGTTCACTAACATTGAGCCCATGTACTTGAGGTGCAATGCCAAGGGTGTACAAGGGTATTTTGTCAAAGGGTTTTTTGTTTTGTCATCTTGTGATTGCTTGACCTTGCTCTATGAATCTACATGGTTGGCATTTAAAGGCATCATGAAACTGAAACTGACCCAAATGACTGTACTCTATATGCATCATTCAAAACTGAATTGAGATTACATTATAATGTCCAATTCAATGCCAGGTTATTAAAATCATTATTAACTCATCCACACGTCACTCCAAACTTTATGACTTTTTTAAATAAAACAAAACAAAACAAAACAAAGATATGTAGCATCTATATGCATTCAACAAAAGTCATTTATAATATGCTTGTTTAATGTATAATGTGTTATGAGGTTTTACCGTTTCAAAATAATAGTTTAGTTTCAAATGCTGCCCGTTTTCCTTCTATTCTTCATTGGTATTACTTTTACATATTTAAATATATAATTTAATAATAATAAAAAATACAAGTATATTATTTGTTCCGTAAATTCTTGTAGTTTATTTTCCTCTAAATATTTTTTCTATAATTTAAAAATAACATTTTAAATATATTTAAAATAAAAACTACAAGTACATTTAGTCTAAATACTTTCTGCTCAGTAAATGTAATAAAAAATACAAGTACTTACATTTACTGAATGAAAAAAATGCTAAAAAATTATTTCCTAAATTAAACCATAAAAATGTGAAATTAAATAATTAAAAACTAAATTAAAAAAACACCTACTAAAAAAATTATTTCTTTGCCTTCATTTTGTGACTGACAATAGAGAACCAAATACAAGTACATTTACTCTAAACAGTTTCTGTTTCATAAATATACTTGTAGTTTATTATAAATAAATCGTTTATACATTTAAAATAATATTTATTTTAAAGTCAAAATTTAGCTTAAATACCTTTTGTTCTATAAACAGTTTGATTAAAAAATTAATTATAAGTATATTTACTGAATGAATGTGTATTTATTCTAAACACATTTTGTTGACTTGTACATAATGAGGGACGAAAATTAATTATTTCCTATATTAAATCATAAAAATAAAAAATAAAATAAATAATAAACAAATCTTAACAAAATCTAAATAATTAAATTAAATATTTGATTTCTTAAAATGTATTTTTTTTTTATTTTTAACAGAGAACCAAATACAAGTACATTTACTCTAAACACTTTCAGTTCCGTAAATATTCTTATAATTTATTTTTAAATCAATTGTTTTCATATTTGCTAGTAAAAATATAAAGTATTTATTTAAAAACTAGTCTAAATTAAGTCTAAATACTTAATTTTCAGTAAATATAATTAATTTAAATATACTTAAAATATATTTATTCTAAATACTAAATTAAAATTGTATTAAAAAAAAATAATAATAATAATAATAATAATAATGATGATAATAATAATAATAATAATAATAATAATAATAATAATAATAATATATGTGATTAACATCCGAGAGCCATGAACCTCCAAAGGTGCTGTAAAAATAATCGAAATGCTAATTTAAAAATCAAAGGTCAAAAAAGTTTGTGAATTTGTGATGTGTAACTAATGCAGGCTTTCTAACCTCTTGCCAATACTTAATGCAGTACTTTAATGTCAATTAATGTAAATATAAACAAATAAAATAAAATATGCATATAACTGCAAATAATAACACTCACCATTGGGTCCCATGCAGACGAACTTGACCTTCAGTCTCCTCAGTGTTTGCCTCTGGGCTCTCAGATTTCCCACAATCCACTGCAGAGTCACATTCCGCTCTGATATGAATCACAACCACATTAATTCATCATAAATTAAACATGAATATATCGGTTACATTATGTCAGTAGATCAGACCATTTCATGTTGACTTTAAACCCGATGTTTTTAGTAACACATTGTGAGCGAAACACACGGGTGACGCTTTCTATAAATAGACACGTTAATTAATCCAATGAGAGTTCTGGAATCGATCAAGTGTATGTTTGACTGATGCAGAGCAATGATGCACAAGCGACACATCCAGATGTGTTTGTGTACATGGACATGGACAAGTCATCATTTCATGATCTATATCTATTAACAGCATTAGTGACTTAACTACAGATAACAGCAAATAACACCAGTGTGTAAAATGTGTTGTAAGGTTTTATGTTTAATAAAAACAACAATATTTTCATCATTTATTTGCAGTGCTGCCTTCTGTGTTTTTAATGATCATATATTTATATTTACTTATATTTAAATACAATTATTTAAATGTATCTAAATATAGTTTTTGTTCAGTAAATACACTTGTAATTTATTTTTAAATAAATTATACATTTATAGACTTACTATAAATTAAAAGTATTTTCAATCTAAACAAACTTTTCAGTATTTTTATATTTTATATATTTACCCAAAACACTTTCGGTAAAAATTATTTAATTATTTACTAATAATTGCATAAATAATTTATTTAGAATTAAATCCTCTAAATGCACTTTTTTATTCAGTAAATACATTTGTATTTTTTTTTTCTTTTTTATTATTAACTTGATTTACTGGTAAATATATAAACTAATAATTTATTTAAAATTATATTACAAGTATATTCACTCAAAAAATATATTTATTATATATTATATAAAATATTTATATACTTGTAAATATATAAATAATTTATTTATTTTATATATAATATAAAATAAGAGAACTAGTAAATATATACATATATAAATTGAAAAAGAAGTGCTATACTGTATGCTGTGTGGTGGTATTTAATTCAGTTTCTCCATTTACAACCTCTAGAAATGTACAAAAACTGTATATTTAATGTACAATAATTGACTATCAAATGAATGTAATGTACTTTTGTCAAAATGCATTGTTGTTTGTCTGTCTAAATGATCCTCGCTTTAGTGTTTAGAATAACTTCTCTTGTCAGAAACAATCTCTTGGTTTTATTTTCATTATAACTTGTTTATTTTATTCAACTCTAATGAAATCATTTGTTTATCAGTGACCAGTTGATCATAGTAAATTAATACTTGCAATGATTGACATGTCAAATGTTTCAGACAGTCGTATACTTGTGTGGAAATAAATGTTTTGATCTTGTCAGTCAAACCTTTATTGGCTGCATTTTTAACGAGCATCACAAATACATATCACATTCATTTATAACTCATAAAAGAGTGTTTTACACAGTTATGTTTGCAGTCAGATCCTGTGCAGCCCTGATAACTCATGAGTTACTACAGGAAAATAAATCACTTGAAAACCATCTATACTGGTGCTTTAAAGGACATAATAACCAAAACAGCGATCTGAAATACTTTTGTAAGATCTGTAAGATCTCCACAGAACCAATAAATCCAAAAATGGTTCTTGATAAGAAGTTAGTCTTCCAAAGAACTTTTATTTTGAAATTTGTATTTAATAATACAGTTTAATTTTGAGGTCAGCTTGACCATCCCTGCCCACCTCTGTCTCTCTCTCTCTCTGTGTGTGTGTGTGTGTGTGTGTGTGTGTGTGTTTAGGAAGGACCGTATGTGATGTTGAAGAAGAACTGGGAGATGTACGAAGGAAATGATCAGTTCGAGGGATACTGCGTGGATCTGGCGTCCGAGATCGCCAAACACATCGGCATCAGATACAAGATCTCCATCGTTCCTGACGGGAAATACGGAGCCAGAGATCCAGAGACCAAGATCTGGAACGGCATGGTTGGGGAGCTGGTGTACGGGGTGAGATACACACACATATATATATATATATATTTATACATGGTCTTTTGTGTTTACATTTCTCATTGTTTTTATCATGAATTTTACCTTTTTCATGCACATCACTTTATTAATGCATGTGCATCAGATAGAAGAGCCTGAAAAAATATATTTCCAACATGAATTGAGCTAAATAAGCTAATTTTATCATATTACTGTTGTTTGATTTTGCTTTAAATTAAAAAAGAGTTAAATAAATGCAAAGATAAAAAGAAAGAAAGAAAAGAAAAGAAAAGAAAAGAAAAGAAAAGAAAAAATGCAAAAAAACAACAATTTCTATAGTAAATATATAAAAACTTATTATAAAAATTTATTTTAATATATATATTTATTAACTAACATTAACAAAGATTGATAAATGCTGTCAAAGTATATTAAACAGTGATGTTATTGCTAACTAAAGCTAAAAATATTGCATTTTTTTTTTTCGGTACCTGAAGGCTGAAAAAAAAAAAAATATATATATATATATATATAATAATAATAATAATAATAATAATAATAAAAAAGATGAAAGTTTAAAAACATTAAACAAAAATTACCTTGGTTGGGAGCTAACTGTAATAAATATATTATTTTAAAGTACTTAAATTACTTAATTTACTTACTGTTTACTATTACTGAAATGTAAAAAATTAAAACTATATAGAAATATATATATGTAAAAAAAAATACAAATGACAAAAACACAAAATTACTAGTACTTTACTAATATTTATTTAAAATAAAAACAAAATATAAAAATAAAAATGTGTTCAAAAATTATTAATAAAAAGCTATAATATATATAGCTTTATAATATATATAGATTTATATACTTATATATTTATATATATATTTAAACAAAACAAAATAATAATAAATAGTATTTATAAAATAGATAATATAACATAATAATTATATTATATTATATTATATTATATTATATTATATTATATTATATTATATTATATTATATTATATTATATTATATTATATTATATTATATTATATTATATTATATTATATTATATTAATCTAAAACATGGTTCATTATTGTGAAGCGTTGCCAACAGAGCTGTTGTCATGCTGGCAAAACAGCAGGAGAAGCGAATTACTCATGTTTGCTCAAATTGTTTGCAGACAACTATTGACATATTTAATTCAATCGCCTAAATCAATTTGCATCTCTGATTTTCCTCCAATAAGAGAAGACACATCGTAAAAAAAATATAACAAATAAGAAAATTAGAGAAAGAGCACGATCTCTCATTTCAGTCTGTTAGTGTTTGTCCAGATGTGTTGCTCTTGTGTGTTTGTGTCAGATTCGTACAGCCAGAGCTCAAGGCCTTTTCCTTTTAAATGCACCACCATCATTCAGCGTGCAAGTACATAAAATCAGCCTCTCTGACGTCTCGCTGCGACTCCAGCAGTGAAAGGCAAACGCTCCTGCTGACGAGTGTTAATGAGCTCGGGGAGAGCACAGATGCACATCTTTCTGCCCCATTAAACACACTCATCCACAAACCTGCTCTCTGCTAATACACACTCCACACGAGCGACCCGCGCGTGAACACGCCATTCAGAACCTCACAGTGAGATTTAGAGGATTTCTAAGCTTTCACGAGAGACCAGAGGGTGTTAAACAACGTTATTAGACTCTCTCTTGGTCAAGTGCTGCATCAGATATGTCTATACTAGACTAAACGACCAGTCTTTGAGGAAAAGTTCAGTCTAAAAATGAATTTGATGAAAGTTTATGCCAACCAAGATTAGGATGGGTTTGTGTCTTCATCAGGTTTGGAGAAATGTAGCATTGCATCAGTGTCTCATCAATGGATGCTCTGCAGTGAATGGGTGCCGTCAGAATGAGAGTCCAGACAGCTGAAAAAACAGATTTAACACTATAAATATTACTTATAAAATCATGAATTATTATTAATAATTTTTTTATTAAAATATTATACAAAATATTATATTTAGAATTATATTTTATACAAACAAATTTTATTATAAATTAATATAAATTAAAATGTTCCGAAATTATATTTATATACAATATTTACATATAAACGTTAATATGAACAAGATAATAAAACATAAAATGTTTAATTCATTTTTATTATATAATACATAAAATATTTCAAAATATTATTTATATATAAAAGTTAATATAAAAATTATATTTATATTTATTATACAAATAAATAATAGAAATAATATTAGAATTACTATATTACTATACTATATTATGCATAATTTTATTTATTATTTTAGTACATAAAATATTATTATGTTGTATTAAAATACTAATGTAAATTAAAATCTTTAAAATTTGCATATATATATATATATATATATATATATATATATATATATATATATATAATAAACAATTAATATATTATGTATAAACTATTACTTTATATTTAGAATGTATTATAAAAATTAATATGAATTAAAAGGTTTCAAAATGTAAAAAAAATTTCCATTGTTTCAAAGTGATTTATTTTATTTTATTTATTTTTCTTTTTTGTAATCAGCTTTGTAATATTGTCTTTTCTAACTATTTTCAAATATTATTATTATTATTATTATTATTATTATTATTTTATTTATTTGCACGACATTTAATCTTAAAGCTGCTGGGTTTGGATCAAGGCTTATAACTTCTCATTGAAGAATGTATTGAAACGCAGCTAAGGAAAATAAAAGGCACATGCATTTTCAGTGCAGACACACACACACACACACACACACACAGGCCTCTAATTAAATCTAGCAGCGAAACAACTTCTGGTATTCCTACAGGAGAGACAAAAGATGGCCGACTTTCACTGTGACCTTTCACTGGTATTAAACCTCTGAGCCGGTCTAAATATTACTATACTCAAGTCCCTCAGACGCCTGTTCACTGATAAAACCATTTCCATTCACAACTGCTTGAATCCTGGCGTTTTATTAACTTGGAGATGCTGTAAATGTGAGATAATAAAGGAGGTGCATTGCAATTTTTTTTCTCTATCATCTAAACCCTTTAAAGAAAGAGATGGGGGAGAGTAATGGGCTGTAAAAACATGCTTGGACACAGACACTTGGAATGTGTTTTTCTCCTGAAATTGCACTATTGAAAGCACTTTACTATAATAACCCGTCTCTCCCGGCTTTAGAGTGGCTTTAACCCGGGATTCACCGCAATACAGGGTCCTTGATGTTTTGGGGACCTTAAAAATGAATGGGTCAGACGGATGCCGAAATGAGTCACATAAAAGGGTCATATTCTACCGTTTTAAAGCTTTTTGTCCATGTAAAGTCCCATTTAATTTTAAGGTTTCTTAAAATGTGTGATCTTTTAATAGAAATAAATACTTTTATTCAGGAAGGATGCATTAGATTGATTTAAAAGTGACATTTATAAATGTTACAAAATGTTACTTTTGAACTTTCTGTTCATCTGTTAATCCTACAAAATAAAATATATCACCATTTCCTCAAAAATATTGTGCGGCACAACTGTTTTCAACACTGATAATAATCAGAAATGTTTCTTGAGCCGTAAATGAGTATATTATCATGATTTCTGAAGATCATGTGACACTGACGACTGGAGGAATGATGCTGAAAATACAGCTTTGATCAATGAAATAAATTACATTTTACTTTATATTCACATAGAAAACCATTATTTTAAATAGTAAAAGTATTTCATATTTTTTTATGTTATTTTACTATGAATAAATGCAGCCTTGATGAGCAGAAGAGTGGTTACAAAATGTAAACGTTTATTATTTACACGCTCTTGTCTCTTTTTTCCGAACCCGTATGGCTTTCTTTCTTCCATGGAAGATAAAAGAAGATGTTTTGAAGAATGTTTCAGTGTTTGTTTTTATTTATCTGTACAATGAAAGGCAATGGGGTCCAATGTCAGCATTTTTACCTCAGCATTTTTAAAAATACATTATTTTGTGTTCTGAAATGACACCAAGGCTGAAATATCGCTTTTTAAACAACTGGAATCAATTAAAAAAACACCTTTACAAGAGATTTAAAAAAACAGTATTTTTTCTCCAAAAACGACTCATTTTTTCCAGCTCTGTTTCAACACTCGCTTCTTTGTGTATTGAAATTGTGGAGTTTATTTCATGTTATTGTGCTTTTAGTGTTTTGATACTGTTTTACTACGTGTTTACTTATTGTACGGCACTTTGCTCAGTGGTCGGTCGTGTAAAAGTGCTCAATAAATACATAAAAAGACACACATAAACATCAGATTCTGGACCTCTGAGTGTGTTCCTTCCTCCACAGAAAGCGGAGATCGCTGTGGCCCCGTTAACCATCACTCTGGTCCGGGAGGAGGTGATCGACTTCTCCAAGCCCTTCATGAGTCTGGGCATCTCCATCATGATCAAGAAGCCTCAGAAGTCCAAACCGGGGGTCTTCTCCTTCCTGGACCCGCTGGCCTACGAGATCTGGATGTGCATCGTGTTTGCGTACATCGGCGTGAGCGTGGTGCTCTTCCTGGTCAGCCGCTTCAGCCCGTACGAGTGGCACACCGAGGAGCCCGAGGACGGCTCCGACGGTCCGCCCAGCGACCAGCCCCCAAACGAGTTCGGCATCTTCAACAGTCTCTGGTTCTCTCTGGGCGCCTTCATGCAGCAGGGCTGTGACTTCACACCCAGGTGAGAGCCACTAGAGCCGTGCAATTCATCAAAATAAAGGCTGCAGTGGAATTAAATACATATACAGTGCAGACCAAAAGTTTGGAAACATGAATATTTTTAATGTTTTTGAAAGAAGTTTCTTCTGCTCATCAAGCCTGCATTTATTTGATCAAAAATACAGAAAAAAGTGTAATATTGTGAAACTTAAAATAATTGTTTTTAAATGTATCATACTTTAAATGATCATTTATTTCTGTGACGCAAAGCTGAATTTTTAGGATCATTATCACATGATCCTTTAGAAATCATTCTAATATGATGATTCATTATCAAAGTTGGAAACAGTTCTGCTGCTTCATATTGTTTCAGAACATGTGATACTTTTTTAGGATACTTTGATGAATAAAAAGTAAAAAAAAAAAAAAAAAAAAAGAAGCTATGTTTTTAAAATATAAATATTTTTTAATAACAATATACACTACTGTTCAGTAATTTGGGGTCAGTAATTTTTTTTATTTATTCTTTTTAAATAAAATCAATATTTTTATTCAGCAAGGATGTGTTAAATTGAGAAAAAGTGATAGTAAAGAAAATATATTATAATATTTTTTTTTGTTGTTGTTGAATAAATGCAGTTCTTTTTAACCTTTTATTGATCAAATATATGAGACAGCAGAACTGTTTCCAACACTCATAATAAATCAGAATATTAGAATGATTTCTAAATGATCATGTGATCGACTGATGTTACATGTGACACTGAAGCTGGAGGAATGATGCTGAAAATTCAGCTTTGCATCACATGAATAAATAATTTTTTTAAAGTATATTCAAATAAAAAACTATTATTTTAAGTTGTAATAATATTTCACAATATTACTGATTTTTCTGTATTTTTGATCAAATAAATGCAGGCTTGATGAGCAGAAGAAACTTCTTTCAAAAACATTAAAAATAGTAATGTTTCCTAACTTTTGGTCTGTACTGTTTGTGCCACATTTTTAAGGGCGAAGCCCGGCACTGTGTTCATTTACACGCTGGTGTTTTCAGTGGGTTTTTAAACATGAAATCATCAGTTTTGGTCACTTATAACATGCACTTTAATATGCAACATGTGCCAAAATTTCCCCAAACTTATAAACCTACTGTTATTAAAAAGAGAAGCTTAAAGGACCCAATCAGCGGTTTTCAGTCAAGCTTTAATGCTACAATGTTAGTGGTACTGTAAAACAAAATTATTATTGTAGTTGTTACATTTTTTTCTGAAATACTCGATTTTAATTTTACATGAAAATATAATTACAGTAGTAAAATGTCAGATTTATTTAAATTTTGTAATATAATATTACTTCTACAATTGAATAATAATAATAATAATAATAATAATAATAATTATTATTATTATTATATTTGTAATAATTATAAATATTATGTTATAATAAATTATATTTGTTCCAATAATCTTCTCAAACTTAAACTGCAATTAAAAAATATATATATTCTCACAATTCTGAGAAAACAAAACTGCAAGACAATATAAATGTGCAATTCTGAGAAAATTTGCAATTGTTTTATTTGTTTCTGCCACAGAATTTAATTTAGAACAGGGTAGTTTAATTTTTTTAATCTCGCAATTCTGACTTTTTCCTCAGAATTGCAAGTTTATATCGTGCAACTATTTGTATTTTGCGATTTCGTTAGAATTATGAGATATAAATTTAAATAAAAAATAAAATAAAATAAAAAACTAAACAACAAAAAGAGTAATAAATGTGAGACAAAAAAATCAGAATTGAAAAAAATTTTTGTTATATAATTGTTATATAATTCCTAATTTACTTTCTCACTTGGGGATCTTTTTTCCACCACATCTGTCAGAAATCTGTCTCACAGGCTTGATCTTTATAACATCTCTATAACTCAATAATAAACACGGCAGATATTTCCTGGCCTAAAGCGTAAAGCGGGTCATTCCTGTGCTTTGGTCTGCGCTGACCGAAAGGCTCCCCAGAAGCCCAGGCACAAAATTAAAGAAACCGCAGGTCACCGTCTCCACTTCCTTCAAGACAAACATTAAACTTTCATCCCTGCAGCTGCACGGCAGAAAATCACACTTTATTTTTAGAATATTTATAAGAATATAGCATTTTATTATTGATAGCCAGAGAATGTGGCACAATGAAAAATAGATGTCCGGGGTCCTGAGAAAGGCAGTGCCTCTGAACTGCACTAAATTACTAGAATCTGTCCCAAAAAACCAAACAGAACGAGAGCGCTGCTGTGAATGTGTTGATCTGCTGTAAGAAAGCTTTCACACTCTTCCTCGTGAAACATTTACGCTGCCATATCATGCCTCGCTGGACTTAAACCTGTGTCTGGGAGCACGCAGCATTACACTGACAAAATTACATGGTTCTTGCCAAACGCCAAGCTTTTTTGAGCTGCAGAGCGCACACAGATGCGGTTCTGAGAGGTTAATAGTGTCAGAAGTGTTCAGGTTTTCAGAAACAGTGACACTTGCCTTAGCCTTAGCATTAGCATTAGCCTGGTCAGCAGGTCTGTGCATTAAAGGACATTATACTGATCCACACACACACACAGTTAAATATATATACATATACAGTACAGACCAAAAGTTTGGAAACATTACTACTTTTAATGTTTTTGAAAGAAGTTTCTTCTGCTCATCAAGCCTGCATTTATTTGATCAAAAATACAGAAAAAACAGTAATATTGTGAAATATTATTACAATTTAGAATAAATGTTTTTAAATGTATCATACTTTAAATGATCATTTATTTCTGTGATGCAAAGCTGAATTTTTAGGATCATTATCACATGATCCTTTAGAAATCATTCTAATATGATGATTCATTATCAAAGCTGGAAACAGTTCTGCTGCTTAATATTGTTTCAGAACATGTGATACTTTTTTAGGATACTTTGATGAATAAAAAGTAAAAAAAAATATATATATATAAATATTTTGTAATAACAATATACACTACTGGTCAGTAATTTGGGGTCAGTAATTTTTTTTATTTCTTTCTTTTTAAATAAAATCAATACTTTTATTCAGCAAGGATGTGTTAAATTGATAAAAAGTGATAGTAAAGAAAATATATTATTATATTTTTTTTGTTGTTGTTGAATAAATGCAGTTCTTTTGAACCTTTTATTGATCAAATATATCAGACAGCAGAACTGTTTCCAACACTCATAATAAATCAGAATATTAGAATGATTTCTAAATGATCATGTGATCGACTGATGTTACATGTGACACTGAAAGCTGGAGGAATGATGCTGAAAATACAGCTTTGCATCACAGGAATAAATTATTTTTTAAAAGTATATTCAAATAGAAAACTATTATTTTAAATTGTAATAATATTTCACAATATTACAGATTTTTCTGTATTTTTGATCAAATAAATGCAGGCTTGATGAGCAAAAGAACTTCCTTCAAAAACATTAAAAATAGTAATGTTTCCTAACTTCTGGTCTGTACTGTATATATATACACACAATAAAAACATATTTTGTCATTTTACACAATCCAATAAAAAACTAAAAACAGAACATATGTTTTATTATTTTACGTTTCTAAAAATAAAAAAGTATAATGTATATAATATATAAACTATAGCTATTCCATCGTACTGCATTAAATAGTAAAGGATATAATGCACAGCAATGTCCATCATAATGCAGTGTGAATCTCTTTATAATGCATCACATATACAGGAATATTTCTTCCAAATATCATGCGCCGCTGGCTGTATTGTGATGATGTCAGAGCGTGTTGTTTCTGTTCTGCAGCAGAGCTTTAGGACGCGGCGTGTGATTCATGCGGCACACGCACAGATCATTTCCTCTGATGGATTCTGAAAGGATTATTGCTCTTAATCCTGTGATGTACACATTTATAATAGACTCACAGTATTATGACTGTGAATGTTTGATTATGTCGTGCCGTGCCTGATGGCTGTTTAAATGGTGCTTGATCTGTGCAGATTTCTCTTCTGCTTCAGACCAGAACACTTTTTTTTTTACTGGAGGAAATGTTATTATGGATTATAGACTTATATTTTAGTTAAAAAGATTTTGTTATGGATTGTTTTATGGATTTGTTTCAGGTTTTGTCTTCTCTAGATGTTAACTGATGGACTGGATTACTTGTGGATTATTGTGATGTTTTTATCAGACTCTCATTCTGACGGCACCCATTCACTGCAGAGCATCCATTGATGAGACACTGATGCAATGCAACATTTCTCCAAACCTGACGAAGAAATAAACTCATCTAGATGTTGGTAACCTGAGGGCGAGTACAATTTCAGCATATTTTCATTTTTGGTGAGCTATTCCTTTAACCGGAGAAGGTCAGCCACACATTAGCACAAAGGTCACACACCTGTCAAGATGCATCACACACACACACACACACACACACGGATTGTTCTGCTGGTCACATCTCTCTCCTGCTTCCTAGTGTCTCTCGCTCTTTTGTTCCTTCCATTTTCTTCTGTTCTTAGTCACCTCCACTGTTATCAAACTCTCTGTTACAACACTTTCTCATTCTCTGTCTGCTTTGCAAAAATTCCTTCAGTGATTCAGATCCTAAAACGACGCCATCAGTGGATTCAAGCCTTAATGTGATGCAAGAGTCAGTTCATCAGAGCGAGATTAGAGTGCTGCTTTATAACCGCTGATGGTACACAGATAAACGCAATCACACACACACATCAAAAGGACCATCTTATCACCTCATCCACCATCAAAAGAGAGAGAGAGAGAGAGATTTGTCCGTTCCAGCCATGACTTTGATCTCTCTCATCAGTACATGTATTCTCGGAGGACATGACTCTTTAGATAGGGTCAGTGTCTCCTCCCCATCTCTCTCTCCGAAACCATGTGCATCGGAACCATTGCATGTGTGTAGGACAAGACCCACCCACTTTTTAAGACACCCCCATGTCATCCAAGATGTTCATGACTTCGTCTTCAGTCGCAAATAAATTAAACATTCCAGGTTTTTTCTCCATATAATGGACTTCAGTGGGGATCAACGGGCTGAAGGTCCAGACTGCAGCTTCAGTTGAGCTTCTATACGATCCCAGACGATGAATAAAGGTCTTTTCTAGAGAAACCATCTGTCATTTAAAAAAAATAAAAAAATGATATACTTTTCAACAACGAATGCATGTCTTGCACTAGCTCCACGATGCGCATCCTCAAATTCATGCATTGCGTAAACACGTTGGAAAGGTTACATGCAGTTAACTCTTCGTCTGTGTACTCTGGTTCAGAAGAGTCATGTGGGACATGATTTTCTCCTCCTTCAAAAAGTCTGACATCGTTGTTTTACCTTTTTAAGTAAAGGGCGTTTGACTTGTTTTGCATGTTCGCTTTGTAAACACTGGGCCGGTACTTTTTCGCCTACATCACGCGTGACCTTTACATAGGGACTATGTCATGCATGTCCAGCTAGAAGGTACAATATGAGCATTTGTGTTTAAAAATTGTATAAATGTTTATTTTTTTAAGAAAATGACAGATTGTTTCTCTAGATAATACCCTTAACTGTGGTTTGTACCTTCACCCCATCCTCATTCAAGTGCAATATATGGAGAAAAATACTAGTAGTTTTTCCTCAAAAAAACTTAATTTCTTTGTGACTGAAGACAGAAAGACTTGAACTTGGATGACATGGGGGTAAGCAAATTATCAAGAGTTTAGTTTAAGTGAATGTTCATCATGATTTGTTCACCAGTTGCTTTTAAAGGCATCATTTAGTGTTTGTTGCAGCACTTAATTATAGTTACCCTTACACCATATTAGACCCACCCACAGCTGTTTGCTTCCGACACCCATGGCTGAAACTGTCTCCATTTAGATTTCATTCCTGCCAGTGCAGGGACAGTACAAACTGCACACACACCACGCACATGCCTTAAATATACAGTCCCCACTGAGCTCAACTGTGAACTGACATCATGACTTGCTAGCTCCAGCGTTAAAGATTCAAGTAAAATGATCTAAAAGCTGTAGAATATCAAAGCATTGGAATTTAAAAAGCAGACATTATGACATCAAGATTCTAAAAGCCATTATGACATCATCGCTGGCAGGTCTGAACATTCTATGTGGCCGGTCACACAGAAGGTGTGACATCACAGAATGCACAGAATGCACCCTCTGCCATGTTGCCATGCCAACTTGCTTCTGTAAACAAAAGCTTGTGACACTTGCCCCGCCTCCAGAGTCTTCTGATTGGTGCACTCAATATTTTCATAAATAAAGTTGTCAATTATGTTTTTCGCTTGATATAATTGAGGTTAAACCACTGGAGTCACATGGAGTACTTTAACTAGGTCTTTCCAACCGTTCTGGGCTTTGAATGTGTAATGAAACTTAAAAAATGTAGAGCCTGTAGTAGACAAATTTTTAGCAATAAGTCGCTGGCTGCAATTCACTTAATGGCCACCGGTGTCACTAATAACAAGGGTTTCTGAATTCTATGTAGAGCCGCTAAATATCAGCATTTTTAGGAGTTAATTTTTACTTTTGACTCTTAAACATGCTTGATGGTATTCAAGCAAACACAGTCAGTTGAGTCTTAAGTGAACATAAGAAATTTGAAGAAATGGATCAATATAATGTCTAGTGTTAGGGTTAAAAGATTTCTTTATAAGTGGTTCAAGAAAGGGGAAAGCACTTCTCTTTCCATTATGTGTGCCTAACATGTAATCCCATGCACTTCAAAACATTCCTTGTAAATATTGTTTGTATTTTAAAATTACTTGTATTTTAAATATTTGTATTTTTTTATGTGCAAGATGATTGATGTGAGATAATATCCTCATAGTGTTGTGACAGTAGAATGAGTTTGACTCCGTGAAATGGACCAAGAACCAAATAAACAGATGGCTTTGTATTCTACTGAGAGCACCAATGGGAAACTGCCTAGTTTGGCCTGAAACTCAATTGGAAATCTCTATAGAGATTTCAACAGATTTTATACCATCACAGCTTCTGTGAAGAAACCATTCAAGTCCCTTCAGTGCACTACCATATAAAATGCATTTTGCCTGGTATTTTATGGTAATTAAATTTAACTAAGGCTTTTGAGTGAATCTGCGTGTTCTTGCATTCTTATTGATGAACCCAGGTCAGCGTAGCTAGTGGTGTGTTTCAGTAGATGAAGTGAGAGAATGGTGCGTTTATAATGAGATCTTGGTTTCGTTTTAAAGACTAATTTCTCCTGGATTTACTGCAGACGCGCTTCAGTCTTATACGCTTATAATGAGTGTTCAGTCTCTTCTTGAAATAGTGTAAAGTCATTTCTAAAGCAGAAATGTAGTTAAAACATCTTCCGGAGTGACACCAGAGATTGTTCGGAAGTCTAAAAATCATTTTAGGAGTGACACAATAGAAGCTCATCGAGATTAAATGAATAGTTTACTCAAAAATGTAAACATTACTCACCCTCAGACTCATGAGTTTGATTCTTCATCAGGTTTGGAGAAATGTAGCATTGCATCAGTGTCTCTGGATGGATGCTCTGCAGTGAATGGGTGCCGTCAGAACGAGAGCTGATAAAAACATCACAATAATCCAGCATTAAGATGTTTTTAAAATGTTTAAACCATTGCATCTGGCTAAAATACGAATCCATGATCCATAATAACACTTCCTCTAGTGAACAAGTGGTCTGGTGTGAATCAGGAGCAACACTGTTTACAAGCCAAAATAATCCAAAACAGCTCTAAACAAATACGTGGGTGGATTTCGTTATGAGAGACAACAGGAGATGCACATTTTTATGGAGTATGAACTCATATTTTGACCAGAAGCATCTTTTAAACATCTTGATGCATTTGTTTCTTACAAATGTGCAGCTTTTGACTTCATAAGACGTTAACTGAAGGACTGGAGTGGTGTGGATTACTTTAACTGTCTCCAGACAAAGTCTGTAATATATCAGTCTGCTGCAAAATATCAAAACCTGTGTTCAGTGCTTTGTGCATGTTTTTTTTTAGGTCTGATTGATGCTGGAAGGCTCTAAATAAATGAGCACTGGTGCAATCAGTCTCTAAACCTTTCCTAAATTGGAGATTGTGTGTCAACAAAATGGAAACAGCAGCTTACAGATGAGTTATTTCATGCTGCATGATGTCTTCGGAATGAACCAGATGTAATCAGATGGAGGCATGATGACAGTCTGAATTGATGTGTTGTGATTTTTAACTGTGTCTCTGTGTGTCTCTCAGGTCTCTGTCTGGTCGTATAGTCGGAGGCGTTTGGTGGTTCTTCACCCTCATCATCATTTCCTCCTACACGGCAAACCTGGCCGCCTTCCTCACCGTGGAGAGAATGGTGTCGCCTATCGAGAGCGCAGAAGACCTCGCCAAACAGACAGAAATCGGCTACGGGACGCTTGATTCGGGTTCCACCAAAGAGTTCTTTAGGGTGAGAGAACGACATTAATGGTTATAATAAAACAGAAAATCCATTTAGATTTACCCTGTGGTGGTAGAATTGTGTCAGCTGGTGGAGATCTATAAGATGCTATATGAATACTATTTAAGAAAAGCAAGAATGCATCAAATTGATTGATCAAAAGTGACAGTAAAGACATATATAATGTTACTAAAGATTTTTATTTCTTATTTTTATTACCTATTACTTCATCAAAGAATCAAATTTCTAAGAATTTGCACAATTTCCGCAAAAATATTGAATCAGAAATCAGAAATGTTTCTTTAGCCGCAAATCAGTATATTAGTATTTTTCTGAAAGATCATGCGACACTGAAGACTGGAGGAATGATGCTGAAAATACAGCTGTGCATCACAGAAATAAATTACACTTTACAATATATTCACATAGAAAACAGTTATTTCAACTTGAAAAAATATTATACAATATTTCTATTTTTACTGTATTTTTTATCAAATAAATGCAGCCTTCATGAGCAGAAGAGAGTGATGTTAATTATTTTTTTTTTAAATAGTAATAATTCCAAATTTCCGAACTGTAGTTTATATGTTTGTGTGTTTGGGCTTGTTTTGTAGTTTAAGGCTTCCAAAGACAGACAGGCCACACTGACATGTACATCACAGTAACAGATCAGGAATCTAATCAGACTCCAAAGAGTATAAAAGCCAAACCTAGAGAGACGGGAGAGGAGCTGAAAAAGCAATTTACTCAGAGAGCAAAGACAAAGTGACAGATAGGTGGAGAGAGAGACGGGTAATTTGAGAGAGCATCGGCGTGAGCTGAATGAATGGTCTGTTCATTAATTAGCTGAGCAGCGCTGCATGCATCTCACTCCGTCTCTGTCTCTGTCTCCCTGTTGACATTCACAGATGGTGTGATGCTACACTGAAAACATTCATTCTCTCAAATACACTGCTATTCAGTTTCCACCGACCTGTCACACTCTCTCCGCCATATTTTCTCATTCAATCCACACTAACCTGTCTCTCTCTCCCTCTCTCCATCTCTTTTCCAGCCCGTCTCATACTCATACATGAGCCCATTTCACATATTTTCTCATTCTTTCTATCAATCTAGTCAAAGTCAAGTACAATTATTTCACATTGTTTCAAAGTAGCTTTAGAGAAAACGTCTCAGGTTACAAATGTAACCTTGGTTCCCTGAGAACAGGGAACGAGACAATACGTCAACGACGCTATGGGGAACGCCTCAGGTGTGACAGGTGTCTGAAATCAAATATCAACTCACAGCAATCATGCTGACCGGCGACAGCCGTGAATCATCAGCTTGAATGATGAGCGTGCGACCTGGATATAAAAAGGGCGCCTTGAAACCATGACAATATCCTTTCGTCTGAAGGGACTGTTTGGCAGGCAGACCCTGAGGCATGGCTGGGAGACGTATTGTCTCGTTCCCTGTTCTCAGGGAACCAAGGTTACATTTGTAACCTGAGACGTTCCCTTTCGAAGGGAACTTCGACAATACGTCAACGACGCTATGGGGAACGAAATACCCACGCCGCCATGCTAAAGGGAGTGCATGCCCAATGGCAGTGACAACTGTCAGAACCAGCATTCAGTGAACGCTAGAACCACTCACCCTCAGGTCACACAGGGCTGTCAGTGACAGCACTCCCTACGGTCATAGCCCAAGCTATATGATACCACAGAAAACCTCCATAAACATAGTTTAGTGAAAGGTCTACCTGGGCCTGCTCAAGGGCCTAGGACCACAACTTCAACTTCTTAGAAGGGGTCCCTTCTAGGGAATGTGGCTAGGGAACCCGAGGGAACCCCAGCCAGTCACTATTCAGGGGAATGTACCACCTGAAAAGCCACCAGGCAGGCCTGACCTGGTGTCACTACATAAGACACTACAGACTGGCCACTTCCTGTCTGTCCGAAGACAGAGCCTCTGGACACTTGCCTTTAGGAAGGCATCCAGCCCGAGGAACTGCGGAGCAGGCAGTGAACCACTCGGCCCGGATCTCAGAGACGGGATATCCTGGAGAGTATGACTCAGCGTAGTGCTTTACAACCCTTGCCAGCGAGGGGAGTTTCTCTACTCGATCCACGGATCTACCCAGTGTTTGTGTTTCAAAAACACTGAGGAGGCCTGTGAGGGCCTTAGGACTGATCTAACTGGGAGGCCTCATGAGAGGCCTACGACCGACGGACCAGACTCAGGAGACCACATACTCACATTGACCCTCAGTGAGGGGAGCATAAGATCTACCTGGTAGGCAACCAGGCTGTAGCAGGATAAAAAAGGTTCCAGGAGGGAACCCGTAGCAGAGAATAAAAACTTGAGCCGAGCCAGGGCGCAAACTCACCTCCAGTAGCTGCCTGATAAGGACTGCTAAACTGAAAGTAAGTGGCCACTAGCTTACGAAACCCAGCATCACCGTGAAACTACTCCCAGGGAGACCTGGAGAAGCCTACTACCTGACAACCACAGTATGTGGGAGCTCACTTTCAGAGAGGCCTGGTGAAGCCTGCTATCTGATAACCACAATATGTGGGAGTTCACCTACAGAGAGGCCTAGAGAGGCCTACTACCTGTTACCAGATAACCACCTTAAGTGGAAACTGAAAGTCATTTGGAACTCAACTCCAGGGAGGCCTGGTGAGGCCTACCACCTGACAACCACAGTATGTGGGAGCTCAACTTCAGGGAGGCCTAGTGAGGCCTACTACCTGATAAACAGTGCAGGAAAGCTTACTTTCAGGGAGGCCTGGAGAGGCCTACTACCTGAAAACCATAGCTGATAGTGAGCCAGACTGGCAGTCCAGTTGACTGTCTTTGGGGCTTTGCCTTCAGGGAGGCCTTATGAGGCCTACTGCCTGACAGTTCAAAGAAGCGGGAATTCAACTCCAGGGAGGCCTGTGGGGCCTGCCACCTAGTAACCACAGTATGTGGGATTAAACCCTCAGGGAGGCCTAGTAAAGCCTACTACCTGACTACCACAAAATGTGGGAGCCCACCTTCAGGGAGGCCTGAAGAGGCCTACTACCTGAAACAGTCTAATCAGCTGGATGTAACTGCTGCTGGGGACTCGCCTAACAGGGAGGCCTGGGCGAGCCTGCTAGCTGATAGCGAGTCTATTCTGCTACTTTACCGAACACTGCTGGAACCATACTATTAAAAACTTTTCCTATAGTTTTGTCCAAGTGTATGTTCCACAATGTTGCGACCCACCTCAGAGGAGGCCTGTTAAGGCCTACTAATCAGCAGTGAGCCTTCTGCCCGAACTACCAGGGCCAACCATCGAAGGTGAGCTGGCCTAGGAGCCCTATTGGGGGCTATTCCGTCAAGGAGGCCTGCTGGGGCCTACTACCCAACTGCAGCCTTTGCGGCAGAAATCTGTTGCTACAGCATCCTGGTACCTAATCACATTGCCAGAGGCAGTGTACTCAGCAAATAGCAATACCCTTATAGCAGGGGAGTACAACATACGCCATTCTGCCTAGTGGAGGCCCCATTAGGGGCCTACCTACTAAATGCATAGGCATCAGCCCATGGCAATGCTCTGGCTTCAAAGGGAGCGGAGTTCAAAAACCGGAATGGAATGTAGTTTAGAACTCCCTGCTCAACCGGAGCCATCGTGGTGTGAGGTAGATACATACAGAGCTGAGAATGGACTACTCAAAACTACCCTGAGTTAGCGGGGGAGTAACAACCATATGCCCCTGCAATGTTAGACAGGGAACAGGCCTGCAAGTGGCTCCAAAGGGTGACAGGGATTTGTCCTGCGCCCAGCCTAGGGGAGCGGGGGGGCTAAATTGCAAGCCAACCCACTTCAACCCATCGGTCGAGCGATTAGCTCAACGGGCTGAGTGGAGCCAGCTCTAGAGGCCCAAAAACATCTCTGTTCGGCAGGGTCTGACAAACTCTCACTTCGCAGAGCGAAAGATGGCCTAACCCTGCCAGACTGATCCTACCTCAGCTACCACCCTGCATTACTCTATCACCCCTGAATGCAGAGAAAGGGGCGGGCCTTGGCCAACAACTCCTATTTAAGGGAGGAGGCTGAAATCAAGGGGAGGAAGCCTAACACATAATGAATGTGGCAGCTATACTTAGCAACACGCCTCCAACATCCCTAGCATAGCCTAGGCCAGCTACAGAGGCGGCCCGGATGAGGGCCGACCTACAAGCATAGATCTACCTGAGGGCTCGGAGGAGCCACAGCCTACTTGATTGAGAGGCCGTGAAAACACTCAACCTACTGAAACCCAACAGAGCTCAGGGGAGCGAGTACTCAGGATACCAATGTCACAAACCGATAGGCAGGACATCTATCTGAAGATCTATCTGAAGCGCCAGCGTCAGTCTAAACCTAAAGCAAAAAAGTTTTGCTTTAGGTCTACTCTACCCTCTGGGTGGCTAATAGCCCTGAGGCTAACAGAAATGAGCGGTGGCCCACCACGCATATAAAATGTTATGACAGGAAGGCCATCACATACTCAGCACAGAAGCCAAATCTTCTTTGAGCTTCTTCCTAATTCGTTCTAGCCACCAACTGGGGGAGGCTTCAGGGCCCTAAAGTCCATACTTTAATTTCTCCTCTAAGAATGACCCCCTAGGTCTATACAGGGAACAGGGTCTGTAGAGAAATACAATCAGTGTTAGTTATACACACAGAATTTTACAAACCAAAAGTTCACCTGCGGCGTGCAGAGTGAAGACTCGCCAGAGAGTTCTCAATGAATCTGGGGTCCACCACTTTTACATGCCTAAAAGAGGCGCTCACATCAACCAGTTGCTACGGCGGCCCACCAGAACATAGTTCTCATCATAAGGCCCATCCCCAGGGCTGGTGTAACGTAAATGCCTGGGGAGTCAAGAAGAGGGAGAGGGCTGGTAGAAAAAGCCCTCCAGGGAGATCAGACCCTACTTCCGCTGAGCGTTGCAGCGCTTGTGCTGAATGACCTCCCTTAAGTCCCTCTTTTTGCGGGAGGCTCGCCTCCTCTGTGTCCTACTCCTCCATGGAGGGGGGGCACGAGAGGCGACACTAGACCTCTGGTCCTGCCTACGGTCCTCAGACCAAGACGGACCAGGTCCTCCCGCCTGCCTGGGCTGGGGCCCGGATCTCAGCGGTATACAGGTCTTAAATGCAGCCGAGCGCGCCTTCGCCTCCCTAAACTTCCCAACCACCGCCTCAACGGAGGTGCCAAAAAGTTTAGCAGGCGAAACTGGTGAATCAAGGAGAAGGGACTTTTCTTTCTCCCCGATATCAGCCAAGTTGAGCCACAGATGCCTCTCTGTGGCCACCATCGCCGCCATCGATCGGCCGATCGCGGCAGCAGTCTGTTTAGTGGCCCGGAGGGACAAATCTGTGGTCCGGCGCAACTCAGCGACCGCCTCAGGGGACAGCCCTGCCCCCTGGTCGAGATCCTGCAGCAGGTCAGCTTGGTAGGCTTGGAGCACTGCCATGGTATGAAGGGCAGCACCAGCCTGACCTGCTGCCGTGTACGCTCTGCCATTCAAGCGAGCCGTGGTTTTAAGGAGCTTGGATGGCAGAGTCGGAGCTTTTAGTGTCGACACCCGCCCAGAAACGAGATAGTTCGCAAACGTCTCGTCAACGGGCGGCATCGACACATAACCGTACTCACCGATCCCCTCAACATCAGCGAAGTTACCCTGCTGATGTCGATGAATACGGGCAGAGTACGGTTTCTTCCATGCCCTCTCGATCTCTGAATGGAGATCAGGAAGGAATGGAAGGCTCTGCTGAGCTGGTGGTCTATGTTCAGGGAGAAACCGATCATCCAAACGACCGCGAACGATCTCTCCCTGAGCGCGCCGCCATGGCAACTGAAGTTTGTCAGTGGCGCGCTCCATAACTTCCACCAACTCTGCGTACACGGGGCAGGATGGCTGACGAGGTTGAGGATCTAAATCATCCTCCTCAGCCATCTCTTGCCCGGCCTGAAGAGCACTCGCTGCAGTATTAGTAGGAGAAAAGTCTCCGTCATCCCCCTGCAGCTCACTCTCGTCAGCCGATGACGCGTCCGAGAGGTTAACGCCCCCCTCGAGACTGTCAGCGAGCTCCATCTGGGAGCCCCATGAAGCGTGTCGCCGCTCTGCCTCGGCACGAGCGGGACCCGATCCGCGAGGACCAGACGCTGAACTCTCTTCCCTCGAGAAGAGAGCCAGACGAGAGGGGAGCGTTCTCATGGGAAAACGCTCACAATTTGCACAGGACGCTCCCTCAAGAGCATCCCGTGCGTGCTCTTCACCCAAACAGTACACACACATCTCGTGAGTGTCACCCGGCGACAAATATCTTGGGCACGGGTCAGCACATTTCACGAAATTTTTAGGACTTGCCTTAGATGTGCGTTTCATTTTCGCTGTAAGCAGACGTTTAAATCAGACAAAACAGTCCCTGAAGACGAAAAGGATATTGTCATGGTTTCAAGGCGCCCTTTTTATATCCAGGTCGCACGCTCATCATTCAAGCTGATGATTCACGGCTGTCGCCGGTCAGCATGATTGCTGTGAGTTGATATTTGATTTCAGACACCTGTCACACCTGAGGCGTTCCCCATAGCGTCGTTGACGTATTGTCGAAGTTCCCTTCGAAAGGGAACCATGATGTTAATGTTAATAATATAGTGCATTATAGTCGCTTTAAGAGCTGGGCGATAATAGAGTTATATTTTGTGACGATGCAAGCAATCAAGCAGTTGAGATTTGATATATAATATATACTGAACGAATAATGAAATTTTGTAATTTCATAATAAATCTCTTCTGCTTACCAGGGCTGCATTTATTTGATTGAAAATACAGAAAAAGTTTAAAAATGTAAAATATTTTTACAATTTACAACAACTGTTTTCTATATAAATATATTGTGAAATGTAATTTATTTCTGTGATGTGCTCCGCTGTATTTTCAGCATCATTGCTCCAGTCTTCAGTGTCACATGATCTTCAGAAATCATTTAATAAAGAAACATCTCTGATTATTATCAATGTTGAAAACTGTTTTTCCAATTTAATATTTTTATGGAAACTGTGATTTATTACCATTCACAAGTTGGGGTATGTACGATTTCTTAGTTCTCATAAAGAAATTATAACTTTTTTTTTTTATAAGGATGCATTAAATTGATCAAAAGTCACTGTAAATACATTTGTTATTTCTATTTCAAATAAATGCTGTTCTTTAGAATTTTCTATAAATCAAAAATCAATAATTAACTGTTTCCAACAATTAATAATAACCATTATTAATACTTGAGCACCAATGATAACGGAGCAGCTTATGAAGGAACATGTGACACAGAAGACTGGAGAAATGATGCTGAAAATTCAGCTTTGAATCACAGGAATAAATTACATTTTACATTATATTCAACTAGAAAACAGTTATTTTGAATTGTAATAATATTTCACAATATTACTGATTTTACTGTATTTTTTAATCAAATAAATGCAAGCTTATTAAGCAGAATATGCAACGATACATCTTGCAACAATATAAAATCTGATCTGTCTCGCTCTGTTATAACTGTGGGAATAAGTAAATGTCAGGCGTCCCGTTGGGTTTGGACTAATGCGTGAGTTTGTTTGTCATTTGTTGTGGGGCGTTTGTGTCTGAGTACAGGTTTGTCAAAGGAGTGGGTGATGTTTTATTTCGGAGCACAACAGCGCTCCAGACTGAACGTGACGAACATTATAATGAGCCGGTTGTCCGTCACGCTTCGCTGCTTTCCTCTCACACTCTGCAGCTTAAGACTAAGTCTGTGTGTAAAAGAGGCACAGATGATCAAGTACAAGACACACTGGGATACCAGCATGTCAAATATGAAATCTCATAGGACAAACACACACATTTCAGCCATATTAGACCCATCCGTCTTATTAACAGCAAAGCCTTGACAACACAAGATCTGAAACATAGGATCTGTTATAATGTGTGAGAGTTGCCATTACTTAATACATTTTGGTGTCAGAAATGTATATTTTTATTGAATAAAGGTGCATTATATTAATCAAAATTGACATTAAAGGCATTTATGAAGTTAATAAGATTTCTATTTCAAATAAATGCTGATCTTTTGAACTTTTTTTATTTATTAAACAATCCAGGAATTTAAAATCCATCAGGGTTTCAACACAAAAATTGTCCAGAAATGTTTCTTGAGCAGCAAATCAGCATATTAGAATGATTTCTGAAGACTGGCGATATGATGCTGAAAATTCAGCTTTGATCACAGAAATAAATTACATTTCAAATGATATTCACATAGATAAAAAACATTTTAATTTGTAAAAATATTTTACAATATTTAATGTATTTTTGATTAAATAAATGCAGCGTTGGTGGGCACATATCAATATTGCATGTATATATATTAGCATAATGAGCAAGAATTGTAGTCATATTACTTGCACTATTACATAATGAGTCAATTACTTGCAAAAACAAAACAAAAAACGAAGAAAAACATGAGAATGATAAAAGACGCCTTTGCACTGTTTAAGACAAGGTTATTATATTAATGAACTAAAACAAAAACCATTAAAAAACTTTTAGCTATTTAATATAAAATACATATTCATTAAAATAAAAAATAAAAAAGGTTAGTCTAACTTGATGTACTACAATAACTCAAATTAAATATACTAAAGCTAATAAATAAAAATTTATAAAAACGGTATAGACATATAAAAGAAAACGAATAACAATGACAAACGAAATTGATAAAATTTGTACAAAAATTTAAGTGAAAACAAAGAATCAGTATCCCTTATATTAATGAAAATTATTTTCAAATATTAACTAAAATAATACTGGAATGTGAGTTTTATTTCAGGACAGTGACTGACTATTTATTAGTTTTTATGCATCACTATCTACACTGTAAAAAATGACTGTGATTTTAACGGTAAAAAAAAACAAAACAGATTTTTTACAGTAATTTCCTGTAAAATTCCACGTAAACTAACGTTCCCAGAATTTCAAATTTAGTTTTTGAATTTGATGTTTTTTTTCTTTAAAATAATTGTTTCTTCTTCTATTTTTTTTTTTTACCAGTGTATTAGAAAGGTACAAAACACACTTCAGCACTTCAATAAGTTGGTATATTCATATTATATCAGTTAAATTACAGTATTAAACTGCACATTTTAAGGTAAAACCGTTAAACCTAAAACAGTGTAACTGTATTTTTTACGGTATAACTTCAGCTGTCGTTTTTTACCGTATATTTTACCAGGGGTTTATTCAGTGTACAAACAGTATATTTGAGATTGATGTGAATCAGATTTAATCAAAGCATTCGTGACCGACAGCATCCCAGTGTTCACTGCATGTTTTTCGCTGCGCCCTCTAGAGGTCAAAGATTGCGGTGTACGAGAAAATGTGGAGTTTCATGAAGTCGGCCGAGCCCACGGTCTTCACCAAGACGACGGCCGAGGGCGTGGCTCGCGTGCGCAAGTCCAAAGGGAAATACGCCTTTCTGCTGGAGTCCACCATGAACGAGTACACGGAGCAGCGCAAGCCCTGCGACACCATGAAGGTCGGAGGGAATCTGGACTCCAAGGGCTACGGTGTGGCCACGCCCAAAGGATCGCAGCTAAGGTGGGTGGAGTATTATAACAACCGACCAATCACAGCGCTGTTATAGTATTCCACCCACCCTGCTGTGCTTCTCTCTCTGTTTCTGTCTTCCTCTCTTTTCTCTCTGCCTGTTCTGTCCTTCTCTCAGTTTTCACCCGCGGTACTCTCTGTGATGCAGTGATATCTTGGTGGACACATATACAGATGCTTTGCATTGCAATTCTATGGATAATATATATTTAAATACATTATATATTTTAAAGGGCTCCATCTATCATGATAAATGAAATAGGCTCTTCCTTGACATACTAAAATAGTTATGATTTTTTATGCTTTCTGTTTTATTTTAGCCATTTTTTTTTAGAAGTGTTAGTAATAAAAAAAAAAAAGTCTATATAGTTTTTATTCATTTTGGTAAGATTCACAATAAGGTCTCATTTGTTAATGCATTAGCTAACGTGAACTAACAATGAAAATATATATTTTGCAGAATATACTAGCCTCTGTTTGTTAGATAATAAAAAATAATTAGCATATTAGTTTATACTATAGTATATTGACTATTGTTGATGGATATAACTTTAATAAATTTAATAAGTTAAATGCTGTACAAATATTGTTTATGTTAGTTAATATAGGTAACTCATTTTAACATATGAAACCTTATTGTAGTGTTAAATTAATTTTCTTTTTAGTTATTTTAGTACATCAATTTAAATTAAAATAAGAAATGTAGTCCTGGCAAATATCTGAAAAAAAAAAACATAATAAAAAAAATAATAAAAAATGATTTTTTTTGTTTTTGTATTTCACTTAAGTTTTATTGCATGTAACTTTTTTTACGGTTGTAGTTTTAATTTAATAGTTTAATGGATATTGTAGGAATGAAAAATAATATTTCTTAAAATGAGTTAAGAAAGTAAATGATTTAAATGGATTTAAGCAAATAAAGAAAAAAATCAATTTGAACTATTTGCAAATAATTTTCATTTTAAAATATGTACACATTCACTCTTACTTTCTTATGCATAATATGTCGAAAATGCAAATTATTTTGAGATACTAAAAAAATGTAGATACTTCAGTAAAGTTAGGTAAAGTTTTGCTTTACTATAAATACTGTCAGTCGTTTAACATTTCTATAATAAAACCTTATAAGACTTTTTATCTTCCAAGACTTCTTTCTCAGAATTGCAAGATGGAAAGTTTAAGTTATATGAATATTTATAACTTTTTAAAATGAAAAACACTCTTCAAACACAATGACAAAACCAAAAAGACTTTTTACTTTTACTATTTCGCTGTAGTGCTCATTTTATTTTATTAGTAAAGACAAAATATCTCCTGTATCCCACAAGATATCAGCGTTTGAGCTCACAGACAGTGCTGTGTGTGTGTGTTTAATATTGTTCTTCCTCCACAGAAGCGGCACTCAGGTAAACGCGTGCCTCATATGTTGCTCATTTCTTTCATCAAGCCTGTATCCTGTCTAACATCTTCATCCTGAAGTATTATTTCTCACCTCTTTCACTGTTCCTGCAGAAACCATCAGCATGTTTCACACCACGCCATCCTCTGGATGTTAAAGTTGCTTAAAATTTCTAAAGACAACATGAAACTAACATTTACTGCCGAACATAAATATCCTCTTATTGAATATTACGCATCGGGACACATTACTGTATACACCACCATTCAAAAGTGTGGAGATTTTATACTGTTTTTGAAAGAAGTCTCTCCAAGTCTGCATACATTCATTCAAAAATACAGAAAAAAATCACAATATTCTGAAATATTATTACAATTTAAAATAACTATTTGCTATGTGAATATCTGTTAAACTGTATTTTATTTAATTGATGCACAGCTGTATTTTCAGCATCATTCCTCCAGTCTTCAGTGTCACATGATCTTCAGAAATCTGCTGCTCACTCAAAGTAATGTGTTGTAAATGTTAATTCATGTTGTCTATACACAGAATTAATTTTAATAATGTGCTGTTATGACGTGCGTCAGCTGAAATGAGTTTTAATGAGCGTTCTGATCTGAGGTCAGTTTTTGACCTGTGTGGAGCTTCAGTTCTGCCTGAGAAGATTTTATTGACCGTCTGAGATCACGGATCATCCTGAGGGTAAAAGAGAGAGCACTTGATCGTTTCTGTGTCTGATGAGCTCCTTGTATTGCTATCGGCCAGTTCAGCAAACTAATCTCAGCACTGTGACCTTTGACCCCTAACGTTAACCCCTTCAGAACAGTTATAAACAAGCTGCTGGCGTTTACAGATTCTGAGTTACAATCGTACATCCACTGCAAAAAAAAATAAAATAAACCTGTCATTGTGCTGTAAGTCTAAAACTGACACTAATAGACAGAATCTCCTTCGGCTGAAATCTCACGCATGTCTGACAATAACAGTTCACCCAAAAATTTAAATCTGCCGAAATGTGCTCACCCTCAGGTCATCCGAGATCAGGATGAGTTTGTTTCTTCATCAGGTTTGTAGAAATGTAGCATTGTATCAGTGTCTAATCAATGGATGCTCTGCAGTGAATGGGTGCCGTCAGAATGAGAGTACAAACAGCTGATAGAAACATCACAATAATCCACAGGAAGCATTATTATGGACTTGTATTTTAGATGGAAGTTAAAAACAACTTAATGCTGCTGGATTTGTTTCAGCTTTTCACTTCTCAAGACATTAACTGATTGTCCTGGAGTGCTGTGGAATATTGTGATGTTTTTATAATCTGTTTGGACTCTCATTCTGACGGCACCCATTCACTGCAGAGCATCCATTGATGAGCAAATCCATTCCCATGAAGAAACTAATTGCACAGTTCCCGCAGAGATTTTAGATGAAAGGTTGAGTCTCCACACAGACCTGAAAAACAAAATAATGGATGTGAATACTGGCGTACCACGGTACATAGTATATACTGCACACTTCCTGCTGGGTTTAAATCGCGTATGAAGCATGCAGTATGTACAATACAAAATATTTTCTCTTCATATAATAACATCCAAAAGACGAATTATTAACTAAAAACATCCTACAATTATGGTGCACCAGTGAAACTCATTTGTAAATGTGCTGCAAAAACATGATTTTCTTACTCAGTGTTTTTATCTTGTTTTATGATATTTAAGGGGTCATGAACTGACTTTTTTAACATTATTTTATGTAGTTATCAAGATTTCTGCATCATAATTTAAAAGTCACAGCCTATTTTCTGTCTTGTTTTGACCTCCTCATCCGATGCTGACCACTGCTCTGATTTGCCATCAGTTGTGTGTTTGACAGCTTACATTCTTCACAGATGCACACATTAATACTAAATACATCTCAAACAATCTGTTATAACAGACAACGCAATAGTGAGCACGTATTAATAACAGTTACTCGCAACGCAATGACTGTGTTTTTCCACATCTTGGCTCTGAATAGCGTCTTGTTGTTTTGGAGCATCTGTATCCTTTGGTTTCTAGGTTTTTTTCTCTCACACTAAATGCGTGATTCGGTGGGCGGAGCTAAACAGGCAGTGATGTCACTGCGTTGCGTTGAGCCACATTATTACATCATAAAGTGGCACATTACACAACCTGTGGTTTTGGCAGATTGGCTTCAATAGAAGCAGTTTTAAGGCTAACGAGGAAAATTTGATGTTTTGGATATTTTTATAGAACAAATATGACAATATATTACGGGAATTTATATTTTTTTCAGTTCATGACCCCTTTAAGTCTTGTTTTCTGAAAAAAAAATGTTTTTATAATTTCTAAATTAAGTGAGTTTATGGTTAAATAAATCTGTTAGTGGTGTAAGAAAAATATATTGAATTCAAAAGAAAAAAAAACAAGATCATTTTCTTACTGTACTAACAGATATTAGTTCCTGTTTTAAGCAAAAACTCAATTTTAATTCATTTTTTCAGACTTAATTTCTGAAGGAAATGAATCTTAAAGATTTTATATATTTACAATTGCCAAATATATTAAGTGAGAAAAATCATGTTTTGCAGTGCAAGCAGATGTAACTTATTAAAAGTCAATATGAAATCATATCTGACACTGTTTACTTTCTTAATACACAATCCAATTTATTTGATGAACTTATCAGTTCACTCTGAATTAAAATCCCGCCCTACATTTTTTCGTGTCTCACAAATCATAAATGTCACACTGTGGTAGTAAAATTGTTGACGATTGCCTTTTTTCGCTGCAGCATAGTGTTTCATGTCATCCTTTCTTCATCAGATATGACACGCTTGTGGAAACACTGAGGATGTTTCTCTCACATCTGTTTCTCGCTCTCATTTATTCCCTCTGATGTGGCTTTCTGAAATCATCCGACTGAACATTTTAATTTGCTTCAGTCTACATTTACACTAGAAATATGTCCGTTTTGATATGCAGGCACACAAATGGTTGGCCGCTGTTCAATTTATTTCAATGACAAACAGCAGATAAAATGCATTGCAATGTCAGTATAGTAAGAAAAACATTCAATTTCTGTTTCACATTTTGCTGAAAATTACAGTGTTCATAGAAGCTTGAAATTCAATTCGTATGGGACGTTCTGTAATACCAGACTCCATGCAATTTTACATGAGACGCCAAAAAATATATCAAATGTTACAGCCAATCAGAAGACCGTGTGGGCGGAGCTATTTCAAATATTCAAACTCACGTTAGAGATTTTTAAGATTAAATAAAGCACAATCTTTATCTAGAATTAGCATTGTCATAGTTTGGAGGTTGTTTTTTCAGCCACGACATTGCAGAAATAGAAACCGTTTGACCCTTTGTCGTGTAACTTGTACGTGTTGTATATGGGCGGGGTTTAAAATAGTGGGCGGGGCTTAGCGGCTGTCAATTCTACTTACAAACAAAAAATCTGTGGTTAATACAATTTTGTCATTTTTAGTATGGTTGTAAAGGTATATTCAAACTCGCATTAGACTAAAGACTTTTAAGATTAAATATAGCACCTGTCTCTAGTTGCACACTGTTTTGTGTCTAGGCGGAGCTTGAAATAGTGGGCGGGGCTTGTCCAAAGATAATCAAACAAAAAACTTTTAAGACTAAATAAAGCACATAACCATTACTTGAGATGATCTTTGTTTTATATTGTAGGTTGCTGTTGTTACAGCAGCCGCGACGTTGCGGAAATAGAAACCGAGACCTGTTTATCGCTTAAGGGCGTGGCTTAAAATAGTGGGTGGAGCTTAGCCACTGTCAATTCTGCTTACAAAATTATGTTTTTTTAATATCAATGCTGATTTTTAAGATCAGTCATTTCTAAGTATCACTCACAGATGATAATCAAAGAAAGCTAAGTACCAAAATAAAACGCAGGTGAATTGAGAGACTTGTTATTAAATTTACATTTTATTCAGTAGTGGAAAATATTGCTAAATTAGTTTAATGCAATGAGTTTTCTGCTTCGTTTTACTCAATGTATAGTATTGCACTACTTTTTTTGACAGACAGATTGAATGAAATGAGAGCGAAAGAGAGATAGAAACAAACATCCCATAATAGTCCTCTTTAACAGCAGCTGCCTTCCACGAGCCTCTCTTATGTTCTCTCTTGTTTTCTGTTTGTTTTGTGTCGTCTAATCCGGGCGCTCATGTGATGTTTATGGTTTGTTGAAGAAATGCCGTAAACCTGGCCGTGTTAAAGCTGAATGAGCAGGGGCTGTTGGACAAATTGAAAAATAAATGGTGGTACGACAAGGGCGAATGTGGCAGCGGGGGCGGGGACTCGAAGGTTAGCCACCAATGACACGCAGAGGAGTGGTAAAAAAAAACAAAGATGACAATGTGATGCAAGAGAGACATCTGCCCTGACACGACAGCCCTCGCCGGCCAGGAACGAGAAAAACCAACAAATGTGTCGAAGGAGAAACAAACTGAAAAAAGAAGCAATTACTGTCAAAACAGAAATATTTGCTAAAAGATACAGGGTTTTCAACAAATGAGGGCTGTAACTGCACAGAAATCAAATAAAAGGAAGAATGCAGTTGCTTTATATAAAGAGGGTCCATAAGTATTTGAAATTCATCAAATTGAAATTTGAATTAAAGATCAAAGATATAATTTACAGAATAATAAATTGAATCAAAAGTTAAATAAAAATTTTTTAACTGAACAGACTGTAAATTAAGATTGATTTCAAAAAAATGTATCAATATTAAAAATGTAAAAAAAAAAAAAACTAAATAATAATAATAATAATAATAAAAGAATATCAGAAAAACTATTTGAGTCAAGTTAAACTGAAAAACACTGCATAAAATAAATTTACACACACACACATACTTATTACTATTTATTATGTGTTTTTAATACAAAAATATATGATATTAAAATAACTATTTGAGTCAAAAAATGAAAAAACAATTGATTTAAAAAATAATTTGAATGAAGAAAAAATTTAAAAAAATGTAATTAGATTTTTTTTTACATTTTCATGCATAGCATATATACACATATATAATATATATATATATATATATATATATATATATATATATAATACAATTAAATTATATATGTGTATATATGCTATGCATGAAAATGTAAAACAATATAATAAAAATAACTATTTGAGTAATATTTATAATAACAAAACAAAATACACAATAATTATTTAAGTAATATTGTTTTGTAAAACAGAAAAACAATTTGAATCAATTTATAATGAAAAAAAATACAATTTGTCATAAAAAAGTATAAAATAAATACACATGCAAAACATTTTATATATACGTATAAGCTATATGATTATATAAAAATAATAATTTGAGTAAAAAAAAAAACCCTAAATCACTTATTATTGTTATTATTATTGAATAGTACATATATAACTTATTATTGTTGTTCAATGTCTGCTCTTTTCAGTGTGGAGTGTCTTCTTCTGCGCTCTGAGCTGTTTGTGATGAGCCAATAGTTCTGGATTAGCAGTAATTGTTTGTGTTTTAATAATGAAATCAGGGCAGTATGTGTCTGTTGCCTGAAGTGATGGAGCGAGATCCCATCCATACGTCTGTGGCTCCACACACACACACACACACACGAGCTCACACACGTGCACTCGATGGGACCTCGGCTTCATCACTTCCTGTGCTGCTGTGTGCCATGATGTATTGTAAATCTAATAACATAAAATAACATGGCCTATGATGTTATTTATGTTATTCTCTCTGAGAAGAACGCCGGTAAACCTGGCGGTGTTGAAACTGAGTGAAGCAGGAGTGCTAGACAAACTCAAAAATAAATGGTGGTACGATAAGGGCGAGTGCGGACCCAAGGACTCGGGAAGTAAGGTCAGTTTCCGGACGGAAAACCGCAAGCAAACCTGAAAAGCGCAGCTCTGAAAAACACAAAACACTATGAAATTAATCTGATGTGTTTTCAGAAAGAAAAAGATGACAGTTGTCTTAAAATGTCGCTGTCATCATCATAAAGAGATATTTTAGATTTGAACTAAATAGAACCTTTAGAATGAAACATTGTGACATCACAATACAAGAACGTTGCACTATGATGTCATGATTCAAGACACTTTCATGATGTCATAATAGTGTTCGGTTTTGTCTAGAATGCAGCTTTGTTAAAGTAGAAACTTAAAATGAACAGCAAATTGAAGAGAATATACTCAGTTAGCTTTAAGGCTAGTTAGTAGAAACACATTATGGCTGTAAGATTACAAGATTATATTCAATACAAATTAAAGTGATTTAGTTAGTTTTTTCCCCCCAAATGCTGATCAACAAGATGAACAAAATATATGGTTGTAGAAGATTTCATACAGATATTTTGTGCCATCTCTGAGAGTGCCAGGTTGTATATATTTTTTATATTATAAACAATTTTCAAGTAAACTTTTTTATATATATACACTCTTAAAAAAAAGGGTTCCTCAAGGTTCTATATTGAACCCTTGGGTTCCGTACTTGGCCAATAGAACCTTTTACCAAAAAAATGGTTCTATTTAGAACCCTTGCATGCAAAGAACCCTTTTTTTTATTAAAATGGTTCTATTATTCATGTTTTATGACTGAAGTGTAAACTAAAGATTACACTATAATTATCCTTACTCAACACATTCACAAAGCATTTTGAGTCAAGACCCATGAGAATGACTGCTGTAGTCAAAAAGATTAATATCTACTCAATGTATGATTTGAGCTGTACATTAACATGAAAATTATATTACTTTACATCATAGTTTACCTTTTTGACGAATCAATTTGTGAAGAAAAACAAACTAACCAGGAGTTTTCTTTATTTTGTTTACCATATTGTGATTGTTTTAATCTACCTAAGGGAACATTAAAAAACAAATAATCATAAAAAGACCCCCTCCCCGGTGGCATATATGCGTTGCGTCATCCTTGAATTCCTATTGGTGGATGGGCGAAGATGAATCGCGAGAGGAGTCGAGGCAAGTGACAGTTAATTTTTCAAACTGAGGAGTCCGCCATTTCTGCTCGTTCATACCCTAAGGTAAGTTAAGTTTTTACATTTTTGAAATGATTTTACCGAAATATTTTGTATTACAGTTAATATTTATATTTGTTAGAATAGCCCTTGTGTTAAACACTGATACTAGAAGCAAATTTGACCTCAAAAACACTGGCGTGAAGCACTGAAGGGCTTCGTCAGCCATCGGTTCTAGCCCTGTTAAATTAATTTTGCTCCGGTTTTTAATTTAATTAAGATACAGTCTTCCTTTATTTCCTTGTTAATGTTAATGGAATTGTTAACTACAGTAAGATAGCTGTGTTATAAGGAGACGAGCTTCGAGTCAGAAGCGTGAATTTTAACGTTCATTTCAATGAAGCGAGCGCTCGTTGTTCAAATAAACGGCTCCGATTCAAATAAAAGTCAGCCGGGTGGAAGACGGAGGTGAATGATTATGTGAAAGTGTGTCGCAGTTTCACATATAGGCCTACTCATTTTGCGGTGAGTATTTTCCCCAGGCCTATGTTAACAGGTGTAACGTTAGAAGTTCTTAACTTTGGCCGGCAAGATACTTTCGTGCCGTTTTTTAACTCCAACCCAGACCAAACGAGGATCTTGATTAGCTTGTTCAGGTGTGTTTTATCAGGGTTGGAGCTAAACTCAGCAGAAAAGTGGACACTGCTACAGTTCAAAACTTCCGGCCGGTCTGTCGCTATTAAAACTGTTTAAAGACACAGTTGCGGTGCAGCGGTTTTTTTATGTTTACTGTGACGCATGCGCTGGATTAAAGTGATGATAGCACAAGGTTACATTTTAGTAATCAAATATTCTAAAGCCAAAAATGTTACGTGTGTGTTTAACGTTAGGTGTGTTTAATGCATAGTTGGTTTACGAAGTGTTATTTATGCTTTGTTTTTTTTTAATCCCCAGATAACCATGGTTGATAAATGGTCAGTAGATGACACGTGCCACTGGCTTGAAACTATAAACCTCATTGATGCAAAAGAAAGTTTCAGAGGTAACGTTACAGATGAAAATGTATAAATGTTCATTTTGTGATGTTGTGAAGTTTCAACTCACAAAGTTTCTAACTCACCTGCAAGTGCAACATAACCACCAAGCAGATTTTAGATTTACCTGTGACATTGAGGGATGTTTTAGAAGATATAAAACTGTTGCAAGTTACAGAAACCATATCTATCGAAAGCACAGACAAGTTTTGCATCATCCCCTATTTGAAAAGGCTACTTTATTTGAAGAGAACAATGAAAGTGAGGAGGAGGTTCCTGAAGATGATCTGCTAGAGAACAACTAAAATTCTTTGCTTGGAATTGATTTAAAAACTGTGTTATTGGGACTGAGACAGCATGTACTGTTGTTTTGTATTTAAGATTCTGCATGAAATGACAATGAGGTTTAAACCGACTTGGCGAAGAACATGGAAACATCTCTGAATGAAATGGCCCCAAACATCATCAGGAGTGTAAAAGAAGGAAGTCAAAAAAAAAACAAAAAAATTACGCCAATTTCATTGGACTAGCAGAGGAAACCACAGAAGGTAACTACACCATATATCTTTCCCCATCTAACCTATCTGTTCCATGCCCAGTGTAAAGTTGCATTGTTTGCATTGTCAATGTAAAGGTTGTATCTCCTATAAATTGTATTAGTGAAAACATGTATTAAAATAATGCAAATATTAAAGGAACAGTTAACCCCCAAATAAAAATCGTCATCCTTTACTCACCTCTTGTCATTTCAAATCTTTATGGCTTTCTTCTTCAGAACACAGTAGAAGATATTTTGAAGAAGGATGGTAACCAAACAACGACGGTGCCCATTGGTTTGGTGTCTATATAATAGAAGTGAATGAGTACCAGCATTGTTCGGTCACCAACATTCTTCAAAATAATTTTTTTGTGTCATGCTGAAGAAAGAAAGCTATATAGGTTTAAAATGACAAGACTGAGTGAATGATGACAGAATGTTCATTTTTGGGTAAACTATCCCTTTAATTGATTTCTGTACCTAATATACAATAATTTGTATCTGTTTGTAGGTCTCGTTAGGAATGCTGCACTCATTTTATTGCCAGCACTATTTAAAGAAAACGCCAGCTTCCTCTACTGTGTAGATAGTGTAAGTATAGTCTTCTGTAGTTTCATTAACATTTGATGCACTTGACTTGAATTAAAGGAACTGTTCATGCAAATATAAAAATATTAGTCAGTTTACTCACCCTTATGCCAAATTTGTAACAATTAAAAAAAAAATTACATTTACCCTATAATTTACTCACTCTCTTCCTTAGTCATAAACTTTGTACTGTTTGCACTGCTTTGCAATGTCATTGAATGGCACCCCAATTTAAATCATAAAAGAAATCTGTACAACTCCAGGGTTTAATACTTGTCTTCTAAAGCAAAATGGTATGTACAAATGGTACGTTAGTGAGATTACATTTGCCAAGATAGGTTGCTATAATTAGACTATGTATAGATAAGGGAATAACATCCAATGGGGTGGCACATCAGCTTTACATCGATAATTATGAGTCTTGTTGGTTCTTGCGTGTCACGTTTTTAGCTGTCATATCTGTGTTGTGTCATGAACTATTCATTTAAAAGAACGAAAGAACCGATGAGATTCAAAGTAATCAAAGTGGAACTGATGTGGTAATGTTGACATTCAAACACATTACAAAGCTTTTTATTATTAAATATATCTCAGATTGTGTTAAACTGGAGAAACAGTCATATACATTGGTTGTTTTTTTGGTAAGTAAATTATGGGGTAATTTTTAAGTCTATTTGATGACTTCTGTTAATTGGTGAAAAGCACTCAAAAGGTGAAATGTTTGTTTTACAGGAACCCAAAGGTGCTACACCAACCATAGTGTTTAACGGCTCTCCTGATCCCCTCAAGGCTGAAAGTGTCAGCATTATAATGGACAATGTGAACATCATAAGAGAGGCAGACATTGACATGACACAGGCTGTGGAATGCCTATTTGCAGTCTATTTTCTCTTCAATGTGCAGTACCCGGTTGACATTAAGCACACAATGACTTTTATTTAAAAATATATGCTTAACCTTAGACAACAGCACGGCAAAAGAACACCAATACCTGTACTGAAAATGTATAGTCAACTTGTGTAAATTGTAGAGCTATTTAATAGTTGTTTTAACTGTTCATGTATTGATTTTTATCTGCACTGTTAAATATAAAAAAGATTTGTTTTTCCTCATTTCAGAGATATATGTAAAAGTGAAGTACTGTATATGTACGTAAACAAGCTTATGTATGTTTATTGCAAAGTGAAAATGCTTAAATGAAATAATTCAAACTAAATGGTTAAATGTAATTAAACATCTTAAATGTGAAATTTGCTGTCTAACACAGAGTATACAAAGGTGTAATTTTAAATGACACTACATTTTTTGTATAAACAGTTGAATAAATTGAAACATTTTAAATTTTCTGGATTGTTTATATTTTCTTATTCAATAATAATTTTAACTTGTTTAATAATAAAGAACCCTTAAATGGTTCTATATAGAACCATCTAACTTGGATTCAAAGAACCATTTGGGGTTCTTTTTATGGAACCCATTAAAGTGGTTCTATATAGAACCATTTTGGAGTTCCATATATGAAGCGGGTGATAGAACCATTTTTGGTTCTAAATAGAACCATTTCTTTTAAGAGTGTATATTTCAAATAATTAATTGTTTTAATTAATTATCATTTAAATAAAAATGTAATAATTATTTCCCCCAATTTGATACATAGATTTGTTCATTTAAATGCATTTTAAACATTTTAGTTTGAAGTATTAAAAGAACAACAGTAATGTGCAAAATACAGTCATTTACTTAGTTATGAATTTTCTTTTCCAAATACAACAAAATATAGAAGAAATATTTAAAACACATTTAAATCAATACATTAATGTATCAAACTGGGGGAAATATTTAATTATTTAATAATAATAATAATAAAATAATTAATTTAAAAATTATTATTATACAAATGATTATTTAATTAATTTACTTTAAATATTTTTTACCAGTTCTTAATTCTTTTTTATTTAAATGCATTTTAAACATTTTTATAAAAGAAAAAAGATAAATATAAGACTATATACTGTGTAAAATAGAATTTAGTTACTTAGTTTTTTTTTTCAAAATAAGAGAAATATTTAATTACTAGATTAATAAACTTTTATTTAGATAATTAAATAGTTTACTGTAAATAATAATTTCCCCCAGTTTTACACATTAAAATAATTCATTTAAATGTATTTTAAACATTTTTATGAAAGTATAAAAATAAATATACTGTGTAAAATAGACATTTAGTTAGAATAGTTTTTTAGTATTTTTTAAATAAGAGAAATATTTAATTATGATTTTAATGAATTATTATTTAGTTAATTTAATAATGTACTGTAAATAATTATTTTCCTCAGTTTGACATTAATTCATTCATCTAAATGCATTTTGAACATTTTTTATAAAAGTATAGAGATAAATACAAGACTACAGAGTATATACTGTGAAAAATATAAAATTAGTTAATTACATTTTTAATAAGAAAAAAATATTTAATTATTATTTTAATTAACTATTATTTAATTAATTAAATAATTTACTGTAAATTATTATGTTCCCCAGTTTGACATTAATTAATTCATTTAAATGCATTTTAAACATTTTATAAAAGTATAAAGATAAATACAAGACTATATACTGTGAGACAATTAGTTACTTAAAGTTTTTTTGTTAGTTTTTTAATAAGATAAATATTTAATTATTATTTTAATGAACTATTATTTAAACAATTTTCTAATTTGCAGTAAATAATGATTTATTTCCCCCTAGTTTGACACATTAATATATTAATTTAAACGCTATAAAAGTGTAAAAAGTAAAAATATACACTATACAAAATAAAGTAATTGAGCAAGGTTCCAAAAAATCACTAAGAAAACTAAACCAAACCACCAAAAACGATAACAATCTAATTTAAATCATAGCCCTTCTGTACATGTTTGAAATCTAAATGACAGTGGATTTCATTCTAATGTATTGATGTTAAATCAATGGCACCAGTAATGAAGATGATTATGAACTGTTATTAAATATCTGTCATGTGTAAATGTGTTCCACTTCCTGCCTTTCTAACGCTCTCTTTTCTCCCTCGAATCCCTCTCCTCTCCAGGACAAGAGCTCGCAGGCGCTGAGCTTGAGCAACGTGGCGGGGGTTTTCTACATCCTGGTGGGCGGCCTGGGTCTGGCCATGATGGTGGCCCTGGTCGAGTTTTGCTATAAGTCCCGCGCCGAGGCCAAGAAACTGAAGGTGGAATCGGCCGAACTGAATTTTAGCCCTGCTCCCAGCCCAACGCACAGTGTGCAGAACTTAGCCACTTATAGAGAGGGATACAACGTGTACGGCTCTGACGCAGTAAAGATATAGGGGTAGGACAGAAAGCCTGGGGTTCGGCCTGACGTCTGCTAATGTCGTGACAGCTTCCCATCCCTCCGTTTACTTACGTTCCGTCTTGCTGTGTTCACTTCTGACAGAGACCCCTTCATTTCTGTCGCCTGTCGTTCTTTGCTTTGTCTTCGTATGGCATCTGCCTTGACTAGAAGGTGTTGGGATTGCATTGGATTGTTCTTCCTGGCTGCAGTTGCTGGTGTTGTTGCACTGTTGGCTTTCTGTTTCAGACACCTGCATTAAAACAAACGGCGCACAAAACATTCACACAGGAGCTCAAATTACTACCAAACCAAACATCTTAGTATGCAACCTTCAAACACTTTATAAAGGATTGCTGCTTATATATTTATTGTTTAGAGATGTTAGCTCTCTGCTATAGACCGGCGGTTCTCATCTGGTGGGGTGATTTGATGGACGAAAGCAATGCTAAATGCAAATAATATCATGCAACTAACCACAAATTAAACTTTATAGTATTTTGACATGCATTTGCAAAAGTCTAATAAAATAGTCACTTAGATGGTTATTTGTGCAACAAGTAACCCTTGTATTATAATTTTTTGACTCATATATATATATATATATATATATATATATATATATATATAGTAAATCTTCAGTAAATCGTAAAAGCAGTAAATATTTAGCATTAACAGTACTTACAAATTACAAACAGAAAAATAAACATGCAAACATATGACTTTTTAAAACGTAAAATTCTTTCACAAACTGTACATTTTATGAACAGTACCATAACTATATTTTAAAACATTTTTTTTTTTACTGAAGTGTGGAAAATCAATTAATCTGTGAAAAAAGCATGGCGCTTGCAACACCAAGATCATGGGTTCAATTCTTGATTTTGAGCGAAAATTAACATGCATGAACTGATTGAATGAACTTAATTGATTTTCCATCATGCAGTTGATAAAATCATGTTTTTTTTATATTTTTTATTATATTTGTATTAATGTGTTGATTAGTTTTTGGTTTTATATTATTTTAATTTATGTTATAGTATTTTTTTGGTTTATATATATATATATATATACAATAACAAAAAAAAGACTATAACATAACATATATATATATATATATATATATATATATATATATATATATATATATATATATATAAATATATATATATATATATATATATATATATATATATATATATATATATATTGGTCATAAGGTCATAAAAATATATATATAGTATATAGTCTTTATCATTTTTAGTTTCATTCATTTATTTATTTATTTTTTATTTTTTTGTTAAACAGTGACATTAGTACATTAAAATGAAAAATGTTGCCTTGGTATTATTGTTTATTTTATTTAAAGCAAGAATTATTATGTTTTTTTTTTTTTTTTTTTTTTTTTTTAGTTGAGTCCAATAACCCTGGCTGCCTTTAACCAAGAAATATTAAATATTGTCTTATAACATCATAATATAAACTTTGTATTCACATTCCACAATACAAAACTTTGCAAGTTCATGACCTTAAATGAAGAAAAAAAAAAGTCACAACATACAGAAATAAATCTTTAACCAGTATATAATCCACATACTCAAAACCCAAATTGATGCGCAGCATAATACAAGGGTTAAAATGATTAAACAATCCTGGTACAAAGCTAAACCAGCTGAGATCCGCCGCTTTAGACAGCAGCTATGTGCAATGCTTTATTTGGTGCAAGTAGGGCATTATAGATCAAACGGCTGGTGGTTTAATGATGTTTGGTTGCATTTCTCTTTCTTTTGTTGTTTGCAACATCAACAAACCAGTCTATAATGCTGTGCTGATACTGAATAATATCTGACTGACCTCCAGAACCCTCCTTACGCAACATTAGCAGTATGAACATATAAAGTGTTGACTGTTAGGGGACACCGTTAATTAAACACTGGACAGTTAAATCCCTAGATTTAGTGGGAACACGGGCGAAGGGCTGCATGCTGGCGTTAGAAATGCAGATGTCTAGCCATGTTTTTCATTCTAAGATGTTTTCTGTATTCGTTTGTGGCGGCCTTGAGCTTTTCTCCGTTCTGTCGTTGTGAATGTGTCGAGTGGTTTCATTGTGATGTCACTGTGTCATTTGCATATGTTGCCCCGCCCAGAGAGTTCCACATATTCTGACTCCGCCTCTCGTCCCGCCCCCTTTTCTAGCTCACCTTCTCGGAAGCCATGAGAAACAAGGCACGCTTGTCAATCACGGGCAGCCTGGGGGAAAATGGGCGTGTCCTGAGGCCAGACTGCCCCAAGGCCGTGCACTCTGGCCCCTCCTACCGACATGGCCCCGCCCTCGCCGTGGTGTCCTCCGACCTCCCATAGAAACCAAAAACTCACCTTGTGCCTTAAAACATCTCAACCCTCTACCGAAGTTCAGATTTCACGCAAAACACAGGAGAAACACGCCGTCGCCGGCTCAAACGCAACAAACTCTGTACTCTTTAAGCCCTCGGAAAAGACATCAACAATTGAAAATAAGCCGGGACGGCATCGTTACGTCTGCTTTGACGTTAGCAAGCATCAAGGATCCATGATGCCTTATCCTGAAGCCTAACATTGGGGATGAACATCATCGCATACGAGACGGAAAATCACAACCATTAAACTGTAAATGTAAAGACTTTAGCCGCGTTTCTCTGTTTAGCCGTCCGGCATCATCAAACCTGCATTAGATGTATTAAACCATAACATATTTACAACATGGTCCACAATCACTAGCTACTAAACTGTATGTAGATATTCTCTCAGGAGCCAGGAAGAGGGAACGATGGATCTTTTATCATCTTTACAGGATTTCTTCAAGACGCCACTGGGAGCCGCTTGCTTTTTGGACTGAAATGTAAATAGACCAGTAGTAAAAGCTGAACACAATTCTTTTATAAACCATCTTAGATAATAAATCATTGCAATAATGAAAATAGGGAGACCTGACTTGTAATTAAGAGATCTTTTATAAACACACAATATTATATATATATACAGAAACCAATCTATATAATTGAGGGAGATCTGAACTAAAACAGCAGCGTTGCGTGTGAGACCATGGCATCTGTTCTGTTAACAGCTGTTTTGATAACCAATCAATTTACGCAGTGTGTACGTTTCTTTGTCCTTAATTGAATGTCCACACATTTCACAAATTGGCACAAACACATGAGTGTAGGATGTGAACGACACACCACATCGCACACCGGGGTCACACAGACTCCCGATTCTCACCTTTGGTGTTTGGTTTTGTTTTTTGCCTTGTTTTTCTCTTTGTACCCACTGATTCAAATAAAACTGGAACATTTATACAATAAGTCTTTCCATTTTCATGCTTTAAATGAGACAATATGAATGAAATATGACCATTAAGTCATTAATGGAGTTGCTCTTTAAAGCTCTTTAAAGGGACGGCTCAGCCAAAAATGATTTATTCATCTGTGGAACACAAAAAAGTAGACGATAAAAATATAGGGACATTGTTCACACTACTGCAACAAGTTGTGCATTATTTTTAATATGTTGAGATCAAAATAGTTTTAGACGGCTGAAATTACTATAGTTAGTACTTCTATGATGCTTCCCAGTGTCTGTTAACATCTATAAATGTCAGAAATGATGACCAAAAACGATGCTACAATTGTGAAATGTTTGATCAACTGAAATATGGAGAGGCCAAAGAACGTGGGTTCAATTAGCCCAATTAAATTAGTTACTTGGTTCAGCTAAATGAAAACTGTTGGTGAAAAATAATTTTGTTGTATCACTAACTAAAAACTATCTCCTAAACCAGATTAATAGAAGAGTCGGCCTTAAGTAAATTTGTAATTTGTAGGCTGATATCCCCAAAATGTAGAAACATTGTGACTCATTTGTAATTTCAAATAATTGATGTGTGTTTGCGCAACTCAACAAACCTGACACATCAACATTGACTCAGCATTTGTTATTCTCTTAAAACACCTTGAATATCTCAAACCGGTGTAACCAGCTAGCTTGTTGCTGGTCTAAGATGGTTTGACAGGCCAATGAATGGTCTAGACCAGCTAGAAACCAAAAATAGTGATTTTCTAAACTTCATTGTCTTTCCAAACCTATATGACTTTCTTTATTCTGTGAATTTTTGCTATGGTGAAATACTTTCTCCAAGACCAGATTAATATGCAGTCAGCCCAAGTGAACCATTCAAACTCATTCTCAAAAAAATTACCCCATATATCTTAAACTGGTGTAAATCAACTGGCTTGTTGCTAAGATGGTCTACTAACTTTGCCCAGCCAATGACTAGGTAGTAACTATCTACCAAGCAATGAGGTATTTGGGTAAACTGGTACTTTAAAGCTAGTTAAACACTACTGCAACATATACCTACAAATTTCGTTACAAGTTACTCAGAAACATATAAAGAAATACATTTTCAAGGTCAGCTATAAGTAAATAATTCAGTCTCAATCTCCAAAAACACCTGGTTTAATCAGTTGGCTTGTTGCTGGTCCAAGATAGTCTACTAACTTAGAGACCACCTAGAAACCATCTTCCATGTTTGAAAACCAGTGGTGGACGAAGTACACAAATCAAGTACTTGAGTAAAAGTACAGATATGTATAATAAAATATTACTCCAGTAAAAGTAAAAGTACTCCTTTTTCAATTTTACTCAAGTGAAGGTACAAAAGTATTCAATTTGTTAAGTACTTAAGTAAAAAAGTACTGAAAGATAGATGTTTGCAATTTTATATAGGCTAATTTAATTTTATATTAGCACATTCTTTTTATTTTTTTATAATCCTACTGCTCAAAATACCTGGGTTTTTTTTCCCAAAATAACCACTATATGGAGTCAAGATATATCTTTGTTGTTGGACTATATATGGACTACACTGACGAGATTAATGTTCACTGTGAAGCTTACACTGTGATGTACCTGAGAGAAAACAGAGATGACCATCTGATTTTCACCAGTAAGAACAAAGTATGTTAAAGTTTGTGGTTTTACAGAACATCACAGTCATATATGACATGATAATAAGGCCTGAAGATTTTAAGATTTTAAGATATATATATATAGGTGGCTGAATAAAAATATTTGGACATTATTTATAAAAAATTACCTCAGGTTAGCACCAGCGAGCTTGTTAGCTAGACAGTTAGCATCAGCTAACAATATTTACTTATTTTCAGTACGGTTATGAATAACGTCCTTAATAACAATGGATGAAAAGTATAGAGCTCTACTGATGATTAAGTCTAGAGTGTGTCCATCTTTGTGTGTGGGTCCATGTACATGCTGAATCAACAGGTAAAAAAAAAGCCTCAAGTCCAAATATTCATTTATCACCAATTAACTGTTTGACAAACACTTCCTGCTTCGATGTCCAGATCTGAATTTAAAAAAATCTCAAACATGCTGCAATGTCCCGATCTGAATCAACCGAGTCGCGAACAGGCTCCGAAGTCCCGATCTAAATCAACCGAGTCGCGAACAGGCTCCGAAGTGCCGATCTGAATCAACCGAGTCGCGAACAGGCTCCGAAGTCCCGATCTGAATCAACCGAGTCGCGAACAGGCTCCGAAGTGCCGATCTGAATCAACCGAGTCGCGAACAGGCTCCGAAGTGCCGATCTAAATCAACCGAGTCGCGAACAGGCTCCGAAGTGCCGATCTAAATCAACCGAGTCGCGAACATGCTCCGAAGTGGCGATCTAAATCAACCGAGTCGCGAACATGCTCCGAAGTGGCGATCTGAATCAACCGAGTCGCGAACAGGCTCCGAAGTCCCGATCTGAATCAACCGAGTCGCGAACATGCTCCGAAGTGGCGATCTGAATCAACCGAGTCGCGAACAGGCTCCGAAGTGCCGATCTAAATCAACCGAGTCGCGAACATGCTCCGAAGTGGCGATCTGAATCAACCGAGTCGCGAACAGGCTCCGAAGTCCCGATCTGAATCAACCGAGTCGCGAACAGGCTCCGAAGTGCCGATCTAAATCAACCGAGTCGCGAACAGGCTCCGAAGTGCCGATCTGAATCAACCGAGTCGCGAACAGGCTCCGAAGTGCCGATCTGAAAACTTCGACCAAAGAATGTAAAAAAATAACTCAATTTCTCTAATAACTCTATACTCTAATAACTCTACAAATCTATGAAAGACTCAGATCACGTATCTAAAAATAAATCGCTATAGTAAAAGAGAAATAATAAGAGGAGTGAAGTTTCCTACCATTCTGCTGTGTTTGGTCCTCACACGCGTCTGACGCTCCGCGGCGCGTCTCCGCCCCTCACACGCGCGTTTACAGCGTTAAATTAATCATCTTTACTAATTATCATACATTTACTTCAATGTCAGATTCAGGTACTTCATTTATTATTGTTCAATGAACTGTTTGAAACAAAAAAAAAGGTTGTATTTCAGTAATAATTCTAAATTATCAAAATAAAATATATAAAATAATGGTTTCTATTTTAATATCCTTTAAAATATAATCTATTTCTGTGATGTGCAGCTGTATTTTCAGCATCATTCCTCCAGTCTTCAGTGTCACATGATCTTTAGAAATCATGAAAATATGATGATTTATTATTAGAACTATTAATACAGTATTGTTCAAAATAATAGCAGTACAATGTGACTTACCAGAATAATCAAGGTTTTTCGTATATTTTTTTATTGCTACGTGGCAAACAAGTTACCAGTAGGTTCAGTAGATTCTCAGAAAACAAATGAGACCCAGCATTCATGATATGCACGCTCTTAAGGCTGTGCAATTGGGCAATTAGTTGAATTAGTTGAAAGGGGTGTGTTCAAAAAAATAGCAGTGTAGAAAATGATATGAAAGCTGGGTTTATATCAATTCTTTAAATTCTATTTCTGTTTTGTGCTTTGTCACATCAGGAACATACATTTAAAACACACACACACAAACATACACGCACACCATTTATTCCCCATATTGCACGTACAGTTCAATAACAAAACATTTCTGATTGAGTGCATCAACACCGACAGCACCAGCTCACAAAAACTAAACACCCATAAAACCTTTTATCTTTAAATTACACAACCTTCATCTGAGCGTGAAATCATATTCACTGGAGATCCAAGGAAAAAACTAAACATGGCACCAAACAGCTTTGGTTTTCCACTTGATTAGAGAAATGCAGAAAGAAGCTGAACTGAACTGTAAAGAGTTTTTCCGGTAAACAACACCATAGGAGTTATTTTCAACACTTTGAAAGTGTATATATGAGAACCACCCACAAAGTGTTAATTTAACACTTTCAAAAGTGTTGCCTCATGCAACACCAATACAGTGTTAAAATGTGAACACTAAGAGAGTGAAACATCAACACCAATGCAGATAAAAACAACACTGTTACAGAGCTGGGTGTAGCTTTGTAGCAAACACTGACAGAGTAAAAATTCTACACTATTCCGGTGTTGACATTGTGAAAATCACATTATACTCGGTGTATAAAAGGGTCAGAATTTACACCATCCTGGTGTTGATAGAACACTTATTCGGGAGTTATTTATGGTTCTGTATTACCTACTAAAAAAACCCTAAAAACTAAAATAAACTAGAAAATCACTATGAAGAAAACGTCACTGTCAAGGTTTCAAAACTTTATTTCAGCACAGAGCAAGAAACCATAAATGCCATGAAATTATTACAAATAACAGTTCACGACAATGTAAAAAAGATGGTCATTGCCATAGGACATTTGTAAATCAAATGGCTTGTAGTACATCAATTCCTCAGGTTTTTGGAGTACAAGACAATGCTCTTGTTCAACAACACTGAAAGCATGAAGGTGTTCAATAAACTCTGATTCCATACACGATACCAAAATATAAATTCCATCCTTAATAAAAATTTTAGCAATCTTTCATCAACAAACTCTAAGAAAACAACAAGATCACTGCGATACTCAGTACCTTGACACTTTACCCACGGTGTGACCATTACCTCGCTAGAGATATCAATCTGGAGTTGCTCTGAAATAAAATCAGAGTTTTCAAGGTCAGACAACAGCTCATTTGAAACAGGCCCAGACTCAATACCCCTGATAGTACATGACTCCCAGTGATAGGCAATGGCTATCATAACTGAGACTGAAAACAAAATGAATCTTGAAGAGTTCATCAATGGCAGCCAGTGAAGAGGATTCTTGACAGGGGATGAGCTTTTTATCCACCACAATGAAGTAGTGACTGATGGCTTCCTTGCTCCTCCCTGAGGCAAGAATGTATGGCTGACGATTCTCTTCCAGCTCAAGGTGTTCCTGTATGCTCCTGCATGCCTAAATGGGGGAAAAAAATTACGTCTTTGAATAATAATGATAAATTAATAAGTACAGCTTTATCAGTTAACATTTATTTGAGACTTTTTAGCTTAATTGCACATCATAAAGACCAGGAAGCACTCCAAATCAAAACCGTACATGCACGAACAACAATTTTAGTTTAGATCATATTTAGATTAATTTTACATTTATCATTTTACAGTTTATCTGATAGTAAAAAATAAATAAATATTCAATTCAAAGTGTAACACTTATAGGCCTTGTATTTTGGCACCAGTGTACCAGATACCTACTTTGTGAAACACCACCAGATGGTCAATAGCCTTGCAAATACTGATCCTTTGGATTTTCTTTCTTCCTGAAGCCTGGGGTGATAGGAGATGCAAAAGTAGAAGGAAGGATGATATATCACTGTCCCACTCTGGAAAAAAAAAGTAACTTTGTTAAATGTCTACACAAAAATGAGTATGTATAGTATGATTTTACTGCAAAGTCATTGGAGGTTTCACCTGGGGAATCCTGTGCCTCGCTGCTTTCTTTGCTCTGTTTGGCAGATGACAGTAATCGTTTCAGCAGTGGAGTGGGAGTCAAGGTTTCTCCTAGTCTGATAACCTTTGCTTTGAAAACTGTCGGCCACCTTTCCAAAAGTCTGGAAGCAGTTTCTGACCCAAAGAGGAGTGTGAAGTCCTGAAGAATCTGAAGCAGTTTGAAGAAAACACAAAGAAATTACAATATATTGTGATTACAATAATTCGGCCAGTTTCAACAATGCAGACCATTTGACAGTTCTCTGATACTAACATTTAAATTTTAGTAAAAAATGAAAGAAAATCCATACCAATCCTTTAGTGTCCAGGAACCGAGGAAAAACAGAGAGAATGGTGGTGGATCCCTCTGGATCATGGACAAGGCGCTGTCTGTATTCAAACGTTGCCTTCATCTTCTGTTTGGTAAGTCGATGTGGGACCCTTCTGAAGAATTGGAACACTCAATGTTACTTTATGCTGATAGGAAATGTTTAAGAACATTTAATTAAACTAACTTTAAGGAAAAAAAAAAAAAAAAATTTTTTTTGGACAATTTGCACAAATTTGTATCACCCAACTACATCTATCTACTTCACAATCTATAGAGCATCAAAATCACTAACAAACTGAATAATGCAAGAACTAATTATATTTTTAGAATTACCCTTCTGTCTCCATCATGTGTGCAACTAAGATGTTCACCATCACTTTCCTTGTGTCATCACTAATTGTGCCTGTATCTTCATACTCCTTAAGCACATTTCCTCCACCTGGTCTTGTCTGTAGAATTTGTTTTAACAGCTATAAAAAAAGAGAGTATTATTAACAGATACTATTATGAGAGAAGATAGTGCAGTAATATCTAAATTACCCTTAAATATGACCCTGATCTAAAAAATATTACCATTATATATGGGGATTACAAAAAAAAAAACCTTAATGAAACTGAATATCATGATGAGTAAAACACCCAGTGTCTGTGTAATGCTACTGGGACTCACATCTCTGGCCTGTGCTCATTGTGATGCCACATCATCATCTTCATCCTTTCTGAATCGTTTTGGACTAAACCAGTCACTCTCTTCACTGCTTTTTGAAGTTAGAGACAGTGTATCTGTATCCAAGCTTACTGAAGACTGAGGTGTGGAAGATCCTGTTAATGTTAAAACTGGGGTTAATAGTCATGTTAGTATATATTAATACTGAATTTAAAAAAAAACTAATAATGAGAATTTTTTAATCCAGAACATTGGTTGTTGAAATAAAAAGACTCAATATGATCCTTGCCATTTGAACACTGAAGATATTAAAACACTACCAGTACTCATTCATAAATTGGGATACAGATCATTCAACAGGTCCTGTTTTCACTCACCCATGTCAGTCAACTCATTTATGACTAAAACCAACCCACTGGTGGACATTAGATCAGGAAACACATCTTTATCCACCTCTGTACCAGTTTCATCTGTAACTGTAACAGCAAGCTCGTCTGGAATTGAGAACTTCTCTTTCACTGCAAAACAAAATATTTACCAATTTTAGTCAAGTTTTATTTATAATTTGACAAAGCTATAAAAAAAAACATATAGATTAAATTATTATGATATTAAATATCACTCACCCTCTGCTAGAAATAAATCAAAGCACGCCTCTGAGATTTTTATGAATTTCTTCCTATTCCGAAATTGTGCTTTGACAATCATTGTGATTAAGCACCTGAACTCCTGGCTTGTAGAGGAAGAAACACATCTTACTGGTTTGCTACAAACACAGACTCAATTTGAAACAAGATTGTAAAAAAACAAAAATATCAAGACAACTTTAATAATTTATCAAAACGGCAAAGATACCAATTAAATCGAAATAGGTTAACTTTTTATCCGTTATAACCCCTCATTAACAAGACAAAACGGGAACTTTTGAGAAATGATACCATTTTCGTCTCCGTGCAAACTTTCAAACTCTCCTCCTCCTGCAGTCTAAATAAGCGCGCGGTTTCTTCATCCGGAAAGACTTGCAATACAGTTTTACGCTACGTACAGCGCCCCAATGGTCAAACCTCGTTATTGCCGATACATTTTACATAAAAATATCTGTGGTAAATTGGTTTTAATTGTCGACATTGTCCACTTTTCTCAAATGAGACTTCCCCGATGACGTATGCAGCCTTCAAATGCGACCAGGACGCAGCCTCCGAAATGAGACAGCAATATATTCCACGACTACACAAATTACATTTTTTGCTCCTTAAAATGTAATTGAGTACTTTAATTCACTAAAATAAATAAACTAACGTTAACCACGTCTGACCATAGACTGTATAATAACACAAATCATATAACGCTGCTCAAACATCGACATAAAACGTATCAAGTTACCACAGTTCAAAACCATTAAGGTCCCAGAAGCATGGTCAACGATCAGCAGAAATCCAAGCCGAATCTTAAAACAAAATCTGAACAATCTTTTTTAGGCCAATAACCATATTGATATATACATTTTCTGTTAACGTTAGCGGACTGCAGAAATTCCATGTGCCACAGTTCACCTGTAAAATGGCGCGCGCGCGCGAGACTTTATAGACTCATTTTGAAAAGAACACGATCAGATTTTAATCAATAAAAATGACTGCTGTGTGCGACACACGAAATGACAGACGAAACTACTAACGTGAAGTTATATTCAAAGCTTTAATTCGTTGATAAAGGGGCATGACATAGGATGAAGCAAATGTCAGAGCTAGTTGGCTTTCTCAATCATTATTATAATTATCTGTGATTGAATTATAATGATTATATACAAATTATAAATTAGAATACATTTACAGTCTGTATCTGTAATATAACATTAAATTGAAAGACTTACCACCACGCTTCCAGCGAAGTAAAATGGCGTCCGCATGTGGTCTGTTTCGATGAAAATTGACGTCTGTCTGCACGTTAATGGAGGTGTGGCCTGATTAACTCTGAATGAGAGTTGATGTCTGCAACTATGTAAAGTAACACCAACTCTTATTCGAAACCTGACACTTCTGGTGTTAGACCCATTCGGTTCAGTGTTGATCCAACACTTTATTTTAACACTTTATAGTAACACTGGAAAATCAACACTGTTACATTTACTGTGTGCAAACCCATACAAATAAAGTGATTGGTGGTTTATACCTGAACTGTTTCCTTTACTAATGGACAAAAATGATGAAATCTTGAGTGAGCTATCAAGAACTGCTATATTTCTACTGTCATAAAGAATAAATGTATAAGCTGTTTGATTTAGCATTTTGTTCAATGTCTGCATGTTACAAAACATTTTATGAAAAGAAAAAAGTTCAGTATGGCAATCGCAGATTAAGAAACGGCCCAGAACTGAACCTCTACTTGGCAAAATAAATATACACTGCAAAGAGCCACAGACTCTCGAATGAAACTCCCAAAGTATGGTATCACGAGATGATAAAAAAACTTAAACCTTCAATGCAACGAGTGTCACTTTGGATAAGATAAATATATTTAACAAGGAATTACACGACTAAAGAAACATGTAAACCAATCAGCACTCATCGACTACAGTTCAGAATTATCAAGACCTGAAAACAACTATCATACGAGAACACACACACACACACACACACACATTCTTGAGCACTTAAGCAGGCCTTTTTGAGGAAATCTCACTGAACCTGTATAGAATGTTTCACCTCAAAATCAAAAGAAAAAAGTACGAAGATGTCCAGACACACTACAGAAAATAACACCTTTATTACATTTATCTGAACATTTGCTCACCTCAGGACATCCAAGATGTAGCTGAGTTTGTTTCTTCATCAGATTTGTAGAAATGTAGCATTGCATCAGTGTCTCATCAGTGGATGCTCTGCAGTGAATGGGTGCCGTCAGAATAAGAGTCCAAACAGCTGATAAGACATCACAATAATCCACACCCCTCCGTTTCATCAGTTAAAGGAATAGTGCAATAGTTACTTTTTATCATATGGAATATTGATAAAATTTTGTTGATGGCACCCATTCACTGCAGGGGATCCATTGCTGAGCAAGTGATAGATTGCCATATTTCTCCAAATCTGATGGAGAAACAAATTCACATACAAGTCCATTTTCAGCGACTTTTCATTGTTTGGGTGAACTATTCCTCTAATGATCCCAAAATATGGCTAATACTCTTTTTTTTTTTTCTTGATTTTAGGGTGAAATGAAAATATATCATTTTATATATTTATAGGGGGAAATATAAAAATATGAAATTTTGCTTTGACTGTTCACATTCATGTCTGTGAGTGTGAATGAGCAAAACTCAATCCAAGCACCTATAGTTTTACAAACACATTTATCTGTGTTTTCGTCAGCTTATTCAATTATTGACGTCAAGACCAGAGAAAACCTGATTACTTCAAAATAAAACCAGGCCTCAATTACATAACACATTTTGTTTTGTACATACAAACATATAAATCATGATTCCATATAAATTAGGCCTCAGATTTGGTCCCCGTCCATAGAGCCCTTACACAATCCAGCTCTTAAACACAGTGTGGTAACGAAGTACATAACATCTTGTAAAAAGTTAATCAGGAGCATCTGTACTTGTATAATATAGGAAAATTACGTTTAGATACTTCTGCATAAATTGCTACAAGATATCAAAACGTATTGTGTGTTGTTTTCCATACATATCTACTCATTTCTGTAGTGAAAAATAAAAGAATTAAATGCTATATTAAAGTTTGGCTATTTTTAGAAAGGAAAGCACCAAAAAAAAAAGTGTGTTGATTTTTAAACTTCAAATAAAGCAAAACATCGGGACAATTTTCTTTTTTTCAGTCAATTGAATAAAATAAGCTATAACACGAGCTGTGTAATTTTAGTTTTATTATATACTATTATAATATATATTTATACAATTATAGCAATACTATTAAAGTACTTATAGTTTTAATATATTTTTTTTTATTTTAATTTTAGTTTTAATTTGTTTGTTGTTTTTTCTTTGTTTTTTTTTTATATTTATTTTTTTAAATATCAAATATTTTCTTTTAGTACTTAAACTTATAAGTTGGCAAGACAACATTCCTAATTTACATTTAAGTTTTTCATTAAAAACGTATAAAAAAAACATTTAGTCAATTAATGATAAAAATACTGATTTTTTTATTGTTTTAGCTTTTTTTAGTTCAAAAGCACCTTCAGCAACAAGATGATAAAAGACGATAAAAGAAAAGTTTTCTTCTGTTTTTCTGTGCAATGAGGTATTTTCTGACATTCATCATATTTCATATTTATATTTAAAAAACAGTCTACTGCTACATATGTTCAAAAGTGAGTCCATGTGCATCTTTTAGCATCTTGTCTATAAACTCACATTCATTGCTTGACTTCTTTCTTTTTCAAATGTCTGGCAAAAAAATAAATAAAAATAGGATTTTTGGCTTTAATTAATGTGCAAGAGACACACATTTTAATTTTGTTCCCCATAGAAATGAATAGATAACTACGGTAACTATTTTTTTCCTACCCAGTTGTATCTATCTACGGTGTTTCAGGAGTGCAGCGCCATCTGTTGTCCATCTTTGTGAAGCTGCAGTCTCTCTTTCTCCACCTGAAGGCGCTCTTTCTCAATGTGCAGTCTTCCCGACTCAAACTTGAAGAACTGCAGTCTCTCTTTCTCCAGCAGGAGGCGCTCTTTCTCTAACTTCAGCTTCTCCGCCTCCAAATCCATCATCATCGGCCAAACCAGCTTCCTGTCCTTCTCGCCATCCAATGAGGATGACGAGGGGGCAGAGGACGACGTGGTGGGCGTGGCTACATACATAGAGGGGGCGGGGCTCTGCTGGAGGGGCGTGTTCTGTTCCAGCAGCAGTCGCAATCGTTCTCGCTCCACCTGCAGACGCTCCTTCTCCAGCTGCAGCCGCTCTCTCTCCACCTCGCCCTGCCTCAACCGCTCCTTCTCCACCAGGAGGCGCTCTTTCTCCACCTGCAGCCGTTCGGACTCCACCTGTAATCGGTGTTTCTCCAGGTCAAGTCTCTGCCTCTCCAGCGCCACCAGCACACCTGTGTTCTCCAATCCAGCTATGCCCATCCCGTACGAGCCCCCGGCTCCCAACAGAGTCGCCGCCGAGCCCAACGCAGGCTTTGTGGAGCTCAGCACGCCGAATTCATCAATGTGAGCGAAGACTTCAGGAACTCGGCCCTCGCGGTCCATATCAGGGAGGATGGAGGTAAAACAGTCTTCATCGTCCTCCTCACCACCATCTCCAATCTCCGCCTCCAACTAGAGATAATTTACAATTAGACACACAAAGTCAGCAGCAATTATGAGACCAAGCACACATATGGCATAGGTGGAGTTTCTCTATAAAATATGATGCATTTTGTAGCAATTTTGCTTACACGAAAACATGGTTCCTGTCTCATTATGTTCAATTCTCAGCCAGTTTTCACATGCAAGACATTGCTTTATGCCTAATCCTGATTTTAAGTGTTAGACGTACAGTATGGCCAGTGATAGAAAAAATGCAAACATGAGCCAGATGTTTTCTTCTGCATCTATGAGAGTTTTACTACTGCATGCAAACAGCTAGAGAAAATTCCAGATTTAGTGAAGTGTGCTTATGTAAGATTTTTGACATGAAATTTGACTCCTTTTTTATTTTTTTATAAGTGCATTAAAGCTGATGCATGTTTTAAAATAGTATTACAGTTTAAAAAAAAACTGTTTTCTATTTGAATATATTTTTTAATGCAATTTATTTCAGTAATCAAAGCTGTAGAATGCTTAAAATCTTGTGCCCACCATGTCTGAGGATTACTTCAACTAAAGTAGGAGACAATCTGATTAATGTAGTGTCTGTGTCTAGTACATACTCTATAGCTGCTGGCCTCATCGTCCTCCGTTTTGACTCCAGATGTGTGTGTGCTGGGCTCCCCGAGGTCCGTCAGGTCCTGCCAGTCGCACGACGAGTCTTTGGAAAACCCACTGAGGTCCAGCGACTGGTCGCAGCCACCAAGAGACACGTCGTTATCAGGAGACGAAGGCTCAAACTCCTGCTTCAATCCCGACGCCAACTCAGCCTGAAGCTTCTTTCGTTTCATCAACGCGCGCCAGTCCAGATAGCGCCGCTTGACCTCGGCCGCCGTGCGCAGCTCGCCCTCGCCCAGAGCGTTCACGCTGTCAGCTACCTCCTCCCACGCTCGCCGCTTCAGCTCGTTGATGGCCATGTTCTGCTGGCGGGAGAACAGGATCTCACGTCGCTTGTGGATCTCGCGGATCAGAGTCTGAGTTTCCTTTACGCTGTAGTTACTCTTCCTCTTCCTCTTCAGGTGCTTCATCTGCAGGAAGTCCATGCTGGCTACGGAGAAATGACTGGACGCTAAACAAATTCTGTCATTCCAGACACATTTTCACGTTCAGTTTAGTGCTGTAGCACAGTTCTAAGGTCAAAGGTCAAATTGTCAGCAGGTCGCATAGAAAGCAACAGCAGGATCAGACCATCTGATGTCCTACAACAAAACAAAAACACTGTTTTAGTTACACACGATACATGTATATTACATAATAAATCGGACATATCTGTATATTATTTTCTGTGCACAAATCATCAATGAATAAAACCAGAAAGTTAAAATATATATTGCATACATTTATACAACATACATCAGCATTCAAAAGATGCTTCTTAAAGTCTCTTCTGAGCACCAAAGCTGCATTTATACAGTATAAAGTTAAATATTATTCCTCTTGAAATATATTTTAAAATGCAATTCATTCCTGTGGTACAAGCTGAATTTTCAGCATCATTATTCCCTAACCTAACTCTATGCTAGAACTAAAAGGTAAGAAAATAAATAATAATAATAATTCTTAGCAATTTAATGTGTCCTCCTTAATGAATAAAAGTATTGTTTTTTATAAAAAATAAATAAATAAATAAATATATAATATACTGTACAAAATATTATCTATTGAGTGCAAACGTTTGAATGGTAGTGTATATTATGTACTAAGTTTTTTTTCCCCAAAATACTATAGCTATAAAAATACACAGTTAATATGGTAAAACTGTGGTATCAGCCCCCACTGTCCTAAAAAAATATAAAAATAACTTAAAAAGAAAAAGAGTCTGAAAGCTTCATATCATGAGATGATTGCATAATCATCATGCAGTACTTTATTACAAATAATACAACCACAGTTCATTTTTATTCAAGGGAATAACTGTAGTATATATGTTTTTTTTTTTCTTCTAGAAACTGTAGTTGCAGGAACAGTACAATCATTATACAGTATGATTATCAATATTCCATCGCATTGAGTGATATTATCATTCATCTCAAACATAAACACATCAGTTCTGCTGTTGCGTTTCTGCAGTTCACTTATTACCATGTCACCAAGAAAAAAGGGCTTCTATAGGCACCAACACAATGGTGTTTTGCACACATAATGCTCATTATAACACATAAAACAAACGCCTTAGGTATTTTATTTATTTATTCAAACACTCACCGGTGGAGAAAAGCATCAACAACAACATCCCCACGCGTAGCGCTCCGCCTCCACAACCAAACACTTCCGACAAAGCGACTCTCCAGCCTGATTGGTCAAAGAACGTCGCCGCCCTCTCCATTACCCAATCAGATCACGCGCTCACTGGTCAGCCCCGCCCACGGCACAATTCTTCCTGATTCCGGTGCGTCTGGTTTGGAACACATGTGCAGGCGTGCTAGAGAAAGCAAAACAAATGCTATAGTGATAATATTGACTACATATTATTAATTACTATTATATTATATTATATTTCTAATATATTAATAGCAGCTAATTATGCGTATCTATTTTAGTAGTGTTATAGGTGGTTGTCACTGACTGTTATGGACGGGGTCCGGTGGGCGTTCCGCTGCGGTTCGTGGGCACCGACCCGTTCCGAGTGGACCCTGGCGGCCCGCTGCGTTCAGCCGGAGGAGAAAGAACGAATCGGGCAGTTCGTGTTCGCCAAAGACGCCAAATCTGCCATGGTGAGCATGACAGACGGATGCATGCATACACTTCACAATTCATATCATTTTAAAACATTTTCCAGGTCTGACTTTACGTTTTATTTATTTTTTTCACTTTATTTACATTGCACAACTTTGCTTCAAACTCATTGATACAAGTTCAGGCTCACTAAAGAGCATCAATATTGATATGCAATTATATGCATTCATTCATTCTTTATTTAATGATCCATTCAATTAAAACTATTTCATATATTTTGTTTATTTATGCATTTATTCATCTACTTATCTGTTTTATCAATATTGTTAATAATTGATTCATTTTCATTCATTTATGCATCGATTAAATAATTTATGCATTAATTCACTACATAAATTAATAAATAATTATTATTTGTTTATTTGTATATTATTCATTCATCCATTCGTTTATTAATGGAATTATTCTCAATTTAAGTAAATCATTATTTACTTATTTTTTGTGTTTAATTAATTAATAAATGCATAAATTATTCAAGCATTAATGAATTAATTCAAGTGCTAAAGTTTGAAATTAAAAACGTTTGTTTATTTGTGTAATCGTAGTGTTATGCTGTCTGTTGGTTTTTGCTGTTGTGTGTGTGCACCAGGCGGGTCGTCTGCTGATCAGAAAGCTGGTGTGTGAGAAGATGGGTTTTGCATGGGACGGGTTTCGTCTGGAAAGAACCACACGGGGTAAACCTTTCCTGCCACGGACCTCATCCACTCCCGGCGTCCCACACTGGAACTTCAACGTGTCCCATCAGGGAGATTATGCCGTGTTGGCAGCAGAAGCGGGACGCCAGGTTGGGGTAGATGTGATGAAGACCAGCAGACCAGGTAACTTTCACTGCCCTTGAGCACTGACTGAGTCACCGGAGCATCTTGAACCAATGTAACACATGAGTCACTGCAGCTCCATCAGTGGCCAGCAGGTGTCGCTCTATTCCTCTGCTTTAGGTTGAGCAGAGGACAGTATGTAGCTGACAAATGCTACATACTTTTTTTTTTTGTATTACATCATTTCTGACTCTACTGTAAGATATATATCTGCATCAGCTCATATGAATCATGTTTCAGTGCAGAACATGATTATTTTATTAAAGTTTTTTCCTGCTCTTTTGAAAATGATGCAGAGTTCGATGTATGATGATATATAGCACTTGTTGATGAGATATAGCAGATGTTTGATGATATACTGTAACATCCACAACTCAAAACTTCCTCCACAGTAAGCCACATTTTCTGAACTATTGCAAAACAGCTCCTCAATTCTGACATCATGGTTATGAGCGAAATTATGTATATTAATGAAATAAAAGAAAGAGTATAAAAACGCATATATTATATTATATTATTATGAAAATTGTAAATATTTATTAATATCAATATTTAATATAATTTAATGTCAATTATATTTTTTTAATAAAAAAAAGTTTTTAATGTTAAAAAAGTTAGTCATTTTCATTTGTACTTTTTTTTATTTTTACTGTTATAATTTAAAAATAAATAAATATATTACCAAAATATATTACTTTTCAATTACTTTCAAAGTAATTTTAGCATTTGTAATAACTCATATATTATATTATTATGAAAAATATAAATAATTATTAATAATAAAAATATAAATGTTTAATGTTCAAAGTTATTACACTAGTAGTATTTTTATAAATTATTTTTACTTTTTTACTTTTATAATTTAAAAATAAATAATTATTTATAAATAAATAAATATGTTACCAAAAAAAACATCACAACTGAGTTCATTAACACATAACGCTTACATTTAAATCTCAACACCTGTTCAATATTAAGTGACTGTGCTAGTACACAGAGGGTGGCCAATTCTATTTTAAAGGAACAGTAGCAAAAAAAAAAAAAAGTTTAATGTTTAAATGTTTAGAGAAATTGAAAAAAAAAATTGAAGCACAACATTTCTTGTGCCGAAACCTTCTTTAATGTGATGTTCAATGGTAAAAAGATGTAGAATATGAGCTTTTAGGTTTTATACATGTATTTTTGTATCCATTTCCAGGCAGTAGCTCCGTTCAGGAGTTTTTCCGCATCATGAATCGTCAGTTCACGGATCTTGAGTGGACGAACATACGGAAGGCCGGATCAGACTGGGACCAGCTGGACATGTTTTATAGGCACTGGGTAACTATAGCAACCGCTGCTTCCTGTTGCAGCATCATCATCATCATCACACACACACACACACACACACACACACATCTATAAGCCAATGGCAGCAGGAGAGAAATTGTGCTGGATGAAACTGTTCCAATTCTGATCCCTGTTTCCATGGCGATGTGATCTCATCACTTCAGCGTGACTCAGTTATGCCAGTCGGTGGTCATTTGAGGACTCTCATAAACACACACACACACACACACGTACAGGTATGAGTATAATGTGCTGTAGGTGAGAATGTGGTCAGTCACTATTACAAGCACACACACACATTTACACACACTCAGACACACACACACACACACTCACACACACACTCACACATTTACACGCACACTCAGACACACACACATATACCTGACACTACAAGAACACTTTATGCATTTTTACATTTTTAGTAAAAAAATTTCAGATTTTGCCTCATGAATCATTTTATCATTGAGGATGTCTGCGTAATATCTTACAGTAATTAAATTATTTTTGAGGTAATAATTGTTATCTCAAAGGAGATTGTTATTGCTTTAATAAAAAAATTTATGTGTTGCAATAATATCTAGAATATCTATACTAAAATCCTGATTCTATGCTGATTTTACCAAGTGTTTAATGTGCAAGAAATAATTTTTTTTGAATTGATTTTACTTTTTTTGTTCACAAAAATATTACATTCATTTTTGCAATTAATTACGTGTATTCATATTTTTAGAAAGTATTTCAAAACCCTAATATATATATTTTTTATAATGTTAAAAATTATAAATAATACCGTTTAAGAAATTGCTACATTAATTTTTTTTTTTTTTTGGAATTAATTTTTACTTTAAGAATAAAATAAAAATAAAAAAATGAATGTGGTTTCCTTGTGCACAACTGGCACCAGTCTCTGATTTAGCTCATCCAGCCAAGTGAACACTATATTGGGCACAGTTTTTAATATGCAGTATAAATACTCTAAATTATTAAAGCATTTCATTCTAAACCTATCCAGAGGCCTGATTACCTCTGATTGGTCTGTTTCTCTGTCCATCGAGGCGTTGAAGGAGAGTTTCATCAAAGCGATTGGCACAGGGCTGGGCTTCGACCTGCAGAGGGTGGAGTTTCACATCTCGCCCAATCAGATGCGAGAGGGCCAAGTGTACCAGCTGACACGGATGTACCTGGATAATGAAGAGGAGGACTGGACATTTGAGGTGTGTGTTCAGGATGTAGAAGGATTACTAGTCAGATGAGTGAAAGCTGGAGGAGAGACCAAAGATGTGTGTGTGTGTGTGTGTGTGTGTGTGTGTGTGTGTGGAGCCCTGCAGTGCTGCTCGGTCTCTCTGTGTCTGTCAGAGCGTGTGAACGTGACACAGATCACAGGCGCTTCGCTCACATTCTTCATTCCTCTGGACTTTTCATCTCACAGCTGTGAGAAAGAAAGAAAATTGAAGTTAAAAGCATTCACAGGCAGAAACAAAAACACTGAATTCTGAGGATTAAAAAAATTGGCACTGCACTAAAGGAAGTTTATGTCTAAAAACATTTGCAATTACCTTTTTTATTCCTTTGCAGAAACATGCTTTCATTAGTTATATCTATAGACATATTAAAAAAGTTTATATTTAAGTATAACATTATTATTAATATCATGCAGTTCTTATATATATAAATATGTGTATATATATATATATATATGTGTGTGTGTGTGTGTGTCATTTTAATTAATTCAAATTTAATACCAAATAATTGATGCTATTAATTTTAATATTTTGAGTATAAATATGGAAGACTGTATCGGACAAAAAAAAAAAAAAAAAATATATATATATATATATATATATATATATATATATATATATATATATATATATATATATATATTTAATATATAAACTAAGCATTTTTCTACATGCATGTGTTTGTATTTATATATAGATAATAAATATAGACAGTATACACACACATAAAGCTCTGAATTATGACAGCATTTACATTTTATACATTATACATTTTTTTTACAATGTTCTTATAATTGACTTATTCCTGTTTTTCAGGAGAGCTTATTGGACAAAGATCATCATGTCGCCGTGGCGCTGGGAAAGCCAGATATCAACACGTCTGAGGTGAGTTTAACGATTTTACACCTTTTTTAGAAGTCGAGACAGTTCATAACATCATACTTCTTTGTTTCATAGGGGGAGGCTGGGACTGTTTGTGAAGCTCCGCCCCTTTCATTCACACTGTTGAGTTTCAGTGATCTGGTGTCTAAAGCCACGCCCCTTCTAGAGGAAGACTCCGCCTACTGGGAGAGATTTCAGAGCAAAAAGGAAGCACCTTCAAGACAAAGTGAACAGCAGTGAATACATTTATATATATATAATTTGTTCTTTTGAGGTCTTTCCTGTTCTTCCATCTTTTTTTCAACTCCGTCTTTAAAAAAGAAAGGGACTATTTGATGACCCTTCAGCTTTATTACTTATTTTCACAATGACAATGAACATTGTTCATAAAAGTCAACTTGAAGTTTGTTTTCATATTTCAACCATCTTTTAGACATCTTTTGTTATCAACGGATTCGTTTCGGTAGACAAATATTAACAACTGATGATGTTTGTGCTGCTGTTTTCCCTCCATAATGATGTCACTTCCTGGAGGATGATGTCATCAAGGACCTGGCTTTATTATACATATACTTAACATTGTAAATAAAAATGTTTACTTTTTATAAAATATGAATGATTATTAAATTACCATCGCTGTTTCCACCACAAAATGACATATATGCATTTAAAAAGGTTTTTTTTTTGTATTATTAGAAGTTTTCTTTTTTTTTTGGCTTGGTGTGAAGCATATCTGCGATTTTTAATGTTCAATAAATGAATACATTAATTAACAGTCACTTTTAGGGTTTCTTTTTATTGTTAACTTTAACAGAGACACAAACTAACGATTGATGATTTTTGCGCTGCTGTTTTCCCTCCGAAATGAATTCACTTCCTGGAGATGATGTCATTAAGGAACTGCCTTTAGTTAGTTAATGGGATATAAACAGTGAGTGTTACTTTATGCTTTATACAGTATGACAAATCTGAAGAAAATGTACAGCATAGGAATGAGCCGTTTATGTAAGAGATGAGTGTATTTTCCCAGCCTACACTCCTCGAGTCAGTCTCTCTCTCGTTCCTTCATCTGCCAGCGTCTATTTTTATCAGCAGGCCATTAGGACTGTGTGTTTGAAAGGTCCTGCGTTTAACAAACCGCTGCTGTTGGGGCGCAGGTATGCATTTCCGCTCCTGCTGTTTTGGCTCGTGCCACACGACTCTGTCCAGACTCGGACAGCAGAGGTTACCAGAGCAAAGTCAATTACAGCAGAGCAGAACGGTCAAAAACACAGATGGGATCCCGTTTGGATTAAACCCTGTCCCCAAATGTAATCACATCTTCTCTAAAGTAAGAAAATAGAGACTAAGCAGAATGTCGAGTGATGTATTTTTCAAATTTTTATATAAATGAGTTCTCATAATGCAATTTAAAAAAAAAGCTTAATATGATTTGAAATGATAAACGAATCATACTGGCAGTGTTTAATGTTCAGTTATAGTTCGGTTGATTCAGCATTTTATTATTTATTATATTTTGAAAGATTTTTTTAATTTAGAAATACCATTTTTTTTTTTTTTTTCATTTGCTTGACATTAAGTTCAATAAAGTATGACATTAATGATAATTTTATTTGTATTTTTAATAATTCTAATTTAATAAAATAGATTTTATATTTTGAAATATTTTTTTTAAATAGAAATACCTTTTTTTACATGGCTTTACTACTTCTTATACTGGCAATGTTTAATGTTAAATACATTAGTATTTAAGTAATTTATAGGACTTTTTATTATTAATAATTATATTTTCAAATTTTTTTTTCAGAAATAGAAATACCTGTTTTTTTGTTTTGTTTTTGGCCTAACAAGCAGCATATAGGTGATGTTTAATTCTGAATAAATGATTACATCAATTAATATATATATATATATATATATATATATATATATATATATATATATATATATATATATATATATATATATATTCTCCTGAAATCACGAGTATCAGCCAAATGCTTCCTAAATCACACGCTCATAAAAACATGATAGCGAGCGAGAGCTGCATTAAAGAGAAGAGCTCTCCTCCTCTGAGAGTATTTTCAGCTAAAGATTTATCATTGAGTCCCGATTAATTCAGGATTGAGTGAGAGAGATGCGCTAGTACGTGAGTGTCTGTTTTCTGTCTGTTTGATGGAAAGTATTTCCAAGGTCAAAGGTTAAAACAACAGCATCGCTGTCCCATGAGAACGAAACTCTAAAAGGAGGTTTGTTCTCTTCAGAAGGTCACTAGACAAAGAGCAACAACAGTCTGTGTGATTTACAGGCTCACACAGCAGTGAACATGTCCTGAACGAATGCCAGGTTTCTGTATGGCTTCCGTCACTGTGGACTCAGGTGCTCACACACACACACACACACAAACACACACAAGCTTCACTGTCCAAACTCTTCTCCCAGACGCCTTCCGTCCATCCGTCAGTTTCCTGATTTGCTGTGTTAATCACCATCACTGTGATTCGTGCTTGAGCCAAAATGGAGGTCAGGCTCACAGTGTCCACAGATGCCTTGCAGAAACACCCGAAGATGTGAAACTGCAGAACGTTTACAGCACAGATGGTTCAGAAGACGAGAGGGCATCCAATCTCATAAGACAGACAGACAGAGAGAACAAAAGAACGATAGATAGATCTAGAATGAGTGAACCACAGATAGAGTTTGAGCAATCCAGAGAGTGTGCATGTTTGAGCGAGATGATTTTCTCACACATCCTCCATTATGACCAGCACAGCTAGGTTTGCCATGGCAACAAGAACACGTGTGGTACACGCAGTCATCCGTGTTAATCTAATCCCCATCACTGTCTGAGCGGATAGAGAGAGAGAGAGAGAGAAAGAGAGAGAGAGATGGCACGCCGCTAGCAGAGATTCAGCATCTGGATTATGATGCTTCTGAAATGTCCCATCAGAGACGGATCTCAGACTCCCTCGAGCCGAGGCAGTCATCATGTGACCCCCGTCCCAAATCACAGCTATGCAGTGGTCTAGTCCGTAGTGTTTTTGGGGGCGAACAGCACAGGTCACATAAGAGGAATCAGGTTTATGACCTAAAAATATACTTTTTTTGCATCACAAGGTTTTATTATGTTCTCAGATTCGGAAGTTTAAAACCAGTGCAATTTAAATGCCCCTCGACGGTCACACTGTGGGGGTTATAAAAGACTTCCCAGGGTTCAGTGGGAGAGCGCACGTGCAAATCTCTGCTGCAATGTGACTTATAGAAGAGCGGACAGATTTCAGTGACATCACAGAAACAAAAGACTGGTGATGACATCACTGCATGAAAAGACTCTGACTCATTATGTGTGCGTGTGTGTGTGTGCACGTAAACACACACTCTCTCTTGGTGCTGGTGACTGTTTGTGAACGGGATCCCTGTTGCCATGGTAACAGTTAGGGCTTTTTAAAACGTCACATTCAAACCATTGTGTCACTTCCCTGAGCAACTGTGTGCAGCGTCACCGTGGAAGAGCGAACGAAGAAACTATGTACGTTTCAGGCCAACACTGACAGTGAACGAATAAAATAAAATAAGAAAAATGCATTCAAATTGTATTTTAAATCAGCATAAAGAATGTAAAAAAGGAGAAGAAAAAAACATTTGCATGCAGAGAAATGCTAAAGATTATTATTTTCAGAGTTTGGGGTCAGAAAGATTTTTTTTAACCTGTTAATTGTCACCCTGTCCCGTATACGGGACGTCTACGTTTACTATATTACAATTAAATCCTAATCTAATCATGACAAACTATATATCGTTGAAAAGGCCCAAGACTCCTAAATAGATCTTTTATAAATCTTTTTTGTTAAAAATTATGTAGTAAAGTAATAGATTAATTTAAGGTAAGAGTGCACCTCAAAAACCTACATCATAACAGGAGTTCTGACCTTCGACAAAAAAAGTTGCCTTTTTCTCTATCACACTTTAGAAACCATCAGAAATGATATATCACTTGAAAACTTTAAATCTCAAAATTCATCAGACATTGCATTACTATGAAAATGGTACATCAAAATCATGTAACAAAATGTTTTGTTGAACGTTCTATTCATCAATGAATCCTGAAAAATAAAATGTATTTGTAAAGCTGTTTTAAATTGTTAAAATATTTCGCAAGATTACTGTGTATTTTATCGAATAAATGCAGCCATGGTGAGCAGTAGAGAATTCTTTGAAAAACATTTTTTTTTTATATATTACTGACCCCATATCTTAGGCAATTTGCACAGATTTAAGCTTAATTTCTTCCAGTGTGCATCTGTATGTCACAGAATGTGAAAAACTGTAATTAAACATCTGCTGAAGTCGATGAGTTTTGAGCTGAATTCATCACAGAAGAATTGAGTAAAGCAGGTAATGACATTAAGATGTGTGTTTATGTGTGTCTGTGTCCTAATATTACCTCAGCATCAAAAGAATAATTACTGTAGACGCATCAATAGAGATGCTGCAGTGTTTTCCCTCAGGAAATACAGTAATGTGTGTGTATGGGTTTCTCAAAGGATCGTGCACAGCAGAAGAACAGCATGTGTAATGTGATAATAAAAACACTCCCAAAGAGCAAAGAAGATCATTGTTTTAATCAAGCAGGGCTCAATGATTAAATAATCATGACATGAGCAGGTCTAGTGTCTATCACACTGGAGACAAACAATAAAACACACTCAAAATCAGAATGAGTGCATGTTTGGGTGTGTTTTAATGAATGTTAGGGTTTTACTGTAATGTTTTTTGGTTGCAAATGACCGACAATATTCTTTCAAACTGAAATAGTTCTTGAAAATTTGAATTTCCTGAAAATGTACTCACCCTCAGTCAATCCGAGATTAGGATGAGTTTGTTTCTTCATCAGATTTGTAGAAATGTAGCATTGCATCAGTGTCTCATCAATGGATGCTCTGCAGTGAATGGGTGCCGTCCAGGGGCGGATCTACCCCTGCTGCCACCCCAGTTGGCAGCAATGAATCAACAGTTATGGCCAATTTGAAAATTTACGAGCGCAAATCTTTCGTTATTCGCGAACCCGCTCCTAACTCCCGAACTGACTCAAATAATTCGCGAACCCGCTATGAACTCCCGAACTGATTCAAATGATTTGCTATCCCCAAACTGACTCAAATGATTCGCGAACCCATTTTGAACTCCCGAACTGACTCAAATGATTCGTGAACCCGCTCCGAACTCCCGAACTGATTCAAATGATTTGTGATCCCCAAACTGACTCAAATAATTCGCGAACCCGCTCCGAACTCTCGAATTGATTCAAATGATCCACGAAGCTGCTCCGAACTCCCGAACTGATTCAAATGAGTTGCGATCCCCAAACTGACTCAAATGATTCGCGAACCCGTTTTGAACTGCCGAACTGATTCAAATGAGTTGCGATCCCCAAACTGACTCAAATGATTCGCGATCCCGCTCCGAACTCCCGAACTGATTCAAATGATTTGCGATCCCCAAACTGACTCAAATGATTCGCGAACCCGTTTTGAACTGCCGAACTGATTCAAATTATTTGCGATCCCCAAACTGACTCATATGATTCGCGATCCCGCTCCTAACTCCCGAACTGACTGCCTAGGGCACCAACTCCCAGAGGGGGCACCATCCATTCCAAGTTGCTCCAAAAAATAAAATAAAAACTTCCTCCATTCTCCCATCCGCGCTCGCGACCGCTCGCACCTCATGTTTGCGGCTGAATGTTCATAATTAAAGGATGAATCAAATCCAGCAAAGAGAAAAGAAAACTAAAAGTAAAAAAAAAAAAACAGACATAAAGTAAAATATACTTAAAAGATATACTAAAACATTATTTTAAAGCAATATCACATAAGTTTTCATAGACGTTTTAATTTAAGCTTTCCAAAACAATAACACCATATTTTTTCTAAAACAATTTCTAAAAGTACATTTGTATTTGTGCCTATAATGTTTATTTATTTATTATTATTGTCAGCTAATAAAAGCTATGCTTCAGGACCATATTCATATAACATCTAAGGCTAAATGTAGCTCTTGACTGGTTGAGTTAGATGATGATTAACACTAAACTGTAGAAAATCAGTTAAGTCTCCCCAGCTGGAAATGGCTGTTAAAATCTTGTGTTTCTTATAATAAATTGACATATTGATAACACTGAATCTTTTATAATGCTCTTAATTACATGTTGATGCATACTGTATGCATTAGTGAGTGTGAGGGGCTTATGGGGTATGGTCACTTATTCCTTATATGAACTGTTTCAAATGCAAGACATTGATTGCATGAGATTAAGTTTGTAAATGATAGCCTGTGTCCTTTTTTAGTGTGCACATATATTTATAATCAAACTGTGATAACTGTGACTAAATTCAGTATATATACGTCTGCCATATGTTGCCACCCCTCAAAAATTCCTGCCCCCTTCTCGCCACCCCATCAATATTTTTCTAGATCCGCCCCTGGTGCCGTCAGAACGAGAGTCCAAACAGCTGATAAAAACATCACAATAATCCACAAGTAATCCAGTCCATCAGTTAACACCTGGAAAAGACAAAAGCTGAAACAAATCCAACATTAAGATGTTTTTAACTTTAAACCTTTGCTTCTGGTCAAAATACAAGTTCAAAATCCGTAATAATGCTTCCTCTATTGCAAAAGTCTATCTCCTGTGGCCCGTTTCAGTAAGAAGCTTCAGCCAAATCAGATCTATGAATAAACTTACACTGAGATGGCAAACTCTGAGTTTTAGGTTCAAGAACAACTTATTTGAGTTAGTTAATTTACTCTATATCATTAACTCTGAGTGTGCTGGCTCTGAGTTAAGCACGTGCAACAACACCAAAAGCAATTTCAGGTGTAACATAATCGTAATAGTTTTCACATACAGTGACCTCCTTTCTGAAACAGGCCTCTGTTTTCTCATCAAAATCCACACACATATTTGTTTAGGACTGTTTTGTTTTGTAAACGACGTTTGATCTGTGCATATTTCTCTCCTGATTCAGATCAGAAGGCTTTAAGCAATATTATGGATAGAGGGCTTTTATTTTATCTGGAAGCGACAATTTAAAAATGCAGGTTTCACTTCTCCAGCTGTTAACTGATGGACTGGAGTGCTGTGGATTATTGTGATGTTTTTATCAGCTCTCATTCTGACGGCACCCATTCACTGCAGAGCATCCATTGATGAGACACTGATTCAATGCTGCATTTCTACGAAACTGACGAAGAAACAAACTCATCCTAATCTCGGATGGCCTGAGCTTGAGTTAATTTTCAGCAAATGTTCATTAATGGGTTGAACTATTCCTTTGAGACAGAGAAAGGTCAGTGGTTTTGGTGTTCAGTACAGCAAGTGCGTGAAGCGCTTTGTTTACAGGTCACTATCACACTATGACCTTTTCATCACAAACACACACACACACACACACACACATTTTCAGTCTCTCAGAAGATGTGGACCCTCCAGCGCCTCCCTCACATTTTAACACCATTTTATTTCGTCTTCGGCTAAAGATGCGTATCGATAATAGAAAAAGAGATTGAGAAAGAGAGAGAGTTGTTGGAAATCCATTAGCTCTAAGAGCCGGTGTCTCGAGGACGGATCCGAGAGGTTGTTATGTGCACATCCGGGGGGAAATGTCACATTTCTGACAGGAAACTGTTAATCCAGTAATTCGTTTTATTTTCTCTGCCACGATCCTGAGGGAGAAAAAGCGCGCTCGACACGTGTGTGAGCCTCTCTGATCTTTCTCAGGGATGAAAATAGTGCAGTCAGAACTGGGAGAAAAGAGCATGTGAAGGTTTTGTTAGTGTGTTCTAGCACTCTGACCTTGTATTTCTCCAGCTGGAGGAAAAATGATACCTTCAGATCAAACTTTCCCGTGAGAGTTTCTAGAGAGGACCATCATGGGAAAATGTGGGATTTTGTATATCTAAAGAGTTTCAAATAATATTTGTATAGTCAAGTGTTAGTACACTGTAAATAATAATACAAAAATACTGAGAGGAAAGGAAATGAAACCACAGCATATTATATTATTTTATATAGATATTAAAATAAAGTATTAAAACAAAAATTGTCAAATAAAAAGCAATGTCAGTAATTGAAAACAATTCTTTAGGAATTGTTTATAGATTAGAAAATATAACTTTCATATTATTTGTATATTATTAAAATGTACATTTAACTATATTTTATTTACGGTTCCAATGCAGACTGGAAACATCTAGAACTTTTTTATTTTATAAATTGCATTGTGTAAAAAAAGAGTGCATGCAAATTAAAAACAAACAGTGCACTTTTTTTGCTCAATGCAATTTATAAATATATTTAAAAAGTTTTTCTAGACTTCTGCACTCTGAACTGTATTCACTATATGCGACTAGCTATGTGTTTTGTTCTAGGATTTATTTTTTTCCTGTTTGGTGCTACAAAATTTTACATGAAATATCCCAGTAGATCTATTACAGTTTTTGATCATACATCAGATTTCAGTGGTTAGTGACTGAGACAGCTGTGAGTATTACACAAACAGACACATGGCGCTCATCCTTTAATCAGCAGCTCTTCATCTGCCACACTCTAATTATGCGCTTTAATTCGATTGGCTGAATGTGATGATGTCAGAATGAATGAGTAATGAGCTGATTACCTTAGTAATGCTATTATGGGATGTTTCAGGAAGAGGAATACAGCTGTAATCAATTAATTATATGACAGAACATGCCAGACTATTCTAAAACATTCTAAACATAAGTGCGTCTCTGAAAATAAAACGTGAACTACAGTGAAACCATCTCTTTACATTTATGAGGTTGTATGTATTATATGGTTTTTAAATAAAGTTAACTAAATGTATAGTTTTACACCTAAAATAAAACTTTTTGATTCTGGCAAATGTAATATTTCAACTATAAAATAATAATGATAATAAAAAAGTAGTTATACAATAAAAAGTAATATTTATGAAAATTATAATTTATTTATTTAAAACTAGAATATTTGATTTAAAAATATATATTTTAGTATTTAGTATTAGCAAAAAAATCTAAAAATGATAAATACAATTATTATTTTATTTATATATTAAAATATTGCAGATAAAATATTATAAAAATATTCATATGTGAAATACATTTTAAAAAATAACATTTGTAATTTATTTGCAATCTTCAATATTATATAAATTATTGTATGTGTTGTATATTTTATTTTATTTTTTTAAATCAAATTTCAATAGTTTTTTAAAAGCATTATTTAAATATTAAGGAATTGAAATAATTTCAACTTAATTTTAAATAATATAGAAGATGTAATTTTTATATTTAAAATTTGTATAGGATTATATTTTAGTATTTTAAGTATTTAATAATACGAATTATCTAATAATTATACATATTCTTCTAAACTGTGTTGCATTTGCACAAACAAACACATACTTTCAATCTCCTGTTCAATTTCAGTCAACACTAACTGTCAAGGTGGGCGTGGCCACTCAATCTTTACTGCGATTGGGTGTTTCCTGGCCAGCATCGAACAGTATTTTATAGTACCAGGACACGCCCACTTCTGACCTATAATCTCACTTTCTATAAGAATTCAGATCACCATCTTGTTCATGAATATCTTGCATATGCAAATTAACCACACACACTGACATAAATGTCTCTGTCCTTTTGTAACTCACATCCAGCTCATCTGGCTAATGTGACCGTCCAAACACGACTGCATGCAAATGAAGCCACTAATCAACACGAACAAGAAACACGTTTGTTCCTGTCACTAGATCACTGAATATAAACTAAAATACTCAAATAAATTCACTTTGAACTCTAGGTGTGTGTGTGTTCATGCTAATGCTGCACCATAGGTTTTCATAACTGTATTTAACTTTAAAAGATGCATAATTGTGTCCCAATTTGGTCTGTATTGGTGTAAATAAATATAAAAATTATTAAGCAGTATTTTATTTAATATTTTATACTACTTAACATGATTTTTCATACTCAAAACCCCTACATTCAGTGGCTGTTGATGTTTAATATGAAAATACACGGTTGATTTGTCAATTTATCAAATACTTGACCAATTGGTTTAATGGTCATGATAATGGGATTGTTTGAGTCACATATCACTTTTGCTCACTAAGGCTGCATTTGTTTAATCAAAAATACAGTAAAAAATGTGAAATATTATTACAATTTTAAATAACTGATTTCTATGTGAATATTTTGTAAAGTGTAATTTATTTCTGTGATGTTCAGATGTATTTTAAGCATCATTACTCCAGTCTTCAGTGTCACATGATCTTCAGAAAACTGAATATTTTTGTGGAAACCGTGATATATTTAATTTTTCAGGATTCTTTGATGAATAGAAAGATCAAAAGAACAGCATTTATTTGAAACAGAAATCTTTTATAGCTTTATAAATGTCTTTACTGTCACTTTTGATTGATGCATCCGTGCCGAATAAAAGTATTAATTTCCTTCAAAAAATATATATTTTTAACTGTAATGTACTGTATATTCTTTCCAGAGCATGAAATCTGTATTCTCTCATTTAATGAAAAAGGCAGTTCTTATTGTTTCGTTGCATTGAATAAATAGTCATGCAGGTCTTTATTTCTTAGGAAAACAGCCATTTATAGAGAGCAGTCTGACACCATAAAACTTCAATGAATCAATTTTATTGGCATCCTGATAAAAATGACTGACACGTTTGGATGTCATCTTGAATTCATCAAATGTGACTGAAATGAATGACTTCAAACTGTATTCACACACACACATGCACACACACACACACACACACACTGTTTCACACATCTGCCATCTGCAGCATGCGGTTTCTGCTGCATAAAAAGTGAGTCCTGATTTACAAGTTTTTCCTTCAATATCACTCATGAATTGTTAAATGGTGTTTGAGAATGGATTATTGAGAACTATTATAAAGTTCTGCATGAAAATTTGCATGACAATCACATTTAAATACAGATAATTAATATATACTGTTCCCAAAGTGCATATCTATAATCTAGATTCAATTTACTGAATAAAACTATGTGTTTACCTTTCATGGCATGTAACTTGCATTAAGCCCGACAGACATACTTTTTCAAACATATTTTGCATTACTTAAATAAAGCATGTATTGCAAATATAATGTTAAAGTAATAGTTAACCCCAAAATTAAATTTAACTTAAAATGTACTCACCCACAGGCCATCCAAGTTTAGGATGAGTTTGTTTCTTCATCAGATTTGGAGAAATGTAGCACTGCATCAGTGTCTCATCAATGGATGCTCTGCAGTGAATGGGTGCCGTCAGAATGAGAGTCCACACAGCAGAGAAAAACATCACAATAATCCATAAGTACCCACACCACTCCGGTTCATTGATGAGACACTGATGCAATGCTACATTTCTCCAAATCTGATGAAGAAACAAACTCATCCTGATCTTGGATGGCCTTAGGGTGAGTAATATTTTAGCAAATATTCATTTTTGGGTGAACTATTCCTTTACATTAGTTAACAGTGCATATTCTGCACATTCGTGCAGCTACGTTTCTGCTACGAATATAAAAGCCAAAATAAAAACATCCCACAGATGTGAGATGTGCGAAATTGCCTCAATCTTTACACAAATTCACCCACATACACACAATACACACTAACTGGAGGGCAAATACACACATACACACAATCTAACAGTGGTTAATGGTAGGACACACACAAACACAAGGGATCTAACAATGGTAAATAGAGGATTCACACACACATTAAGGATTTAACAGTGGTTGATGGCAGCATGTGATAAATGCATGTTTGTGGAGTGTGTGTGTGTGTGTGTGTGTTTGGGATGTAAAGGCACCAAAGTTATGCATGTGAATTCTATTACCTGCAATGCTGCAAAAAATCTGTTTGTTTACATGAGTTTATCTGTAGTATTTGCATGTGTACACCATGTATGTTTGACTATGCCATGGAGCAGAAGGCTTTATTTTAAATATATATCTATATATATATTTGTTTTATTGTATTTTCAGAACACAATTATCCATGGCTCCTTTAAAGGGCGGGGCCAGGGGCGGGGCCATCCTCTCCGCTCCATCGGTGTCACGCCTCTGAGGCAACGCTCCAGTTGAGAGGCGGGGCAACCAGTTGCCACAGGCAACACTAGTCTACAGGACGTGATGTCATAGCGAATGGGCGGGGCCATCTCAGAGGCTAGTCTCCCGTAGAAACATGGTCCCAATGTTATAGGACACTTTCCGAATGGGGGCGGAGCGAGTGCTGGTGAGAGAGGCGTGGTTCTGGGTTTTCCCCGCCTCCAGGAAATAGCAGATTCCCAGGATCTCTTTGGGGAAGTTGTCAGGAAGCTCCTGCCGGGAGCGAGGGATGAAGGTGAATGCACAGTCGTCACGCAGAAGTCTGAGAGGAAAAGTGAATCGAAAGGAATTAAATATGAATCTGATACAACCTTATTTCTAAGAAAAAAGATACATTTAGTAAATAAAGCATTTTTTAAATTATTGTTATTATTATAAAAATCCAAATAGTTGTTTTTTAGGTTTAGTCTATTGCAGAGATTACCAAACTTTTTGTCAGCGAAACCCCTTCAAATATTTTCTTGAAGTATATTTTAAGTTAACATTTCCAATAAAGTGCATAATAAGCTATTATCATCATATAACAAAATTGTTTTATATTATAATCTTTTTATCTTATTATTATGTTATTATAATACTTTTAACTATAAAATCAAGTTTAAAAATAATATAATAATACATTTGTACATTATAATCAAAAATAATATTTGACTATAAAAATAATTAGCAGGGATTCCCAAACTTTGTCAACCCCTTTGACATAACGTTAATATTTAAATAATTTAATAAAACTTATATTATTATCATTAAAATTTCAAAATCTTCATTTTCAAACGTTAAAAACACTGTCTGGTTTTGGTTAAAAATCCGTCTTCAAAATTGTTGAAAATACTAATGTGAAAAATGTATCCTGATGCATGTTGCATTTCCAAATGCATGCTACAAGTGAAATGCAATAATGGATTTGCGAGTGTGTGTGTGTGTGTGTGTTTAATATGCATATACATGTGCACATGTGTGGGTGTGTAGGTGTTTAATCATGCACATGTGTCTGTTCTCCTGTGCATGATTATTCATGTTGAGTGTTTGTGGATGTCTGCAAACACAGGTGCTTGCTGGTGCATTTTTAAACGTGTGTGTGTGTGTGTGTGTGAGTAGATCTTCAGAGCTGCACTTGACTGCAGAGTATCGTCCTTGACGATCTCGACAGAAGCAGGTTGCCATAGAAACAGGTGTGACTGTCTCCACTGCAGCAGAGTTACACATCAGCTGGCTGAGATGTGTGTGTGTGTGTGTGTGTGTGTGTTCTCTCACTGGTATGTAGTAGGGCTGACATTGATGCAGCGCGGGTGACTGCCCGATTCAAACTTGCTGGCCAGCGTAACGTTGTTTCCAAACAGACAGTAGCGTGGCATCTTCACACCGACGACACCAGCCAGCACTGAGCCTGAGTGGATGCCGATCCTCAGCTACACAGACGGAGAGAGAGAGCGAGCGAGAGACGGAGGGTAAAAGATCATTTAAACAGTGCTTTGTACAGTAGAGACCGCTTCAAAACAGCTTCACAGAAACGAACAGGAAAAACAGTGTCACAAAACTCTTCAGTCGAGAAGAATTCGCAGCAATGTGCAACATACAGTGTGAATAACAAAGCTACACTGAAAACAAAATGGATTTAAGTCATATTTTTATCAATATTTCTCATTACTGAATGGTATACACGGTCCGTATTTATGTTCCAAATCCTTGTGAGCTGCAACCTTTCAATGCAATTAAAATGGAACTATTTTAAAACAAGATGTCTTATAAGTCAGCATCATTGCGTTTGAAACAGCCTTTGTGTCTCTGATGACTTAAAATGTTATCTAGGCTAGTATGTGCACACACACACACACACACACACACACTAGCATCACCATAGCAACTCTTGAGAAGAGCCAATACTGTCAAGAGTGCAAGACGCACTCAACAAGACAAGTGCTAAAAAAAAGAATCCAGGAGTCCAGCAGCGTGTGAGATTGACAGCTGTCAATCAAACTCAAGGCGGTGCAGAAGAGATCACACTTCTTATCTGCTTAATCACTAGGAGCTAACAAATATGATGTCAATGAAAATGTCACTTAAAAATGGAAATATGCTGAAGATTGACTCGCCATCAGGCCATCCAAGAAGTCGATTATGGATTGTGGATTTATTTTCACTAGAAGTGACGGCACCCATTCACTGTAGAGGATCCACTGCTGAGAGAGTGATGCAATGCTACATTTCTCCAAATGTGATGAAGAAACAAACTCATCTATATATTTCCGTTAGCTTGAGGATGAGCAAAAGTTCAGCAATTTATAATTTTTGGGTGAAATATGACTTTAGTGACTCAATCGTGACTTTAGACATGAGATCCTCACAAACACAGAGGCCTATTACGTGTTCTGAACCGAACCACAGGTTATGGAAAGGGTATTTTATTATTGCCGCTTTCATGTCACGGAGAGTTCACCAATATACACACACTCACATTTAATGATGATGCATGGTCGCCCACGGCGATGACCCTGATATTATTCATGGCCTTGTTGTCAAGCTGACAGTGCTGTCAATCACACAACAGACTACACTACAACAGCGTCTCTTAGAAATACTGTGTTGTTTTAGTGTCAATGATGTACTAGTTTTGTGACATTTAGAGTTTTATATTTTCTGTATTTTTACTGTAATTTTCAAGGTTTAGTAATTTTGTTCATCATTTTTACTATTTTAAAAATATGTCTGTATAGATTTATTTGTTTATATTAAAGTATTTTATTTTTAATAAAATTCTGTTTTGTTTTTTATTAACAGTTTTCACTTTAATTTTAATGTTTTTGTTTTTTGCTTCTATAATTTGTATTTGCTTTCATTTTTATGTCTATGCAATTTGTAATAATTTTTATTATTTAACTTTATTTAGTTGTAGTTATTTTCAAGTAGATTTTACTTCTATATTTTAATAAAAAATTTTATCGTTTCTGTCATTTTACTTTTTTCTTTTTTAAATGTCTATATCCTTTTAACAATTTTTTATAGTTTTTGTTAAATGTATTTATCAGTTTTAATTATGTTAATATTTCAAGTTAATGTAAAACTTTGTTGTATTTGTAATTATTTGTGAACTTTTAGCAATGTCTGAGTGAAAATTCTTTCAAAGTAAACCCTACACCAGTTTTTGTTTTCAGTGTAGCTTAAATTAAATGTTTTATTTTGTGGTTTTAGTTTATACAAACAGGTGCTATTTTGTAATTTACAGATCATTTGCAGAATCATATTTCAAAATTGTTCACTATAAATAAACAAGCACCATCATAGCTGCATTTTTACAATATAGATATGACACAACATGCTTAGAAATGCTTCTAAACACACACACACACACACACACACACACGAGCCTCTCAGATGCAGCCATTCACTCATTGACTCTCTCTAAATGAGAGAAAACAGCAACAATCTAACAATCAATTAGTGGCAATCGCTTGAGTGTTCCGCCGTCTCCATGGCGACCAGATTCCACACTCTCACTTGTCCTACAGTGTATATATATATATATAATTTTACTAAATATTATCATTTTAATTAAAAAATAAATATATTTAATATATATTTAATGTATATTTTAAAAGTAACTATTAAAAATGTATTAATATATCACATTTATATTTTTATATATGTTTATTTATATGTATATTTATGTTTTCAATGTAAATGTATATATATTTTTCTAAATTTTAATACTATTTTAACACAATATAATAATATAATATTAATAATAAGAAGCAGTAGGCATTTTAATGGAAACTGAATTGTATGCTATACTGCAAAAAATCGTACAGGTGTTTCTAACATAATCTCTGATTAACCTTGATCGGCTTCCCATCGGGCGTCAGCACTTCTTCTGACAGCTCCATCATCTTCAGAGCCATGAGGGCGATTGGCTTAGCGTGGCTGTCAATCTTCCTGTGAAGCCCGCCTGCCACGCAGTACGCATCACCGATAGTCTCTATCTGTGGAGAGGAGAAGGTTTACCGTCTTTTAGTTCTCTTCTGCTATAAGCAACCATCCAGAATGCCATATTAACAACTTATTATCTAAAATATCTGATTATATCATTATATCAATCTTGTTTTATGCAAAATACATATACAGGTGCATCTAGAATCTAGAATGTTGAGGAAAATTCATTTATTTCAGTAATTCAACTCAAATTGTGAAACAAATGTATTAAATAAATTCAAGATTGAAGTAGTTTAAGTCTTTGGTTCTTTTAATTGTGATGATTTTGGCTCACATTTAACAAAAACCCAGCAATTCACTCTCAACAAAATCAGATTATGGTGACATGGCAATCAGCTAATCAATTCAAAACGCCTGCAAAGGTTTCCTGAGCCTTTAAAAATGATCTCTCAGTTTGGTTCACTAGGCTACACAATCATGAGGAAGACTGCTGATCTGACAGTTGTCCACAAGACAATCATTGACACCCTTCACAAGGACGGTAAGCCACAAACCTTCATTAACAAAGAAGCTGGCTGTTCACAGAGTGCTGTATCCAAGCATGTTAACAGAAAGTTGAGTGCAAGGGAAAAGATGCACAACCAACCGAGAGAACCGCAGCCTTATGAGGATTGTCAAGCAAACTGGATTCAAGAATTTGAGTGAACTTCACAAGGAATGGATTGAGGCTGGGGTCAAGGCATCAAGAGCCTCCACACGAAGACGTCTCGAGGAATTAGCTGAACCACAGACAACATCAGAGGCGTCTTACACGGGCGAAAGAGAAGAAGAACTGGACTGTTGCCATTGATCCAAAGTCCTCTTTTCAGATGAGAGCAAGTTTTGTATTTCATTTGGAAACCAAGGTCCTAGAGTCTGGAGGAAGGGTGGAGAAGCTCGTAGCCCAAGTTGCTTAAAGTCCAGTGTTAAGTTTCCTCAGTCTGTGATTATTTGGAGTACAATGTCATCTGCTGGTGTTGGTCTATTGTGTTTTTTGGAAACCAAAGTCACTGCACCCGTTTACCAAGAAATCTTGGAGCACTTCATGCTTCCGTCTGCTGACCAGCTTTTTGAAGATGCTGATGTCATTTTCCAGCAGGATTTGGCTCCTGTCCACACTGCCAACAGCAGCAAAAGTTGGTTAAATGACCATGGTGTTGGTGTGCTTGACTGGCCAGCAAACTCACCAGACCTGAACCCCAGAGAGAATCTATGGGCTATTGTCAAGAGGAAGATGAGAAACAAGAGACCAAACAATGCAGAAGAGCTGAAGACCACTGTCAAAGAAACCTGGGCTTCAGACCACCTCAGCAGAGCCACAAACTGATCTCCTCCATGCCACGCCGAATTGAGGCATTAATTAAAGCAAAAGTAGCCCCTACCAAGAATTTAGTACATGTACAGTAAATGAACATACTTTCCAGAAGGTCAACAAGTCACTTTATTGGTCTTAAATGTATTTTAATTTGTTGAGATAGTGTATTGGTGGGTCAAAATCATCACAATTAAAATAACCAAAGATTTAAACTACTTCAGTCTGTGTGCATTGAATTTATTTAAATACACAAGTTTCACAGTTTGAGTCGAATTACTGAAATAAATGAACTTTTCCACGACTTTCTAATTTACTGAGATGCACCTGTATTTCTTTCTTTTGATTTTGGGGTGAAATACAACACAGATGTATCTTAGTGAGATTCACCCGGTCGCGCTCCCACACACCCCGATATAACACACACGTCAGAAAATAAACTCTCTCTGATGAATAACACTTAACACAAAGCAGGTGACACACACACGTTTGTTCTGTGTAAAGTGTGTTCATCCCATAGGTGTAATGGTTTTTATTCTGTAGAAACTGTATATTCTATGGCCCTTCACCAACCCTACACCTAACCCTAACCCTCACAGGAAACTTTGTGCATTTTTACTTTCTCAAAAAAACTCATTCTGTATGATTTATAAGTGTTTTGAAAAATGGGGACATGGGTTATGTCCTCATAAGTCACCCTCTCCTTATAATACCTGTGTCATACCCATGTCATTATACACACACACACACACACACACACTTCTATTTATTATTATTAGTTACGGAGGGCTGCCATTTATAATGACAATTTATTGACATACACTCACTAAGTGCCTTTTCATTGAACACATATCCGCCTACAATGTGTGTGTGCGGTGTGTGTGTGTGTGTGTGTGTGTTTAAAGATCAGCTTGTAAAGTTAAAAGCTTTTAAATGCTGATGGCCACTCAAATCTATCCTTTAATAGCTGTAAAAATCTCTATTTCTAAATTCTACGGTCTCATCAGCATCCAGCTATTTTTAGCTGTACAAAACATTTAGTTTTGCTGCTTGATATTGAAAAGTTGTGTCTTACCATATTATTTTAATGTATTATCTTCATTATGACCACACTGTTTTGTCGTGCAAACAGTTTTACGGTTTATTGCATTACTTAAAGATAGACGGACGTACCTTATAGACGTCCAGTATCCCGCACTGGTAGTCGAAGCGCGTGTAGAGTTCGTTCAGCATGCTGATGACCTGCATCGGTGTGCACTGCGCACACACGGCCGTGAAACCCACGATGTCAGAGAACAGCATGGTGACGTCATCAAACTTCTTGGCTTGAACGGGAAGACCCTGCCAGAGTCTCTGAGCCACGTCGCCGGGAAAGATGGAGTAGAGCAGGTCGACGGTTCTGTGCTTCTCCTCCTCTAAAGCCTGATGGGTTTTCTCCAGGGTCGCTTTGATTTTATCCATGCGCTTCTTCAGTCCGTCCTGAGCTTTGGCCTGTTCTCCAACCTAAAGAGAAGATTGGAGAAGAATTATGGCAGGTAACATCCGGTCGTGTTAATTTAATATCATTTACACACTATTAGTGTACGTATTAATATTTTAAATATAATTTTTGTTTTTTTATATTTTTAGTTTGCATTTAAATTTAAATTACGCTCTTTTGTCATTTTTATGATTTGTTTTTAATATTTCTATTTATTTATAGTAATTATGTTAACTAAATAAAACTATATTAAAGCTAGATATACAGTAAGTATATTAAAAAGGACAAATTAAATTAAGAATCATTAGGCTTTTTATATTTTTATTTAGCTTAATTTTTATTTCAATTTAAATTCTAAGAATTTATATAAATAAAATTAATAATTGTTATATAAATAAAAATGTATAATATGAAAAAACAAGTACATTACTAAAATGAAAAATGAAATATAAAATAAATTAAACATAAATAGAAATATAGGTTTAATTTATTTTATATTTCATGTTTAATTTTTTATTTATCATTTATATTTTATTTATATTATACATTATTTTATTTTTATATGTTTTAATTTTAGTAATTTTGTTATGCAAATAAAAATATATTACATAAATACAAATTTAAAAACACAATCTAAACAAAGCATTTATACTAAACTTTAATTTATTTTTATTTAGTTGTCTTTTTAGTCATTTTAGCACTTCAACTTATTTTACTTCAGTTCTTTGCCAAAGCAATTTTTTAAAGTTTTTAATCTAATATTTATTTCTAATTTTATTTAAACTTTTTTACAATTATCAAAAACAATTTTAATCATTAAAATTAATCATTATAGTTTTATACTTTACAACTTTTCAATGCTGTTTACGGTAAACTCGTTTAAAGCCTAATGAGCTTTCATTGACACACCCACCAGAATGACATCACGTGTGGCGTCATGAATAGGGATGTCAGACAGATGTAAGCCCCGCCCCATGAGCTCCTCCAGCCTATCAACACGCGGCGAGCCTAGAAACATGATGGAATTGGATTCTGGGAGGTGAAGCATCTGACCTTTGAGCTCCATCACCTGCAACACACACACACACGGACAAAAGTAAAGCGCTGAAATGGAAAAGCAAACATGCATATCATATTACAAATTCAATTTATTGGTAGGGAATTAATATCAATGCAATAAGCCTGACGTGTTTGTGCTGCCATGAAGACGCACTCTCATAAATATGTTTACATGGTTGTCAAAAACAACAAGGAAGCATATCGGATTTTAATGTTGTATGTTTCAAACACACACACACACACACACACACACAATAGAGAAGAGAGGGAGAGAGAGGCTGTTCTTTTATTAGGATTTAGTTGCTATGGAGGAATTCTTGAACAAGTATTCCAGAGTATGCACTGAATCTGCATTTGTTAGAGAAAAGCATTAGATTTCAGTGTGTTACTCCTGCAGCGTTTGTCCTCCAGACATGAAGGATTACTCAAATCATGTTATTTATGTGATCAGATGCACCATTTTCACCTATTTGGAACCAGAAACCAGCTGAAGAATCCAACAACAGCAAATGTATCCCTGTTGTTTTAGTTGTATTTATATACTAGTATAGCTTCAGTATGTTTTGTAATTCTGTTATGCTCTTTCGCGATTTTCTATTAGTGTTTATTATTTTATTATTCTATTTTAATTATTACTTTTATACATTTTCTTATTTAGCTTTAAATGCATTTTTATTTAAGTTTGAGGAATTTTGGCATGTAAAGAAAAATTAAAATTAAAAGTTTTGTTGTGTGTTTCTGTCATATTTCTCAGGCCATTTTTGTTGCCTGCGTATTCTTTATTAATTTTTATTTCTGCTTTTGTTTCAAATCAAATTAAACTAAATAAAAATTTGCAATGTTGATTGACAACTAACTGAAAAAAGTTTGAAGTTGAAGTTCTAAAATTACAAGCAGGGTTTTTATAGTTAACTGAAAGTAAAAAAAAAAAAAAAAGTTATTAGAAAATAAACATGAACTGAAACAAAATCAAATAAATCTTTTATTTAATATAGTTGTTGCAACATTTCTAATTTTCATTCAGTATATACTCTTATATACTATACAATTTACTTTGGGTATGTCTTATTTAGCCGTTTTAGTCAAATTTTGCAGGATTTTTAAAGGGTTAACTAAAATAACAACAAAATAAAATAAAAATGAATATTATAAATGAATTTTAATGTTATGCACTTTTTTCATTATATATTATATTAAGTTTTAGCAATTTTGTTATGTAAATAAAATACATGAATATATATATATATATATATATATATATATATATATATATACATATATATATATATATATATATACATATATATATATATATATATATATATATATATATATATATATATATGTAAAATGTAAAAATTACAAAACATTTGTTGTACCTTTTATTTTTTACATAAAATATATTTCCGACTTTTAAAAAAAAAATTTTTTTTTTGTCATTTTAGTTCCTAAACTTAAACGTTTTACTTCAACTTCAACTTATTTCACAGGATGCTTCAAAGCTTACACTCATCAGAGCCTGTGGCCCGTTACACAACAGGACAGAGATATCGATTTCAGACAGTGTCTGCTTGTTCACATGCTCTGATGAAGCCAATAGAGAATTTTGGGTGTGAACGGAAAGTTCATTATAAAAAAGTGTGTGTATGTTTACACAAAAGTGTCTGTGTGTGTGTTTCCTCGCCTCAGTCCCAGATATATAGATGTATTATGCAGAGATGGAGAGTTCCGCTTAAATAATGCAGTGTGCTGCAAGATTGGGCCATGTGTGTGTGTGTGTGTGTGTGTGTGTGTGTGTACACTTCTGTACTCTGTCTCATCACTCTAATTCTTCCCTGTCTATGTCGATCACAGGACTGTGAACCCTTTGCACAATCATCCAGCAGATGCACTTGTATAACATAGAGTTTTGCACAATCTTTGTAATTCTGATTTACATAGAAATTAGGGATTTAAATATGCATGACACAGATTAAACGGAAAGGCGGGTTTGAGAATAACGTGTAGATATTTACACTGAAATAACATGCAAAAGTAGCACGACTGTTTAATGATTTTGCCCTGGAGAGTAACGAACCCATTACAGCACAAACACTGAAGGTCAGAGTGATGCAGCTGCTGATCTCTCCCTCCTGCCACGAGAGAGTTTCAGCACAGCACAATCCTGCAGGAACCGTCCTGGATAGAGTTCAAGCGTCACTGCAGTGGAACCGTTTATAGAACGATACAATAAATATATAATCAGCTCCGAGATGCAGACACATGCTTCCTCTGGCTTCAACAGATTTCCATCACAAACAGTTCAGGATCAATCACTCTGCATCTCGTCATCAGCCAAATCTCAAGACATGAACACTAGCAGAATAAAGCTGAAAATCTCTCTGTATATTTCTCTGCGGGAGTTTTAAACTTGAGCACTAATTTGTAAAAACTCACTAAAGTTTCTCACACCAGAGCACGAGGGTGCAGCATTTAAAACTGAACTGAGAATGGCTTTCAAACTCAAGTTCATTTCCTGAGATTGAATTAAATTGAACTGAATTTGTACCGAGGTAGAAAAGAAGATGCAGAACTGAAGCTTGAGTTTGATTTTACGTGGATTAAACACAGAATGTTGGCTTATAAAAGGATTGCTTTGAGAACAAAAAAGGGGAAAAAAATTGATTGATGAATGGAACAATAGAATGACAGAACAAATGATGGACGGATGGATGGACAGATTGACAGATTGACGGATGGACGGATAATGGTACGATGGAATGACAGAATGAATGATGGATGGATGGATGGATGGATCAACAGAACAAATGATGGATGGATGGATGGATGGACGGATGGATGGACAGATTGACAGATGGACGAATAATGGTACGATGGAATGACAGAATGAATGATGGATGGATGGATGGATCAACAGAACAAATGATGGATGGACGGATAGATGGACAGATTGACAGATGGACGGATAATGGTACGATGGAATGACAGAATGAATGATGGATGGATGGATGGATGGACAGATGGATCAACAGACAAATGATGGATGGACAGATGGATGGACAGATTGACAGATGGACGGATAATGGTACGATGGAATGACAGAATGAATGATGGATGGATGGATGGATGGATGGATCAACAGAACAAATGATGGATGGACGGATAGATGGACAGATTGACAGATGGACGGATAATGGTACGATGGAATGACAGAATGAATGATGGATGGATGGATGGACAGAACAAATGATGGATGGATGGACGGATGGATGGATGGATCAACAGAACAAATGATGGATGGACGGATAGATGGACAGATTGACAGATGGACGGATAATTGTACGATGGAATGACAGAATGAATGATGGATGGATGGATGGATCAACAGAACAAATGATGGATGGATGGACGGATGGATGGACAGATTGACGGATGGATGGATAATGGTACGATGGAATGACAGAATGAATGATGGATGGATGGATGGATGGATCAACAGAACAAATGTTGGATGGATGGATGGATGGACAGATTGACGGATGGACGGATAATTGTACGATGGAATGACAGAATATATGATGGATGGATGGATCAACAGAACAAATGATGGATGGATGGACGGATGGACGGATAATGGTACGATGGAATGACAGAATGAATGATGGATGGATGGATGGATCAACAGAACAAATGATGGATGGACGGATGGATGGACAGATGGACGGATAATGGTAAGATGGAATGACAGAATGAATGATGGATGGATGGATGGACAGAACAAATGATGGATGGATGGACGGATGGATGGATGGATCAACAGAACAAATGATGGATGGACGGATAGATGGACAGATTGACAGATGGACGGATAATTGTACGATGGAATGACAGAATAAATGATGGATGGATGGATGGATCAACAGAACAAATGATGGATGGATGGACGGATGGATGGACAGATTGACGGATGGATGGATAATGGTACGATGGAATGACAGAATGAATGATGGATGGATGGATGGATGGATCAACAGAACAAATGTTGGATGGATGGATGGATGGACAGATTGACGGATGGACGGATAATTGTACGATGGAATGACAGAATATATGATGGATGGATGGATCAACAGAACAAATGATGGATGGATGGACGGATGGACGGATAATGGTACGATGGAATGACAGAATGAATGATGGATGGATGGATGGATCAACAGAACAAATGATGGATGGACGGATGGATGGACAGATGGACGGATAATGGTACGATGGAATGACAGAATGAATGATGGATGGATGGATGGATGGATCAACAGAACAAATGATTGATGGACGGATTGATGGACAGATTGACAGATGGACGGATAATGGTAAGATGGAATGACAGAATGAATGATGGATGGATGGACAGATGGACGGATAATGGTACGATGGAATGACAGAATAAATGATGGATGGATGGATGGATGGATCAACAGAACAAATGATGGATGGATGGACGGATGGATGGACAGATTGACGGATGGACGGATAATGGTAAGATGGAATGACAGAATGAATGATGGGTGGATGGATGGATGGATCAACAGAACAAATGATGGATGGATGGACAGATGGACGGATGGACAGATAATGGTACAATGGAATGACAGAATGAATGATGGATGGATCAACAGAACAAATGATGGATGGATGGATGGATGGACATATGGATGGATGGACGAATAATGGTACGATGGAATGACAGAATAAATGATGGGTGGATGGATTGATCAACAGAACATATGATGGATGGATAGATGGTTGGAACGATAGAGTGACAGAATGAATGAATGATGGATGGATGGTTGGTTAGAACGATAGAGTGACAGAATGAATGATGGATAGATGGATGGATGACACCATAGAACAAATTATGGATGGATGATAGGGGGACAGATGGATGGAATGAGAGAATGAGTTGTGGATGGATGGTTGGACGATGGATGAATGGATCGATGAATGAGATAATGAAGGGACGATGGATGGTTGGACGATGGATGGAATGAGAGAATGAATGATGGATGGATGGTTGGACGATGGATGGAATGAGAGAATGAATGATGGATGGATGGTTGGACCATGAATGGATGGATGGAAGGATGGAATGATAGAATAAATGATGGATAATGCATGGATGGACGATGGATAATGGAACGATTGAATGACAGAATGAATGACGAATGGATGGATTGATAGAACAAATGATCGATGGATGGTTGATTGGAACGATAGAATGAAAGAATGAGCGATGGATGGATGGATCAACAGAACAAATGGTGGATGGATGGATGGATGGTTGGAATGACTGAATGACGATAGAATGAAAGAATGAACACTGGATGGATGATGGATCAATTGACCAAATGATGGAGAGATGGATGGTTGGAACGATAGATTGAGACAATGAATGATGGATGGAATGACAAAAAATTATGGATGGATGGTTGGACAATGAATGGATGATCAATAGAACCAATAGAACAAATGATGGATTGACGATTGGAATGGTAGAATGACAAAATGATGGATAGACACATGGTTAGATCTATGGATGTATAGAATTATAGACAGAATGATGGATAGATGGTTAGATGGATGGAATGATAAAATAACAGAACAAACAATTGAAGGATGGAGAGATGGATGGATGGAAAGGGAATGTATGATAGACAGACAGATGGATAGATAGAAGGATGGGTGGATGGAAGAATAGATGAATGAAAAAATAAATGGAAGCACATTTCATTACTTTGATGAATAAAATAATAAACAACTGACACCTGACTTTCATTGCATCATCTGTTCCTCTGTTTAATTATTTATCTTCTCTTGATTCAGAGCTTGCAAATCTAGCAGTGTTTTACAGGACAGACAACAAACGGCTTTCTGTGACATACTAAAACACATCTACACCAATCAGATCTGACGACACAATTCTTCAAAGAACAACAGATTAAAGAGAAGGAGAGACAAATAGAGGGGAGCTTTAAAAAGACAATTGCACTCCAGAGCGTGACGAGGTGCTAAGCAGAGATAGAGTTACAATTCATATTTCTGAGTATGCACTGAATACTAGTTTTGGGACCTTCTACCAAATCATTCAATAGCGTCTAGATAGCATTAAGCTCAATCTGCAATCTGCATCACGGTTATTACCATTAACTAAAACTAAATAGTTAATATTTGAAATAAATAAAATGTATATCTTAGATATTTTTGTAAACTTAAATAAAAGAATACATAGATATTAGAAGAAAAACTAAACTTTGAAATGGCTAACTGAAATAAGTTGAAGTATGTAAACTAAACTAAAATGAAATGCAAAATGAGAATATTACAATTCTAAATATTATACGGTAGATAAAAAAAAAAAATGTTGGATGTTGGTCAATATTTATTGAAAGTGTAAACAGGTAAACAATTCAGAAATAAAACTGGCAGATTTTACAAAGTTTTTTTAACATAATATGAATTTAGATGCATCTCGTACACTATTTAATTAATTGATGCTAATTGGTTTCCAATTGTTGTTGCATCATACCAAGCTATTATAATTATAGTTGGCAAAATCCAAAAACATAAAAAAATAGCTGTTATTTATCAACAAAGTAAATGTTAACTACAATAAATATGTGAATTTAAAACACTTTAACTTATTATATTTCATGTAACTGCCATGGCAGCGAATCTCATTTTCATTTAGTTTAGTTTGATGCACTTAAATAACTAAAAATGAAAAAAAAATAAAATAAAAAAATAATATAAACTATATATAGAAATAAAAAGTAACAACAAAATAACTCAAAATTAATAAAAAGTAAATAAAGACATTAATAATATTTATTAATATAATAATAATACTAATAGTAATACAATTAATGCTACTATAATAATACCACTGTGAAATGTAATGTGATAAAACAAAATTGTAACCTTCTCATGATAATGAATGCAGCTGTCCACACTGTTGATTATAATCTATTTTTGTTGCAATGCATCACGATTTCTTAATGCTGACACAGTGCTTATTCATATTTGTTCACATTTATCATCCTCAGTCCAGTAACCAGCTTCAGCACACACACACACACACACAAACACACACACAATTACACAATAAAATAACAGGAAGTAAGTTAGACCTAATGTATCCAGTAATTATGATTTTGTATCTATAATCTAAAAATTAAAAAAGAAAAAAAAAGCATAGTAATTGAGTAAAACTTTTTAGAAAAATGTTAATGTTAATTGATATAAAGCTGAAATAAAATAAAATAAAATTAATATTGTACATTTCCCTATTCAGAAATTCATATTATATTTTTTTTATATTTTATATTCTATTACGTTCTTGGAAATATTAATACATTTAAAGTTTTTAAAGATTTCAATAACACTTACATCTGGGTTCCGGGTTTTTTTATTTTTTATGACACTGAATTATCTATTTTTGCTTATTTTATTTCAGCTAGATGCCACGACATTGTTTCTTATTTTCTTTTAGTTTAAGTACTAAAATAACTAAAGCTAAACCTGAAATAAAATTTAATAAAAAATATATAGCATAATAAAGATGTGACTAAAAAGAAAAAGAAAACAGAAAAAATAATCACAAATATTAATACAAAAATATTTATTTTTAAATTAAAATCTTAAAAATATAATAGAAAATTTTTAATAAAACAAAAATAAAAATAAAATTGAAATGAAAAAATGAAATAAAAAATAAAAACCAAGTTAAAATATTAATAAAAACTATAATAGTTTTTGGTAACTAAAATAAAACTGTGTCAACTTTGTCTAATTCTTATTATTACATTTGAATGTTTTAATTAAATAACACTTAAATCTGATTTCTGAAGCAAAACGTTCTTGTATCTCTTTCTTTTTCTCAACAGGGATTGTAAAGAAATTCTTCAATGAGATTCACAGTTGTCAAATCAAAAAAATATTATTTTTATTTTCTTAGATTTACATTTGCAGTGCAAATAATCCTGCGGGTTTGGCAACGATGGCAAACTCTGTAATTAGGACACGTTCCTACCGTCATGTCATGTGAGAACGATCATATTTATGAGATGGGTGAACATGAACACCACCACAGTGTTGTAATTATTAGAGGGAGACCTGGGATTTTCTTCGAGCCAATTAAAGGATTACGATAATAACTGATTTACATACGGATCATTGTAAATGTAAATTAGCTTTAACACATTTGGACTCAAGTTGACTTTGCTCTTTATTTTGTTGAACCAGCGCTGAAATCTTTCTTGAGATGTGAAAATGAGAAGAAATACGAATGTATTTAAGTCCGGCCAAAATCATGTAGAAATCAGCGTTATTTTAATGTAACTATTACTCACATTAAAGTAGCTTTTTCCAAGTTTTTATTTTTATTTTTTTTATTATATTAACTTTTGTCAGTTTTGTATATTTAATATTTCTAAATAGTTTTATTTCTGTTAAAAAGTTTTGTAATTCAACCTAAACCTGTTTCAGTTATAACTCAAAAATGTTTATTTATTATTTCAACACATTTTTAGTAGTTTTAGTTACTGATTACAACAATGAATTAAAAATTCTGACTTCTGAACTCTGAAATGCTTTTTTGTTGTTGTTGATTTTTTTGCTATTGTAAATTTTTTCTATTACATAAAACTATTTTTATTTTACGTAGCAGGATTGACAAACTCACAATATTACCTTTTCCAACCAATTAGGCAATCAATTCATTTTGTCTTTTATTTTCTGTCGGCTACAATCAGAACAAACAATGTACTGTTTGTGAATGAATCATTTTGAGTCGATTCATTTTAATGAATCATTTAAACAGATTAGAAAAGAGTCTGAATCAGTGTAAAAAAATCAGTTCAGTTTAAATTTATCACAGTCAATTGCCATGGCTACGTTTAAAAAATTACTTTTAGTTTAAGATTTTTTTATATTAATTTATATTAAATTTTTCTGATTTATTTCAATAAAATTATTTTAAATATTAACATTTTTAGTTTCAAGATTGTAATTTTAGTACTTAAACTTATTTTAGTTAGCTGCCAATGCAACATTTTAAAATTAGAAATTTTCTCAACTTCTATTTCATTTAAATTAATATATTTTTTAATGTTTTTTTTTTTCACAAATTCTGAATGAATCATTATTGAGTTGGTTCCTTTCAATGAATCGCTCGAACGGATTGCAAAATAGTCTGAATCGGTGTATAAAAAAACAAACAAAAAAAACATCTTCTGTGAAATTATTGCTGACTAAAATATAATGTTGCTTAAATCATTATATTTGGACAGTTGTTGAGTTAATAAGAGCATGTTTCGCACCTAAACAAACACAAATTCACATTTTTTACTCTTACCTTCTCTCTGCTGTCGAGTGCCGACCCGTCAGATCGTGTACGAATGGTGAACGGCGTGGACAGCCGGAGCAGAATGTTCTGGAAGGAGCAAGGGATTCTGGGAGAAACCAGCTCAAAGCTGGTGCTGAAGGTGAGCGTCCGGTGCGGGTCACTCTTGGCCTGTTTCCGAAGCCCCTCCCCGACCTGCAGGACCTCCATGTTGGGTCCCAGAACCAGGTGAAAGGGAAAGGCCCTGCAAAACGTGCTCAGACCGATGCGCAAATCCATCGGCGAGCGCGACAGCTGACGAGATCCGGCGGCGGTGGATGCGGGTTGAGTCCGAACCTCTCGAATGAGGAAGGACAAACAGGTGGGGGATGATGATGATGGCGCAGATGGAGATGAAGAGGGGGAGGAGTCAGCAGAGAGCTCGCTGTCCTCATTGGACGTATGCAGCCACGTGGGAGGAGCCTCCTCCACCGAAACTTCTGATTGGTAGATGCGCCGGGCGGCGGCTCGGATCAAGCCCGGCATGGCCACGCCCACAGTAGGGTCAGGGTTGAAGCAGTGGAGGAGGAGACTCCGTCTCCCGTCGCTCTCCACCTTCGTCTCCTCGTTCTCCTGAGGAGCGTCTTTGCATAGGAAAGAAGGAGCCTCGGAAGACGCTCGGCGGCCGCAGGATGTTCTGATGTGTTCTAGAAGTGCGTCGAAACCGTTGAAGAAGTCCTGCAGGTTTCCTCCGAGAGCTCGCAAAACCCTCTCGTTCTCCTCCAGACACAAACCAAAGAACTCCTCCCCAAATCGACCACGAATGTCGGCAAAGTCCACGCCTGTAAAAAAAAAATCGTGCAAAATCGTTTTTCACTTTGCTTAATAATAAAAAAATACTAGTTTATATAAATATATGTATATGTTGATAGACATTGAATTATACATTTAATTAAAATGCATAAAATGTATTATAAGTGTTAATTTCCGAATATATTTACATTTTACATAAATGCTGTTCTTTTTAATTTTCAGTGGTCCTTGAAAAATAAAATGTATCAGTTTCCAAAAATAAAATATTTATATATTGTGCAGCACAACTGTTTTCAACACTGATAATAATCAGAAATGTTTCTTGAGCAGTAAATCAGTATATTATTCTGATTTCTGAAGATCATGTGACACTGAAGACTGGAGGAATGATGCTGAAAATACAGCTGTGCATCACAGGAATACATTACACTTTAACAGATATTCACATAGAAAAAAAAAGTTATTTTAAATTGTAACTATATTTCACAATATTATTAATTTTATTAACTGTGTTTAATAAAATAAATCCAAACAGTATGGAAGCTTGTTTCCACCATAGGATAAAAAATAAAAAGCGTAAATGCAACTTTGTATCTCACATTCTGACTTTCCTCTTAGAATTGTGAAATAATTATTCAACTGTGAGATATAAATTGCTAGAAAAAAGTCAAGATTGTGAACAAAAATTTCATAATTAACTTTTTTATAAATTCCGTGGCAGAAAAAAAAAGAAAAAAAAAGAAACCAGAATTATGAGAACTAAGAATTGCAAGATGTAAAATTAGAATTCAGAAGGAAAAACATCAAAATTGGTAAAATTCCAATTCTGGATTCTAGAAAAAAAAGAATTTTGTGATATAAACTCAGAATTCCAAAAAAAAAAAAAAAGTCTAAATTGCATGTTGCAATGTTACCTTAAAATTCTCTGGGGAAAAGTCAGAACGGTTAGATATAAACTAACAACTGCAGAGCTGTGAGATAAAAGTCACTACCTTTATCATTTTGTTTTAGTCCATGGCAGAAACAAGCTTCCAAACGTAATAGAATTCTATTTAAATCCATTAAATAACCAACAATCAACCCCAAACATTTAAACAGTGGTGTGTATAAATGAATTCATGTTTGTGTTATACAGTAACCTTTGAGTAAAGCAATGCAGCACTTCAGAGGTAATACAGTATGCTGTTGAGTGGCTTATTGCTTTTATAAACGTAGCAGCATTGTGTTATAATATAGAACGTACAGTCATGTACATTTACATCGGAATGGGCATGTATGCAATCTGTAGCAGAACTATCTGTTTTATAAGCATGCATTCACATAACGATGGAAAGTTTAAAGGTCTGCCCCCAGCGAAACCACTAGATTACCAATATAATCAATCGCTGCAGTATAAGCGCGTCGTGAAACACTGCGGCTCTGCTGCATTAAAGCGAGATGCGCTGTAGGTTTAGCTGGGCAGGGCTCAGTTCAAATGGCTCATTGCGGTTTATTTATAAACGTGTTCTCGTTAGGGATGGCAGAGTTAGTATCTTAGCAACAGCTCGGGAATGGAGACTGCAGCAATGGAGGGAGTTTTTAGGAAAGTGTGTGTGAGTGTGTTTTGAGGTCAAAGTTTTGCTGTTTTGTGTGTGTGCACTAAAGCTGCACCATTTGGTCAAAAAATCATGAGAAATATTGTATTTATGATGCAAAATAATGCTAGAGCACTTGTGTTGTCAATGCATGCTAAAAGTCAACACTTTGCAAAAAAAATACAAATAAAATAATATTGAGCCAACATAAAAAAAAAAATCACATGCATGCTTGAGTATGCATAGTATATTCTGAAGTATGCATGACATATACAGTATTTATTAAATTATACTGCAGCCTTTTACGGATTAATAATTGCACAAGGTGATATTGAGATTTAGATTTTTTTATTATTATTAATTGCACAGCCCTAGTGTTTAATTACCTAAAACAGTTGCTGTGTATTTCAGTATTCCTGAGATGTCAGTCTGGCTGTCACAGCAAGAGTTCTCCAACAAACACTTCTTCTCTTCTGACAAGCTTTGTACAAACTCCTGTCCACTGCAAGGGAAAGAGACATTGATTAACACTTAACAAAAGAGTTAAAAAGAAAAGGGTAACCAAAATATCAAAAGAAAACATTATACTGTAGCTCAGAGGTTTCATCATAATGCTCACATTTAAAATAAAACAGCTTTTAGGTGCATTTAGCAGATAATATAATTACACTTTTTGACAAAATAAACAATCTAGCAGATGAGATTTGCTATATAGTTTAAATCACCTTATGTGCAGTTGAAATGTGCTTTATACTATATAATGGGTGTCATTGCATTTTTACAAAATTTCAAACCAAGTGTCATTTATTTTAATGAAAACAGCACATATTTTACGAGCAACAACTTTTGACAAAAACATTCATTTGAAACAGTTAACCATTAGATCTAGCGTTCAAATTGGATTACTTTGTTTTGTTATTAAATTCACTGTACTGTAAGAGCATCCACCATACTTACATAAAAATTAAGGTGGATTTAAGGTGGAGCTATAAAATTATGCGAGTGAGTTCATATGAAGACTTCTGTCTTTTTTTTTGGAGACTTTGGTATGTTAGTATATTTTGGAGACAATTCTTCTGAAACTCTGTTTTCTCATTACTCTCTAAGAGAAACAACTGAGAGGTCATTTCTCTCAGTTATGAGTGATGTACCTGATTTCCCTCTGTCTGTAAATCTCCACCGTTCTCTGCAGGGCCAGCTGAATTGTCTGGGTCTAAAAAGAAGAAAAACAATGCAGTCAGAAGTTGTTCGACCCAGATTCACGAGTGACACTGCAAAGACACGATGTAGCTGCTAAACAACAGCACTCTCATTGCAAACGCTGCTCTGCTTCTAAAGCTCCATTCACAGGATCTAATTAAAACGAATTAAAAAAAGAAAACATCAGCCACAACTGAATCAAATGTTAAAGCAACTGTATGTGTTTCAAAATCGCTCCCACTCTCCCTCAAACGTCTGTTCTGTGAGTAAGTTTAGTAAGAGGGTACGAAATTCCACGAAAAGTGTGGATTGCTTTATGGCAACAAAAAAATGCATGTTTAATTATGAATGTGTTTTACGACACTGAATTCCAATCGCTTAATTTCACGGGGGCTTCAAAGTCACAAAAAATACATAAAACTACATGCATTTGGTTAAAAAATAAATAAATAAAAAAATAAAATTCTCAATGGAAATGCATCGATGCCAGATTAATTCAATCACACATATTAAAAATGTAGACTGTAAAAAAAAAAAAAAAAAATTCTCAATGGAAATTCATTGATGCCAGATTAATTCAATCACACATATTAAAAATGTAGACTGTAAAAAAAGTAAAAAATTCTCAATGGAAATTCATTGATGCCAGATTAATTCAATCACACATATTAAAAATGTAGACTGTTAAAAAAAAATTAAAAAAAAATAAAAAAAAATTCAAAGTTGTACATAAAATTAACATTTGCATGAACATACTACTTTAGTGCGTTACTTGCCATTTCTTTGTACTTCTGAAATTTACCAGGAATTTCTAGTTTCTACGCCACTTCTTTTTAGTAATAAGTCCCACAAAGTTGCAGTTAAGTTCTAAATATCTCGAATGGAGTAAACAGTGATGGTAAACTCTATTGGATTTGTCTGTTTGTGCCATGTTTGTGTGATTTGGCCCTTTTAAAGGGATTTACAGTGCTGATCTACCTGTAATAGAATACACCTTTAAGCCTCATCCAGTCACGCTTCCACAGCAACAATATTCCAATCAAAATCCTTTTCATTTCACGAAAGCTCATAATAGCTCAAATCCACCTTTATATGGTCAAATCTGCTTTAGTAATCTCACAGCTGTCTCTCTCTCTCTCTGGAGATATTAAACCTGATTTATACTAACGTAACACAGCAGAGAATCATAAGAGTTGAAATAAAACGTACTGGTCTTTAAAGTGACTTCATTTAGTCATCTGAAATTATTTAGTTTCATTCAGCAACGATGCATTAAATTATCAATACAGTCATTTATGTTGTTTCAGAAGATTTCTATTTCAAATGATGTGTATTTAATCTGTGAATCCTAAATCAGTTTCCACAAAAATATGATTTCAACATCGACAATAATCAGAAATGTTTCTCAAAGCAACAAATCATCATATCAGAATGATTTCTGAAGATCATGTGACACTGAAGACTGGAGGAGTGGTGCTGAAAATACAGCTGTGAATACATTATACATTAAAACTGAATACAGAAAACTGAATATTATTACAGAAATTGTAATATTTCAAAATATTACTATGGTATGTTTGGTTAAATAAGACTTCTTTTAAAAGTGTTTTTCCAATGAGCTTGCTGCAATGCATGTTGGGATTGCCTTCATGCAACCACATCTTAGATTTCGGCTTAAACTAGTTCTAGAAAGCATCATGAAGACCCTGTCTACCTTTGGGATCAGTTTTTGGATCAGGAGGAGTATCTGTGTTGTCTATGTAGGCAGTAGATTCTGAAAGCGCTTTTCGTTGTTTTCAGAGCTCTATAAACTTAATGTAGATCTCTCTAACACACAAACAAAGGATCAGTGTTATCTTCTAAAGAACGTGTTCGTGTGTGTTCAGTGAACATTGGTTTTGTCTAATGCCCAAACAGTACAGACATGATTTCCACTGACACGTTTTAATAATATATTTGCAAATGTTGAAATGCATGCTATAGAAGTACTTGCATTGTTAGTTCATGTTAACTAATGTAATTAACTAATGTGCACAAATGCACAAACAAATGTTTTAGAAATAAAATTTAATAAATATATATCTTGCAAATAATATATCAACAAACCTCCTCAGTAAAAACCTTCATAATATAGATAAGAATAATGCTGAAAAGGAAATTTAGGAAAAATATAAAAAAACAGCCTTTAAAGATGTGTACTGTAACTGAAATCTACAGATGCACATGACGAAATGTAATAAAATAAACAGTTTAAAGTGAATTTTGGTCTGAAAGAAGACATGTTATGGAAGCAAAATCTCAAAACTGACCAGTGCATGAAAAAACATGCATTTATGTCAGTCTCCAGCCAATCTGAGTGTTTTATATATAATCCAGCTAAAACACACATACACACATTTTGGATTTAGGCCATTGGAGCAGTTGGTTTGCTATGAACCACATTTTTAAATCTAGTACAACACACACACACACACACACACACACACACTCAGAGTGAATGTCAGGACAAGAACATTCTGATGCAGAGATACATTCTCTGCAGTACAGTGTGTGTGTTTCTTTGAGACCCAAATTCACCAGGGACCACTGTACCGAGAGGTTATCCTGCCCTTTCACACACACACACACACACACACACACACACACACACACACATACACATCTGAACGTGCTCAGCGCTGTTCTGCTCAACACGAGACAGGATGAATATGTAAGCATACATGCTGAAACACACACACACACACACACACAGCAGGGCCTAAAAAACCACAGCACGCTCTACATTGATTCCCCATTCACACACACACACGCACACACACACACTATAAATGTAAGACGGTGTGAGGGATGGACTCTCAGACATCTGCACTGTCACCAGTTTCTGCAGTTCGGAGATTTACGAGCCGTGTGATCCGTTCTCACACACAGAGTCAAATCCATCATCATCATCATCAGTTCTCCAACAGCATCTACACTAGTAATACTGGTGCACATGGTTAGAGAGAGAGAGGATGCATTTGCTGTGACAGATTATGTCAACCCTTACAGTAACCATGAATATTCTCTATGTGACGACAGGACAATAAAACCATAGATAGATAGATAGATAGACACCACCAATCCATCTATTTATCTATAATATATGCATTCTATTCTATATTTAACAGGAAAACATGTGCTTTATGCCTAAAATATCTTATATATATACTCTACATACTATGTGTATGCATCTGTCCATCATCTACATACACTATAAATCATCTGTGATTTTATTGTGAATAAACACCCACAGTATTTTCTCTTAAGAAACATGCATTATATATACACACACAGTACATATGCATCATGTGCATTACTCTCTTGTGTGTTGTGGATGGGTGAGGAGTATAAGGCTCGGTACCGTCGGTGAAGTGAGGCGTCTCAAACTCTCTCCGAGCGAGTCCAGGTTGACGCGTTTACGCCGGGCGAGCCTCCTGCTGACGGCCGCGTCCTCGAACGGACACGAGAGCGTGTCCACGGGGCTCCTGCCGTTCCAGAAGACGCGCGAGAACGGGCACTCTCCGTCCTCCCCGGGGCTCTCCAGGTAGTCCGAGCCCATGGAGCTGAAGGATTCGGAGGAGATCTTCCGCGAGGACATGCTGCTGCGGACTCATCAGACGCGCAGGCGACACAGAACCATCGCGGAACCGGGACGCGCGCGGCAGACGCGAAGGAATCCCGATTTAACGCAGCAGCAGCAGCAGCAGCGCTCGGAGGGAGCACCGGATCACCAAGTGCACAAAACCCAGATTCTGTCCGCGTGGGTGTGGGGTGAGATGAAGCGGGGTGTTCGTATTACCGAATCCCGCCGGTGACCCAGCAGCTCCGTAGACCGACGCAGACTCCCGGAGACCTCATGACCTGTCCGTCCGTGCGGGTTTGACGCGGAGAGAGTCACTCCAGATGCGCTTAAAGACGACGCAGTAAAGGGCGCACAGAACTAATAAACAGCCAATCGGTTAACATACAGCAAAAAGCATCGAGAGAGAGAGAGAGAGAGAGAGAGAGAGAGAGAATGCGCGCGCGCGAGAGAGGGATGCTGTTCACACTTAATATTACAGTGGTCATGTTAACCGTGCAAGTATAGGCACTGTAAGTAATTTTTTAGGAGATTTTAGGTTCCACAGAGCATGCTGTAATGGCATGCACTAACAATTATTCTAATATCCTGATTTCTAAAAATCGAAACATGCACTCACATGTCCTGTTGTCAAGAGCATGAATGATAATTAAAGAATTGATTCAATTATTTTGCAGAATAATAAGTAACACACAATTAAACATGACATTTTGAAGCAGAGAGAGTCCAAACAGCTGATAAAAACATTAAAATAATCCACAGCACTCCAGTCCATCAATTCACATCTGGAGAAGACAAAAGCTGTGTGCTTAAATCCATCATCACAACATTTGAACTTCAAACTGTTGCTAAAATACAAGACTGCTATCCATGATTCCTCCATTGAAAAAAATCAAGTGTGTGGTGAATTTTGATGTGAGAAACAACAGGGGATGGACTTTTTCACTGAAGGAAGAGTTATTATGGATTATGGACTCATATTTTAGCCGGAAGCACTTGTACTTGTAGATTATTATTGTGATGTTTTTATCAGCTGTTTGGACTCTCATTCTGACGGCACCCATTCACTGCAGAGCATCCGTTGATGAGACACTGATGCAAGGCTACATTTCTCAAAATTTCTTTATCAAATTATAATAATATGAGGTTTAACATATATTAAATAATCATTTAAAACCATTTGTGTTCGAATGCTACATTGACCTGGATGATTACAACCCTTCACAAGCAGTGCTCTGTTCACCCAGATAGCGAGAGAGAGAGAGAGAGAGAGAGAGAGAGAGAGAGAGAGAGAGAGGGGGAGAGAGAGAGAGAGAGAGAGAGAGAGAGAGAGTCAGGTCATGTTAGCAAGGATGAAGGTTGAAGGCTGTGTGCCTCTCTCTCTCTCTCTCTCCCCCTGATGCCTTCAGGATATTTCTCTTCTCTCTTTTCGTCCTTCACTCTTCTCCCAGCATCCCTCTTTCCGCTCCTGAGTCTGACCCATTTTCCCTCTTCTGCCTGTTTCTATTCACATATTAACAACAGGAACAGTCTGTTTGCGTGCGTATAAATAAACTAACACACCGCCATTTTTTTTTTTTTTACATACTGAAAAAACATTATTTACCATTTATTGTGCATGGATGCAATGACAATCGAAGCAACTGGTTTCAAATTAAACATTAGAGATAAAGCGTGTTATATGCCACTAGTACCAGCAATCAGAATTGCAAAAAATATCTTCAAACTGGTTTCCATGTGCAATTGTTCAAGAGCAGATATTTGAGCTTTTTTGGGCTGTGTATTTGCAGGACCTGTTCGGAAACCTCTCTGGAAACAATCATTATTTTAGTAACCGAGCTTTGTAACAGAGGCAAAAAAATCACAAACTTCGCCATTTATAAATTGCAATGTGAAATTTGAACAAAAATGTAGCACAAGATTTAATTTCATCCTGAGGGTTTTAAAGTTGTCATTTTTTACATTTTCATTAAAAATTATCTTCCAAAAAAGAAAAAAAAAGAAACATGTATAAATTGTCCAAAAATAAAATTAAAAAAATCCTATAATATGCATTTAGAAAATAGGTTGAACTTAAATTTAATGCCAACTGTAAAAATAAGAAAAAATGTGAATCTGATTATATATTTATATAATTATATAATTATAATCTTACTGTATATATATCAATACACACATATATACAGTATGTATATATTAATGAATCAAACTGAAGACTGAGACAACATTTACTACTCAGTACCTGCAATTAAACTTACAGCTCATTAATTATATAATCACATTTTCAGTATTCAGTATTAGCAATATTCACAACGCTCCACTGCTGTTTATTGGTTGTGTTAGCTGTGTGTGGCATGTACTGGAGAACGCCTCCAGTGTAAATCCAATGGAGATCTCTGGCAGTCTGTGTCTGTGCAGCACTGTGTGACAAATTGTGCACTTCAGCGTTGTAATTATTTCTGTGCGTGTGTGTGTTAATGTCTGTAATGCCACATGACTAAACAATCAAACACCCACATTACAGTGACCTCCACGCTCACCTGTGACCCCTGAGCGATCTGTGACAGTGCTGTTAAACACCCTCATAAAACATCAGCTCGTCTGTGCTGTCCTTCTGACCCCAGCACAACAGCTGCTCTCCTGATGACACTACATCAAATACAAACCATGCATATTACTGTTCAAGCAGAATTACCTGTATATAACAGTCTTTTTTAAAGCTAAAAACTAATGGAAACTTCTTTCCTCCCACTGTAAAAAATACGTGTTTAGATAATGACTTTTTTCTCTCACAATTCTGAGTTTCTGCCTCCAACACCTGAGACTCAAACATGCGCCCCAAAGCGCTTCTGAACATCTATGAGCGAGAGTGAATGAGTTGAGAGGTGTACAGAGAAAGAGAGTCGACTAATCAAATGTTTATATGCATTTAATTACTGATTATTCATGTCTGTAGCCCAAATAGATGAGTATACTGTATATACATGAGCGCATGTGTTTGTAATGTTTGTACCTGTATTTGGCTCCAGATGTCCTCGTCCAGACCCGTGGCCGATGTGTGATGCTGGACGGGGACGATCAAACAGTGACCTTCGGTCAGAGACACACTGTTCGGCAGACACAAGCACACCTGCATGAGAGAAAACAAACACGTCATGTGATTAATGAAGAGGACAGCACGCTAAAATCTCTAGCGTGTCCCGCAGAACATCTCCCATCATCTGCAAAACACACACATCCTTGAACACCACAGTTTTGTTTGCATGCAGACTTTTAGCGGTTACTTTATCCTACATTTCTGTGAGTTTTATCTTGGTTTAAGAGATTATGAGTCTTACAACTCAAGGGCCAAAACAGGGGTTCGTAGGTTGATGCAAAACAACAACAACAACAAAAAAAAAACGCTAATAATTAGTTATACTGCGTGGAGGGGCGGATCTAGAAAAATATTGATGGGGTGGCGAAAAGGGGGCAGGAATTTGTGAGGGGTGACAACTTATGGCAGACGTATATCTACTGAATTTAGTCACAGTTATCACAGTTTGATGATAAATATATGTGCACACTACAAAAGGACACAGGCTGTCATTTACAAACTTAATCTCATGCAATCAATGTCTTGCATTTGAAACAGTTCATATAAGGAATAAGTGACATAGCATACTCTACTGTGCAATAGTACTATATTTCTGTTTAAATTTCTTCAAGTTATACCGAAATGTTATTTTGACAGGTTGTCGTAAAGACATTGCCGTTTCTGTCAGTCTGTGAATACGATACGAATGAATGACGATAGTTTTATCAAATGAAATGGTGAAATCCTCTCATAGCGCGCTGGAGTGCACATGTGTAGCATACATCATCCATCAATATAGTGAAGAGCTGAAAACATGTGTATGTGTGTGTGTGTGTGTGTGTGTAGTCGAGCACACATTCCCAGAGATTCCCACACCTTGTGTCCTGTGTGTCCTGAACAGGATTGTATTGTTGTGCCCCCCTTCCTCAAATATGATGATGAAAAAAACATCTACTACAGGGGTGAAAAAGAACTTTAATCAAATAAAAAACTAAATGAATAAATTGTATTATTTACAAATCACAATTGTAGCCCTCCACATTTACCTGTGGCTATAACTTTATTATGACTCTAATTTATTTTATAGTCTCTAGCATTCAGAAATCATGCAAAAGGAAACTAAGCAGTTTTACTATGATAAAACCATGGTTTATTTTTGTAAGGGTTGTGATATGCACGTTTTTTTGTTGTTGAATAAATTATAAAGGCTGTGTCATTTATAGCAAAAAGGTGGCCAAAAACTGAAAGATTAAGTGAATATGAATGAAATGTTTGGTCAGTCGCCTAAACAAGGATTTGATTGTCCTGTAAGTGTAACAGCAGCAATCACATGGCATTTGTAATAACATGTACATAAATTGTTTATTTTGTATTTGCCTACATTATGTATTTTAACAACCACTGAACACCTTTAATATTGCAGACACTAGTCCATATCGATATTTGATAAAATGCTCCACCTTTGATTTATTCATTAGAAAATGGCCGAATTCCGTGACATTCTGCTTTATACAGCAAGTTCCATTTCCGCGATTCAATCAATGTTGCTTTTCAAATACAAACGGGGTGAATTTATGAATGAAAGTGTGAAAGCTCTGACACAAAACTTGTTACTTATCCTCACGCTTTTTAAAAGTGGTTAACTATGTCTGACAGGTGCAATATTTGAAAATCGAAAATTATTAACTTATTTTTTAAATTACATTTATATCTGAATATATGTCAGAGTTCGGAGCGGGTTCGCGAATCATTTGAGTCAGTTTGGGGATTGTGAGTCATTTGAATCAGTTCGGGAGTTCGTAGCGGGATCGCGAATCATTTGAGTCAGTTATGGGGATCGCGAATCATTTGAATCAATTCGAGAGTTCGGAGCGGGTTCGCGAATCATTTGAGCCAGTTTGGGGATCGCGAATCATTTGAATCAGTTCGGGAGTTCGGAGCGGCTTCGCGGATCATTTGAATCAATTCGAGAGTTCGGAGCGGGTTCGCGAATCATTTGAGCCAGTTTGGGGATCGCAAATCATTTGAATCAGTTCGGGAGTTCAAAGCGAGTTCGCGAATCATTTGAATCAGTTCGGGAGTTCAAAGCGGGTTCGCGAATCATTTGAATCAGTTCGGGAGTTCGAAGCGGGATCACGAATTACGAAAGATTCTCGCTTGTAAATTTTCAAAATAGCCATAACCTTTAAAGCTCCAATATGGAGGAATTTTGTAATACAATTTCAGAAAATAACTTGCACAGTGTGATATATTTCCTCCAGTTGTGTACTTACAATATCTCAAAAGTCTCCAAAGATTTTTTTATTTCAGAGAAATTCCGATTATAAATAACTGGCCGTCCCAAAAGAAATGTCGCCTCTCAGTGACGCAATGTCCGCTCTATACTTTGTTTCCGGTGTAGACCATGTGATGTTCCACCACACCGGTCAAATGTTACATGGTCAAATACAAATGTATTGCTCATTAGTAAATGTTAGTTAATACATAAAAAAAACAGTAACTAACTGAACATTTGTGTAATGCATTACTATAAGTAAAGTCAAATTACATAAAACTGAAAAGACAACTACAAAGTTGCAAAAAAATATATAAATATAAATAATTCTTGCACATATCATTTTGAAAATAAATGCAAGTGAGAAAACCATTCAACCATGTAAATATTAAATGATTGCTGTTTGTTATATTTCAGACTGTGTACATTCTATTAATGTGAGAAAATGTGAGAAATTTACAAACTACATTTTTTTAAAACATAAAATGTAATAAAACAAAGATGACGATGAAGAAATGGATGCAAAACATAAAAGAGACCAAGCAAGCAAAGACTTTATGGATGGAATCCGGTTGTTAATTCTGTATGCAAATGTGTCAATGACATCATCGCTGTCAGTCAGATTTTGAATAGTGAACATTCTATAAATGTGAGGTCAGTGTTCCAAAAGTTCTCTATAAAAGATTGAATGGAGTGCAGCTGAAACTAATGCAATATGACGCAGCTCTACATGCAATTACACAAACACACACACAATTTGGCTGCTGCTACTGGTGAAACTGAGGAAATGAATACATTAATAACACTTTAAGCTGCTATGCCATGGTAACTTGGCAGAGAGAGAGAGAGAGAGATGTGCCGCTAAAATGTGCAAATGTTTGTCACTTTTATATTTCTCATGTCCAAGGCGACTGTGACGTCTCAGTTTCTTATAATGGATTTTAGTAGAAAATCAGAGAAACACCAAACCACATCAGAGCCAGACTGAGAGATTGTTCCTCACCATCTGCTGATGCCAGTCTGTCTTACGATGCTCAGACGAATATACAACCGCAGGCTGCTTGTTCAGAAACTCATTCCTGATGTATTAAAGCAGCCGCATATTTCTAGACATCATGCATTTTTTTTATTTTTTAACACTGGACTTTAAAATTAAATGTGCTCTAATATATACAGGCTAATAATAGTATTTCCATTGCTGCTTGTTTGCATGAAGCTAAAAAAGGTCAAGTTTATTGCATTGCATCAGCATTAAAAATAAATGATTTCCAGCCAATGTTATTTAAGTAACATTAAGATACAATTAATTTGTTGTGCTTTTTTTTATATCTCTATATAATTTAGATTTTGTTTCAGCTGCAGTTTTATTTATTTTAATACATGAAGTTGAACAAAATAAAACAAGTTTGTGTTTGTTTTAAATAAATCTATATAGTCTTCATGCATTTAAAATTTAATTTATTAATATTTTGTTTTTAATTATTTTAATACATCAAGTTAAACTAACTTTAAATAAATAATGCTATACGCAACTAAACATCTTCATACTTTAAAACATAATACATCAAGTAAGAAATAACAGAAATAGTTACCTATAATAAAAATTAACCCAATGTTGTTTTATGGTTTTAGTTTTAGTAAACTATAACAACTCTGAATCCAGCTGCTTTTTAAATACAAATCTCAATAGAAATTCACAGACTATTTGAAGTTATTTATTTACAGTTATTTATATTAACTATACATTTTTATACATCATTTATATTTTAAAATATAAAATTATATTTAAATGTATTTAATAAAAGATTATTCAAATTTCTTGTAATACATTTAAATATATGTGCAATTATTTAGCAATGAATATAAAATATATTAATATATTAGTATTTGATATATTAATATACATCATATTACAATATATTAAAATAGCATTTAAATATATTATTTTGTAATAAAAGTAAAATATATTGTATTTTAAACGTATAATTAATAAATATAAATCATTACTTTATATTTTGCTGTATTTTTTCATTGATTTTCACATACTTTATTTTTAAAATCAAAATCTGTAATGCTTGATTCAAAAGTCTGATTAATTTCAGAACATATATGTATAAAATAAAAACTAAATGGCAAAAAACTGCTACATAATCTAGAGCTAATAAGACAATATTGCTTCTAATGTCCTTATTTGCTCAGTTTCATAAACAAATAACTATTATAAGTTAAGTTATTTTAATCTGAGTCAAATTAGGAAACACTGCTCTACATCTATCACTGAAGGGAAACAACATCTCGGTGTTGAAGTAAAGAGATATTTAAATGACAAAAATAATCATGAAAAATTAAAAAGGCCAACAGAGTTTTATGAGCATGGGTTACTTCATATCACACCCTTATTTCTGTCACAAACAACCCATTTAAAGATGAAGAGGTTATTTAACTGACATGTAAACGCCAATTTGTCTTTTTTGTGACATTTTGGGGTGAATTACATGAAACTGGACACAACTCTGAGAGAAAAGAGACTGAGAAAATGAGTTTTTATGGCCTACATTAATCTGATCTGGCATTATATAAACCTGAATACTTTTCTCAGCATTCTGCATGTAAAATATAAACCAGTGGAAGATGAATTGTTGTTTGGTGCATGCATTCACAACACACATTGCATAAGATGCAAAAAAAAAAAAATATTATAAATTATATATAATTTTTTATTTTATAATTTTTTTTTAATTAAATTTTTAATGTAATAAAAAAATTACAAGATGTCGCCGGAAAGAAACAAACCAAAAAAAAAAAAAACATAGCTCAGATTATTAAATAAAACAGGACTATCCCATATGAAACACATTAGGGAAAGAGAGAAAAAAAAATGAAAAGGGCAGAAAAATTAAATGTCTAGACAGTTAAACAATTACAATATTCATTGTAGTATATTAGGGTGAAGATGAGATTCAATATAGTCCAGATATGAAGCTCTATTCCTTTCTTAATGGTTTAATTACAATTTAATATTCAAAACGGATGTCTAATCAACTGAATTTAAGAGTTTCTAATAATAATAATAATACAAAATAATACCATAAATGTCAAAGGACATTGCTGGACTGTTGAGAAAATAATAAAAACTAAAGTAGGATTAACTTTGAAACTATTTTCACTCAGAAATTGCTCGTAAATTTCACAGAGTAAAAATGAATGTCTCTTTTTCTTGTGATAAACACAAACACACTCAACAAAAGTGCTTATTTTAATACTTTGATTGCTTGGTCTGAACCCAGTTTAATAGCTGTTTGCATCAAGGAAAAGATAATAAATATTACAATTTCATTTTAAAATACTTTCTCAGCTTTCTGCGCATGAAATATAAACCAATGGACGATGAATTATTGTTAACTGCAAGCATTTGCAATACAAATTGTTGTGCAAAAGTAATGCAAGCAATGCAAAACGCTTACAAATGCAATTTCTGCAGAGATGCACAGCAATGAGGAATGCGTTTTGCTTAAATAGGTCTGAATACTAGCAGCAGCACAGTTTCACAAACTGTTTGCTTGTTTATTTTAATGCTATACCAGCATTCAAGGCTGTTCCCAAGATGTCTCTCCACCTGGGAGGCCGTCTTCAAAGGTCATCCATTCGTCTCTCTAGGAAAGGTCAAACAGACCGAGGCTATAAAAACGAGACTATTCTTGATCGTAGTCAGCGTTTTGGAAAATCTGGGCACAAGTGCGAGGCATCAGCCCTCCCTGAACACGACTGACTTCTGGTCGCTCAGAGAAAGCTCTTCAATTCAAATAATAACAGTCGTGAAGTTCCCACAAGTGGCTTTACTGTGTAGGACAACAATCACACTCTCTCTCTCGCTCTCATAATCTCCATGTCTTTCTGAAGACTGTGATTACAGAGCACAGCAATGATAGTAATCGGATCACATTGACCTGCTGTGTGATAAACCGCCTCCATTAATTCTGGAGAACACAAGAGAGAAACCATAAATCTGTTCTCACTGAAAGAAAAATTATATTTGGGGAGACATTAGTGATCTAATGATTAGTAACAGAGTCAGGCACGTGCACAGGTAGGGCTCAACCTGTGCAGAGCACATGCCCTTTTTGCCCTTACACTCCGAAGTGCCCTTTTTTTGGTGGTGTTTTTTTTTTTTTTTAATCACTGCTATTGGTCACCCTTTACGTCTGCCTTTCTGTTTTACCAAATGAAAGTTCTTAAAACGAACTTGTGTAAATCTTATTCGATCCTCAAGCGGTCACTAAGCTGATAACTCCGCCCCCTCTCATTAAATCAACTGAAGTTCCACAGCAGCCGCACAGTAGACAACAGCTGAGCTGAACGAAGTTTTGCGAAGGGTAAATAAATATCTTGTTGTTTGAAGAAGTACTAATAAACACTGTCTATAAAGGCTCATATTTTATTTATTTGATGTCTGACTGACTCACTGAGACATGTGGGACGTCGCCTGAGAGAGAGGGCTAGCATTTGCCATCTAGTCATAGCCAATACATAGCCAACACTTAAATAGCCTGTGCAGATAGTAGCATTTCATCTTTTATAAAATGCTAATTTGGCCAAATGCATTTTACCACAGGAAAAACTGAGCGCTCCGTCTATATAGCTAAAAAAAACTAGTTTGTAACCTAGATGAAAATGTAATGTGATGCCCGCAGCGGCAGGCGCCGTCGCCGTTTTAATGACGGACAGAAAAAAAAAATCACATTTGCACACATTCGCTGGTCAAAAACGATATATTGATAAGTAATACAACAACATATAATTTGTTTTTACCATCGGAAAATCATAACAGGTGCGCCCCCGCGCTGTTTCGTACTGGAACTTACACAGCGACGAGTGATCCTCGTCACCTAGATAACATATTTCTAAGAAATTTCTTCTTTGATTTATGATTGCTGATACACTTAATTTATTAACATTTAGGCTAATCATGTTATGGTATATTCTCTGTATACTCTCTTTATAAAATGTTGTAAAACATGGTTTTACTACAGTAATGTAGTAGTAACTAAAAAAAAAAAAATTACAGAAGATCACTGAAATCTTTATATTTTAATCATACAGAATGTAATTCGTGATTCATTCCAAGGCTTCATTTATTTGATCCAAAATACAGCAAAATCAGTAATATTGTGTAATATTTTTACAATTTTAAATAACTGTTTTCTATTTGAATATTTTAAAATGTAATTTATTTTTGTGATCAAAGCTGAATTTTCAGCATGATTACTCCAGTTCAGTACTCTTCAGTGTCACATGATCCTTCAGAAATGCTTTTCACTGCAACTGTACTTTTCACACTATTTTTATTTATTTTTTCATTGCTGGCTTATTTTAGGGGAAAGTGTAGTGAATAAGAGACCTTCGAGAGACCAACATCCCTGGTCCACCACAGTATCAATTTTTTGCCAGATACATGGCTCACAGAAGGTTGCTGTTGTATTAGGTTTAAAGAAGCCCTTAAAACCCTGTTTATCTATATTATCTAATATTATTATTATGGTTGTTATTAATCGTGAATAAATCTAAAGCTTTTGAGACTATTATTCTGTGTTATTGAATTTGTCATGAAGATGTGACCATTTCTTCCTTTTATGCAGGCTTACTAAATAATCTTGATATAAAAAAGGGGGGGGGGGGGGGGTGCCCTTTTTCAGTTTCAGCACATGCCCCTCAAAAGGTCTGTGCACGGCCCTGAACAGAGTACTTGGTTAATACTGGCTGAGCTAATAGTGGGTGTGGTCTCAGGCTCCTCCTTCCAGGCATGTCTCCGCCCCCTTACAGAGGCCCCACCCACTCGTCATGTGAGTCCTACAAACAAATATGTATTGACACAGAAAAAATATAATTTTGCTCTGAAACAATCAAAAGAAATACCTGGAGAAAATAAAAATCCTCTTTCCCAAACGTATCTTTAGTCTACAGAGTAGACACACAGTGTGTGTGCTGAGATCTGGACACATCAGAGACTACAATAGCAAACTACTCTCATACTATTTCTGCAGTTTGAGTATTTTCTATTTTCACAAACAACCTGAACGACCTCCTATATTAAAACACATGTGCAGTACATCAAAAAGTGCAGCATAAGCAGCATATTTATTTATGAGATGACCTCAAAGGATTGAACACACAACACAGGGATACACAGTGAAGCAGCATAATACTGTCTGAAACGTCTAGCATTGTACACTGCATACTGTTTCACTTCATATATTCTAAATTACAGTGCCAGATACTTCCAAACAGTCAAATATCTCCCAAGTAATATTTTTGTATTATTTACATTCTATTATAATGTTTATACAATATTTAAATTTTTATATATATATATATATATATATATATATATATTTTTTTTTTTTATATATATTTTTTTTTTTTTTTAGTTTGTGCTTTGTGGATTTTTCATTAATAGTTTTTTTTAACTATAACTCATATTTCACACATTTAGTAAAATGAACTTTTATTTTTATATTATACGTTTTCAATAAAAAAAATTTTTTGCAATTTTGTAATGCGCTTTTACATTTTTTTTAAAGTTTCTATTTAGCTTTAATTCTATAAAACTATTAAAATTAACTTATTTTTCTATTATAATTTTTTTTTTTCAATTTTGTTATTCGCTTTTGGCATTTTTTATTAATTGTTTTTAAATGTTTCTATTTAGCTTTAATTTATGCAATTTATAAATGAACTAATTTTATATTTTCAGTTTTTATTTAAACTTTTTTTTTAATATATATATATATATATATATATAATTTTTTCATACCCTTTTGTCATTTTTATTAATCTTATTATTATTTTTTTGTATATATCTTTTTAACTTTAATTTATTTAAGTTTTTAATCTTATTATTATTTTTTTGCATACATCTTTTTAACTTTATTTTATTTAAGTTTTATTCATTTCAGTACAAATTTTCTGATAGTTGCCAAGTCAACATTTCTAAACTTCAAGTTAAACATTTTCAAGTTTACATTTACAATCTAATATTTTTTTATTTGATTTTACTTTAGCTCTCTTTAAATTACCAAAATTTTACCTATATATATATATTTTTTTCTTTTTTTTTTTTTTTTTTTACAATTTTAGTTAACTATAACCGTTGGTCTCCTCTCACAAACAGGAAGCAATCAAAACACCAAAGAGGAAGAGAGAAAATAATAAAATAAGGCAATAATGTTGAATTTTACAAACACATTTTTTAAAGAACAGAAAATAAATTAAATGCAACAACATTACTCTGTCCTCATTATTATCAGCTGAGGACAGAGTTCTCCAACCTGTTAAACAGAGTGATGATCAGTGATGTTTATATTCACCTGCTTATCATCAAAAAACATCAACCCTGACATTATTCAGAGAGATATTAGCATATTAGATATTAGAAATATAGAAATATATTAGAAATATAGAGTTCATTTTCTGTACAGGAACTGTTTTTGACTGCCAAACTAATTTATAAGTGATGCATATCATCATTTGCAATGCTTCAACACCAGATTATCGTACAAAATATAAAACTTACTTGCTTTTGTGAAGGGCAGGGCACCCAGAGAGCACCAGAACTGTAAAAAGGAGTAAAAGTAGGAAACACTTTTTTATTCCACAACGCTCCGAAAAATTGCAATTTTTACATAATAGCTCATATTCTTTAAACACAGATTGCAAAATGCCAATCATTAATTAATCACAACCATTATCCATTATTACATTTGCACATGACCATGTACATCAGCTAAAGTTTTGTTGCAGGATAACCCATAAACTATAAATGCATTGCGCCCTCTGGAGGCAGTTCAATGTCAGTTCAGCTACAGAAGTAATACAGGGATATTTTATGAAAATTATGTATTTTGTAAAACATGTAAAACACTGCAGGTGAAAATGGTCATATTAAACATATATATCAGCATACCTAAAAGTCTTATGATGCTTTATCTGATTAAATTTGCACTTATTTTCATACCAATCTGAACACTGGATAAAGTCGGGTTAAAAATTCCTTTCATTTTGTTGACACATTAGAGGTTTTTAATCACACTTTTTATCACTCTATAAATTAAAAAAACCATCTAAAAGCCAGAAAATAATGCATTTTCAACATGTTTTCAGGAATAAAATGTTAAATATATATCAGGAGAATGGTATATGAACAAACCCCTCTATAAAAAGCATCAGAGCATAGATAGAAATAACATGTGGTGTGTGTGTGTGTGTGTGTGTGTAAAACTGCAGCTGAAGTGAAGGGGAAAAATTATTTTGAGAAAACTGTATGTAATCAGATGCAGATACATAAAGTGCAATAAAATACATTTTTGAAGGTGTATTTAAAATATTTTCGGTCCACAAGTCTAAAAAAAATCTAATCTCAAAATTGACCAGTGCATGAAAAAACGTCTTGTTTTTTACATCTCTTTATGTTATTTCAGCTATCATGCATACATATGCATATATATATTTAAATGCTTTACATTGTCCACACAAAACACTGCACTTGCACCAGACAATATCTTCTTAGAAAGTTCCAAGTCTGTTTGTGGTTTATCGCTGTGAAGCCTTTGGACGGTGTATTTCTGTATGTGCCAACAGATGACTCGATTTGAAGAAACTCTTCCCACACTGAGCGCAGCGATGCGGTCGTTCTCCGGTATGAACCCGCTCGTGTGCCTTCAGGGATCCCGACTGGCTGTAACTCTTGTCACAGAGCGAACACGTGTACGGTCTTTCTCCAGAATGAATCTTCTGGTGCTCTTTCAAGTTGGTGGCTTTATTAAACGTCCGGCCGCAGTCTGGGCACACGTGAGGTCTCACGCCGCTATGCAACTTCTGGTGCACTTTAAAAGAGTCCAGCCTTGCAAAACTCTTTCCACATGAAGGACAGAAGTAAAGCCTTTCGTTTGCATGAGCTTGGAGGTGATATCTTAAAGCGGACGCAGATGGACATTTTTCGCCACATTGATCACAAGGCTTCACTTCAGCATGAGAGCGCAGGTGGCTGTTGAAATTGTGAGCCCAGTTAAAACTCCTTCCACACTGAGGGCAAATGAAGGGCTTTATGCCAGTGTGGATTCTGGAGTGGTTCTTCAAGCTGTCGTTACGTGTGAAACCACTTCCACATTGCTGACACACGAAGGGTTTCTCTCGAGCGTGAATTCGTATGTGATTATTCAGGTGTTCCTTTTGCGTGAAAGTCTTTGCACATTGAGAACAAGCGTATGGTTTCTCTCCAGTATGGACTCTCAGGTGCACATTCAGGCTGTATTTACGGGTGAAGCTCCTTTCGCAGTGCGGACACGTGTAGGGACGCTCTCCGGTGTGAATTCTGAGGTGACTAATGAGACTTCCTTTCTGTGTGAACCTCTTTTCACATTGAGGGCAGGCGAAGGGGGTTTTGGCTTCTGGTCTTTGGGAGAAATTATTTTCCTCTTCGTTCGGTTCTAAATGTTCCTCCTTCGTTTCCGTCAGGTCTAAGGATGAACATAGGAAATAAATCTTTACAAATGAAAATGTGAGGAAGAAGGTCAAGTGTGGAAGCTTGTTTCTGTCAATGGGTGAAAAACAATGAGACTATATTTATACCTTACAATTCTGACTTTTTTCTCGCAATTTATGAAAATAAACGTTTCTTCTCTGAATTGAGTTTATATCTGAGAACTGTGCGTTTGCATTGGGTTTTAAAAGGGTAATTGTATTTTTTAATCAAACAATTTAAACTTTTTTTTAACCTCAAAATTGTATATAAATAATAGAATTACAATTATAAAATATAATTATTGTGAGAAAAAGTCAGAATCATAAGATATAGACTCAGAATTTGTGGAAAAGGTCATATTTGTGAGATGAAAAGTCGCAATAACAATTTATTTTTTATTTTGTGGAGTATTGGGCTTCCATTGTCAGGCATTTATGGGAAGGAAGGTAATGCTATAAAAGGTTATGTTTATAGAAATGCATTTAATTTACCTTGCTTTATATTATTATTTTGACAGTTGCTATTATTTTATAACTACAGCCACCTTCATCAGCTGATCAGTCAACAATGAAGATTAAAAAATGAACACCAACCTGTTTGTTCCTCAGTATCTTCATGATTCATTCTGGATGGTTCTGGATCACACATATCAATCTCCTTTTTAAAAATCTCCATCTTTATCATAATATGTCAGCCAGCCCAGATGTAAGAACTGCAGTTTTCATGCTTCTGCTGTGAACGCGTCCTCCAGTGTCGTGAACATCTGTCGTAGCGCGCATGCGCGTGACTCACTGAGCAGCAGCTGCTATTGGCTCGTCTTCCTCAAGGGGGCGCGGAAAACTCAAACTCCTTTGATGTGGATTCAAATCTCAAACATTACTTTTACTGAACATACACTGGGAAGTACCTTTACAAAAAAAAAAAAAAAAAAAAAAATCAATAAATAAACACTCAAATGTACCATTTAGGCACTAATATGTACACTAAAGTAATATGAACCATGTGGTAGGAGAAAATGTGACACTACGCAGGCATATATTTTAAAAAGACATTGGTTTTACTTCAAAACCTACAAAAGAAATTAAATTCAAATTTATTTATATAGCACTTTTTATGATATAAATCATTGCAAAGAAAGTTTACAGAAAATTAAGTTTCTACAATATTTAGTAGTAGCTTATCAGTGGTGACTGTCAGTTTATGTGCATATGACAGAAATGTTTCAGAAGAAATTAATTTTTTTTGAAAGCATACTTTGTAGATCATATTTCCTCACTGTGACACAGAATTAAAATCTTTACCAAACTGATCACAGTTAAACGACTTTCCTCTGTGAACGTGCAGATGATTTTTGAGACTATCTGTATTTGTCAAAGTCTTTTCACACTGATAGTTTCTCTCCATTGTGTTTTTTTTCTGATGCCTTTTAGTCTAATAAACAAGCTAGAATCATTTCAAGTGAAAACTGCATTAATCATCCTGTTTAGACCTACTACTTATTACTTAAAAACTATCAAAACAGTCAAGAATGAAGAATCAAGAATGGACACCAACCTGTTTGTTCCTCAGTATCTTCATGATTCATTCTGGATCACTCACATCTTCAGTCTCCTCTTTAACAAGCTCCATCTCTAACAGATTTCAGCTGATGCTCCTGGAGTTTGTCCTGCTGTTGTAGGATGTTGTGAATATTCATCAGTGTTTACAGCTGAATTGTTGTGGGAGGGAGAAAAGGTGACATATTTAAGTAAAGCTGTATATTATTAGCATATAAACAGCTTTATAAGAAGAAATATGATCGTGATGTAACCCAGAACTGTAATCTTTTGGATTTGTGTGGCAAACTATAGAACATTTTAGTGTATTCCGCCACCTACTGGATACTTAACTGCACTAACGTTCCAAAGACTGAATCAGATTCTGAACGTTCTATTTTTAAAAAACATTTTTTTTGGAACTTTCAAAATTACAAAAATAGCAAGTTGTTGAGACATTTCACAATTTTTATATTTTATATATATTAGAATAACAGGTTAAACATTATACTAAAGTACTGTAAGGGACTAGCACATTGCTTAAAATCACACAAAAACAAAGTAGTTCTCAATGAAATTGTAGTTTTATTATTTTGTTATACAGAACCCTTACATGAGAAACAAGCAATTTCTCAACATCAAGTAAAAAGAAAAAAAAAAATATTCTTAATCATACTTAAAGTGGGCGTAAGAAATTATAAATAAATATCCATCTGTTACAAATACAACTCAATAAAACTTTTTTTCTCACAGCTTCAAAATAAAACAACAAAACTGTCAGAGAACACACAGTCATTTTAACTTCAGGTTTGCTTTGAATCTCACTATTATTATGATTATTGTTATTTATTTTTTGCTCACCGTGACACAGAACAACTATTTTCCATATCAGTCACCAGACTACATAAATGTTTGTAACTCTTTCCACATTGAGTACAGTGGTATGGTTTCTCTCCAGTTTGAACCCGCTCATGTACATTCAGGTTTCCAGACGAGCGCTTTTAAGGTTTCTCTCTAGTATGACCTTTTAAGTGCATTTTTAATTTGGCAGCTGTAAAAAAGCTCTTTCCACACTCACAACACACATGATCTCTCTCACCGGTGTGTATTTTCTGGTGCCGTTTACAGTAGTTCGCCAGTGTGAAACACTTTCCACAGTAAGAACACACATAAGGCTTCTCCTCTGAATGAATTGTCAGGTGTTTTTTTAAAAGTAATGAAGAAATAAACTTGTTACCACACTGATCACAGTTAAATGGCTTTTCTCCAGCGTGGCAGAGCATATGATTTTTGAGACCTTCGGTACGTGCGAAACTCTTTCCACACTGAGTACAGTGGTATGGTTTCTCTCCAGTATGAACTCGCTCATGTGTTTTCAAGTGTGTGGACCGAATAAAACTCTTGTCACAGTAGGAGCACTTGTACGGTTTCTCTCCAGTATGAATTCTTAAATGCATTTTTAAATCAGCAGCTGTAGTGAAGCTCATCCCACACTCACAACACACATGATCTCTCTCACCGGTGTGTATTTTCTGGTGCCGTTTACAGTTGTTCAGCAGTGAAAAACACTTTCCACAGTAAGAACATACATAAGGCTTCCCATCTGTATGAACTTTCTGGTGTGCCTTTAGACGTGATAAAGAAATGAACTTTTTACCACAATGATCACAGTTAAAAGGCTTTTCTCCAGAGTGAATATGCAGATGATAACGGAGACCTGATGCATCAGTAAAACTCTTTCCACACTGAGGACACGTGTGTGGTTTCTCTCCGGTGTGGATCCTCATGTGAGTCGTAAAGTTTCCTTTGTGCATGAAACTCTTTCCACACTGTGAGCAGGTGTGAAGCTGTTTGTCTTTTGTTCTTTGAGTTTTGAAGTTATGTTTCTCCTCCACTTCATTCACCTCATTTCTTTGCTGTTTTACTTCCATCTGGTCTAAAAAAAAGTTAGGATCAGTTTAAGGGAAACTTGATTTAACAGCAGAAAGCAACAGAGAATCTGCATCACATCTTAATTAAATTTGGTTTAAATTCCAAAAAAATATATATAATTAAAAAAAAATTTGTTACATGAGAAAAGCATTAAATAGATACTACAAAAAGTATTTTTAGAAAAAGAAAAGTTTATTTTTGGGTTAACTATTCCTTTAATAGTATATATATGTGTGTGTGTATGAATATTAAATGCATTTTTACATGAAACAATGCTCTAAATAAAGTAACACAGTGAATGTGATCTCTGAAGTGATCTTTAACTGACATCTTGCAGACGTAGGCAAGTGTGTTAACTGAGATACAATATAAATCAGGTAAAAACCTCATATGTAGGGCAATGTTTGCCTCAATCTTTTGAATTTTAAGGGCATATAACTGCTTTTAATTGGCTATATCACGCAACGAGTTGTTTCACTGCAGTATGAATCTCGTTCAACTTTCCATGATTTCCTGAAAAGGCGCAGAATTGAACTTTGTGTGCGCGTGTGTCCATAAACGCAGGCTACGCACAACATGTGACAAAGTTACCACCAAAACTGTCAACAACGAAGAATCAAGAACGGACACCGACCTGTTCGTTCCTCAGTATCTTCATGTTTTATTCTGGATGCTTCTGGATCTGTTTTAATGCTATTGAATAAAAACAAACGATCCACTCGCGAGCCTCTGCTCATCATGACTGGACCTGCGTCTAGGGCCGATGACGTCACTTCCATGGAGGCATGTTGTACACGCCCCCGTCCCTTGACTCCGCCCCCACGTCAAAACAGTGCCTTGGCCTCAGTGAGACGTGCAGAAAAGTGAAGCGCAAAGGAAAAATGGCACCTCAAGCTCAAACTTGACTGACACGCAAAATAAAAGCAGCGTTGCAAATAAATTAATAGATATGACCATGGAAAATATGTATTACAAAATCATTGCTTTTGCGCTGTTTCATTTATGTTTAATTTTTCTTTATACTTTAATTTTCGTTTGCAAAACTGTATTTTCTTTTGTAAAACGTAATTTTTTTGCATATGTATATATACGTTTTTAAATGGACTCCTTAGACATGCACTAATTTTCACACTATTGGAAATTAATGCAATGAACTTAGCCCGAAGAGTTTTCAGATTCTGATCATTCTTTCAGATTCTCATATTTTTTATATTTCAGTCAATTTCTTTTATTTATTCTTTGGATTATCTTATTTTACATTGTGTTTGGAAAAAAGAGAATAAACGACCCAAATCTTGTCATTCTGGCATGCACAGTTTGACTTAAAGGGACACTAAGTAGGAATTACTCCCATCTAGTGGTGAAATTGTATTTTGCATTCAAACTAATTTTGCTCTCCAGCGCCTCGCTTTTTCAAATGCGCGTTGCATCTACGGTAGGCGATATGTACCAAAAGGCTTTGACGGGATGTCTTCTAATAGCACTTCGTCGAGTTTTCCTTCAGGTGAACAGGTGTGTTATTTCAAACAAACTGCAACATGACAACTAACAAACGAATGTTACAGTATGAATTACTGACTGTGGAAAACATGAAATATTGTAATTAGTAGTTATGTCTAATTTCTTCGTTATATTTTCTGAATTATATGCATTGTTAGATATAAAAAAAATATTATAATATAGACTGTAACACTGACTTACCTGTCGAGAAGAAAACTGGCCACTTCAGCGTCTCTTTTGAAATCTTTATCAAGCATTAGCTCTTTCCACCTAGAAAAAGCTTCCCCGACATTAACTCTTGTTTTCTGTAATCTACGGTCACGTTTCCTTTTACGTTCTATTTTTGACTGTTTTGCCGACGATGTTTTCTTCTCCTGTGGCGCGGCATATGTATGGTCCATAATAAGAATGCAATCCAGACTTTTAAACTTGCCGGTGCAGTTTCAAGCGCCTCTCACTGCTCTGCACCTGCGTTTCTGGCTCTGACCGAAAACGCGCTGTGGAAACGCGTTGGCTTAGTACTTTTTGTCCCTCTCTGCTATTATAGTTTTGCAAGATGGCGGAACTACATGGAAGCCTCCGTCGACCTACCCGTGTATATAAAGATAATAAATCCTTCATTAACGAGGATTAGTTTAAACATTGGCATAGGTATTTGTACACCATTGAGGGCATATTTATGAATAAAAATATTGATTTTAGATAATAAAATACCTAAAAAGTTACTTATTGTCCCTTTAATCCAGCTGGACAACCCAACGGAGCGTTCGGCGTATCGGGAATGATATCATCTCCACTCCACTCGATGGGGCAGACAAAAACCTTTGCAGGTAGGATGGTTTCAGGAGGCGCGGTGTCTTCCTCTGAAGATGACAGTCCATTAACCATGGTCTCCCAAACACGTCTGCGGTAGAATTCTCCAGGACCAGAAGTTTGATTTTGTCCTGATGCAGGATACCCACTGTCAGAGTGATTTCGTTGGTGCGATGCTGTATTGATGAACGGTTCAAGGGTTTTCTGGTGACAGAATGAACTTTTAGTTTCTGTGGAATGGGCTTTTTTCTGGTTGGACCGTACTCACCAAAGCTCTGGGTGGACGGATGGGGCATTCCGCGATAACATGCCCTTTGCTGCCACAGTATAAGCACAGACCCTGGGTCAGCTGCCGTTGTCGCGGTCAGGGACAGAAGATGACGGAGACAGTTTCAAGGTTAAATGGAACAGTTTATTGAAATGGCAAAGAGTTAGGAGTCAATGGCAGATAAATCGAAGCTCTTAGGGAAACCACAGGTACACAGACACACTCTGGAATCCAAAACTCCACCGAAGATGAAGATGATGACGATAGAAATCTATTAAATAAACAGAGAGTCAGGTTTAGTCCACAATTGCTTGCAATGTAGTTCGCTTAGACGAGACCGGACAGAGAGTGTGTGTCTGTGGCTGATTTATATAGAACGGAGATAATGAGAGGGCGACAGATGCAGCCAATCAAAAGTCCGGTTATTGTGATCGGGGATAATGAGTAGTGTGTGTGGAAGGACCTGGCACATCCGTGACTATGTTTTTTTATTAATTTATTGGCATATTTAATAGTTTTCTGTATAAAGCAGTATGTGTTTTTGGAACTAGCATAGCTCGAGTAAGCAAGGTTTGGATTAATCAACCGAGAGTATGTGTGACAGTAAATTAACCATGCTTCTGGAATACAGAAGACAGTCTGTGATTGTCAGATATTTGATGAGCCAAAGCTTGAGACCGGGTCATGATCATTTCACTGATCGATATTTCGCAGCTACCAAAACTGTCAAAAACAAAGGTTCGAGAATGGAGACAAGCCTGTTTGTTCCTCAGTATCATTATTATTTATTCTGGATGGTTTTGAATCAATCATGTCATCGATCTCCCATTCACTAAACTCAATATTTACCAGAATGTGTCAGATTTCAGCGGCTGCACCTGGAGTTTAGAGTTTCTCTTTCATAGGATGACATACACGTATATAGGGTTTTCATATTTTATGAGGATTTTCCATAGAAATATTAATTTTATAATGTGCATATTTTACATTATTTTCATGCAGTTTACACAGAATAATGTCTCCTGACAATAAGACTGTCATCAACTGTTTCCTCCTCATTCATTATGATGATGTCTTAAATCTTCTGTAAACTCACACATTAAACTCTGAGAAAAATTACAGGATCACTACAAAAAAAATATTTTACTGAATAACTAAAATACTGGAATTGAAATAAAAATAACACATCAATAAGAATCTCACATAATCAGAGATGTCAGTGCAAATCTTTATTTGCATCATTATACAGAGCCTATGCAGCTTTTAAGTTGCATACATAACAATAATGCATTTATAAAAAATATATAGTTTAATATTTTTCAATTTTCTTTGACAGTGTCTTAATGAGCAGATATTTAAACAAAGAATAAACAACATCACTGTAAGAATAAAGTGACTAAATTCTCTTGCAGTTCTACAACAAAATCGCAAATCTTGTGGCATTTCAAAGCAAAATTAGTTTATTTGAGCTAATCTCATATTTACTAAATCTAAATAGCACATAATTTATTTGAAATACTGAATCTGAAGAAAACTTTTGCTCACTGAACAATGTTTTTTAATATGAGTCACAAGAGTCAATGACTGAGTGAAACTCTTTCCACACTGAGTACTGTGATATGGTTTCTCTCCAGTGTGACTTCGCTCATGTACTTTCAGGTTTCCAGACTGGTTGAAGATCTTGTCACAATATGAACACTTGTAAGGTTTCTCTCCAGTGTGAATCCTTTGGTGCTGTTTCAGATGACCAACTGTAGCAAAGCTCTTTCCACACTCAAAACACATGTGATCTCTCACTTCATTATGTGTTTTCTGGTGCTGTTTATAACTGAGCAGCCATGAAAAACTCTTTCCACAGTAAGAACACACATGAGGCTTCTCTTCTGAATGAACTATCCGGTGTGTTTTTAGATTTGATGATGAAATAAACTTTTTACCACACTGATCACAGTTAAAACGCTTTTCTCCAGAGTGGATGCACAGATGAAAACTGAGACTTGATACTGCAGTGAAACTCTTTCCACACTGAGAGCATGTGTGTGGTTTCTCTCCAGTGTGGATCCTCATGTGCTTCTTAAGGTTTCCTTTGTGTCTGAAACTCTTTCCACACTGAGTGCATGTGAGCAGCCGTTCGCCTTTGATTTTACAAGTTTCCGCCTCCGCTTCATTCACCTCATGTCTTTGCTGTTTGACTTCCATTCAGTCTAAAATAAACAAATGATGTGGTTAAAAATCTGTGAACCTGATTAAATTTCAGAAACAAACAGGCATATGTTATAGAAGGATCAGATCTTTGATGGGTCAAATGTATGTTCTCTCATTCCTTGTTAATACAATTAAATGTATTAATTGGGTGTGTGTTCACAGTGTGTGTGTGTGTTCACTGCTCTGTGTGTGTGCACTTCTGATGGGTTAAATGCAGAGCACGAATTCTGAGTATGGGTCACCATACTTGGCTGAATGTCATGTCACTTTTAGAACCAAGAATGGACACCAGTACCTCAGTATCTTCATGTTTTATTCTGGATGGTTCTGAGACACTAATGTCTTCAATCTCCTCTTTAGCAGACTCCATCTTTACCATAGTATGTGTCATTTTCAGAAGCTGTTCCTGGTGTCTGCTCCAGTCCTGTAGGATCATGTGAATATTCCTCACCTTTTTAACACAGTTAAAGCACAGACTCCGCCCACCACAGATTCTAAAGATTTCATTGGTCGTGTCAATCATGGTGATCGCCTACACAACACTGAATCAATTCCATTAAAAACTTTAATACAGGGTTAGTTTGTGACAAAGAAACCAAATTATCCTAAACTCAAATCTTCCATCTTTGAAGTGTCACCATTAGCAGATAATGCAGCAGCTGTTGTGAACTCAACTGATTTTACTAAATGACCTCTGTACAAAACTATAAAATAACGATGCTGCAGTCTTTCTCAATACATTCTTATACACAGTCATTTGGCTCCAAATACCCTGCTCTTTAAAATTTATTGATTACTCTTACTTATTCATCCATAACATTTAATATTTTGTCCTTGTTCTTCCTTTATATATATTTCTTTGCTGTGAACTGAATCCATGAGGTCTATAGTTTTGTTGAGGGGTGACTGAGTGATTTACAAAACCAAAACATAAAAAAAAGAAAAGAAAATTATAAACGCTGCATTTCAATGATGTAATATATAACTGGTTTAAATAAAAACAACAGACTGTCTGAATGAAAATTCTAATTTATGCTAATCCAAATGTAAAAAAAAAACTGTGCAAGACTGTTTTCTATAGTCTGTAATCATACGTTTAATCTAGAAATTCAACCTGAGGGGTAAAAGATAAAAAACACACATCAGTAGGTGATTATCACATAAAGTGTTGATCCTGTAGTTTGTCTCAGTCTGTTGACACACAATGAAATGAGCTTAATGTGACAATTAACAGAAGATCTCAGACATCATCATAATGAATGAGGAGAAAACAGGGAACTATTGTCTTTTCAGCAGCTCAGTAAAACATGACGACTGTGTTTCAGTCAAACTATTGTTTCACTAATAGTCAGTTACACTGAGCTGTTTGACAAATTTAAATGTATGCAAAAATTCTGCAATTGCTTTGACATTACAAGTGTACAAATATTGTGTCACACCAATGAAGTACCTGAAAAACTATCAAACTAACTGGATGAATGGGTACACTTTGCTCTTTGTGACAACATTTGTCCGAAAAAATTATGCTTTTTATGTTTTGTCGTAAGAATCACTAGCATTTAATGCAGTGGTATGGTTTCTCTCCAGTATGAACTCGCTCATGTGCTTTCATGTGTTCAGAATTAAAATTTTAGGGGCCTGTTCCCCAATTGTTGTACCCCAAAAGCTGCAAATTTGACCCCTTATTTCCTGAATATAGCCTATACATTCACACGAATTATTGAAGCCAGACAGCTCTCTTATTTGTATGGCCATCTCATAAAAAAGGTATAGCTCTTTTTCTGGGGATGTGAAAAATAATTAAAGGTGTGTTCACACTCTGACACTTCAATTATGAGGGGAACAACACTTGCATGTCTGTAACTCAAGACGTATTAAAGCTATCTCTGTGTAGAGACTGATTCATAACTTTTTATTTTGGTGTCTTCATTTTTAAAGTCCTATATTGTTAATTTGGATTAATAGAATAAAACAAAATGCATTTCTAGTTTCAGTATTAGTTGTTCAGACAATCCTCTTTAATAAGCATCAGCTGAATGAAAAATGATTCACGTTTGTTCCTTGTCCTCTGAAAATTAGTAAAATTCAGCAATTTACTCAAAGCTGTATTGGGATCCCCATCACAGGGATTGAAACATTTAGGACTTTAAAATGAGGATTACAAAAGAAACCTTTAAGAACCAGAATCTAAAATTATATTGGGATAGCTTTAATACTAATTGCGATACAGGCGCACAATCTTTGGAAGAATAATATTTTTGGCATTCAGTTTTTATTTTATTTTTATAGAAGTAAAATTTCTTCAAGTTCGCCCATGTCATCTTCAGACATTCTTCTTTAAAGATATCAGCTATGCAAAGTGACCCACATTTGGTCTCTGAACACTGAAAATGTAACAATTTCATACCTCCAAGTAAACCATCCTTAAAAGAGAATATTGAAAGAAATGTTTAAGAACCATTAATAATTCCCATTAACCTGTCTCAGGTTACGAATGTAACCATAGTTCCCTGAGTAGGGAACGAGACACTGTCTTCCTTTGGGGAGCACCTTGTCGTGACCAGTGTCTGTAGCATAAATTGAAAAAACACCAACTTGTTGGCCGGGGACAGCCTCCGATGTCACTACCATCACTTTTTAAAATTAAAAAGTGCTTTTCCCATTCTTGAACTATTGCAATGCAACAAGTATTGCTAAAGTCAACAGAGTACTAAAATAATAGCCAATCTTTGAGTAAAAATAAAACACTGATGCTTTCTAAAGTCTTTTATTTTCACTCTGTAATTGTAATCCAAATCCAACACACACACACACATATATATATATACTCATTTTGACTCTCCTCCACAAAGTAATGGATTTCTCCGTAAATATCCATATCATTAGTTATTTAGTCTTTCATCAATATTTATGTTTAGCTTTCTTCGTTAAAAATATGAACAGGACCAAAATTTTGAGTTGGGGAAGTTTCTAAAATTTACACAAAAAATAAAACTATACTAAGGTCAGAGGTTTGTACTGGATTTGTTTCAGTGTTGTGTAGATGATGACTGTGATTGACACGACCAATGAAATCTTCAGAATCTGTGGTGGGCGGAGTTTGTGCTTGGGTTAAAAAGGTGAGGGTTGTTCACTTGATCCTACAGGACTGGAGCAGAAGCTGAAGAGGAGGTTGATGAAATGAGTGATCCAGAACCATCCAGAATAAAACATGAAGATACTGAGGAACAAACAGGTTTGTGTCCATTCTTGATTCTTCATTGTTGACTGCTGACAGACATTAAAGCTTCTTTTAAAAAGATTTAGTGCCTTTGAAATAATGAGGAATAAGTAAGAAAGATAAATTATCATCTAAATGATCATATCCACATTTATTTATTTATTTTTAACAAGGAATAACAGAAGTAACCTTTGGCTCTTTAGGTTTCTGCTATTAAGTTGTGTTCACTTTAACTGATTTTAACAATATCTTTTTTTTATTTTAGTCTGGATGGAACAGCAAACACATGAGGTGAATGAAGTGGAGGAGGAACATTGTAAAGTCAAAACTTCAAGAAAAAAAGACAAAAAGCTGCACACCTGCTCACAGTGTGGAAAGAGTTTTGTAAGCAAAGGAAACGTTAAGACGCACATGAGGATCCACACTGGAGAGAAACCATACACCTGCCCTCAGTGTGGAAAGAGTTTTACTGCAGTATCAAGTCTCAGTTATCATCTGGGTATTCACTCTGGAGAAAAGCCTTTTACCTGTGATCAGTGTGGTAAAAAGTTCATTTCATCACCAAGTCTAAAAGCACACCAGAAAGTTCATTCAGAAGAGAAGCCTCATGTGTGTTCTTACTGTGGAAAGAGTTTTTCACTGCTGTCCAGTTATAAACAGCACCAGAAAACACATAATGGAGTGAGAGAACACATGTGTTTTGAGTGTGGAAAGAGCTTTCCTGCAGACTTACATCTGAAACGGCATCAAAGGATTCACACTGGAGAGAAACCTCACAAGTGTTCATATTGTGACAAGAGTTTCACTGATTCTGGAAGCCTGATAGTACATGAGCGAATTCACACTGGAGAGAAACCTCACAAGTGTTCATATTGTGACAAGCGTTTCACTGTTTCTGGAAGCCTGAAAGTACATGAGCGAATACACACTGGAGAGAAACCTTACAAGTGTTCATATTGTGACAAGAGTTTCAATGATTCTGGAAGCCTGAAAGTACATGAGCGAGTTCACACTGGAGAGAAACCGTACCTCTGTACTCAGTGTGGAAAGAGATTCACACAGTCAGCGACTCTTGTGACTCATATTAAAAAGCATTGTTCTGTGTCCGAGTGAGCAAATATTTTTTACAGAATCAGTATTTCAAGTCAACAATGTGAATTTCAGATTCAGTAAATCTTAGATTAGCACAAATTATTAGCTTTGCTGTGAACAAGATTTGTGGAGATATTTTTGCAGAACAGCAAAAGTATTTAGTCATTTTAGCCTTTCATGGTTTTTTTTATATTACTACATTATTATATGCAACATAAAATTTGTGTAGGTTTTGTATAATGATGCAAATAAATTTACAGTCCACTGACATCTGATTATGTGTGATTTTTATTGATGTGCATTATTGTGTTAAACTGTTCATTAATAGATTTTATTTGTGTTGATCCTATAGTTTGTCTCAGTCTGATGACAGACAATGTAATGATCTTAATGTGCCAATTTACAGAAGACAAGGAGAAAACTGAACTATTGGCTTTTCTAGCAAGTAATTTGATGATAGTCTTGTCGTCAGGATATATTATTCAGTGCTGATCATATTAAAATAACGTATCTACAAATATGTACAGAATACATTAACATTGCTCTTTTAAATTGACAGTTTTCATGTGGAAGATGTTAACAGTTCACAGAGTATGAATTTATCCAGCTTTCCATGGCTCAACAGTTCAGTAAAAGTTGGGAATATTTACATCATTCTTAGAACAGTCTCCAGCAGCTGAAATCTGACACATACTATTTAGTTTATTCGGAGACTGATGACGAGTGATTCAGAGCCATCCAGAATAACACATGAAGACACTGAGGGCTTTTGTCCATCAGTCTGCATATATATGATACATTCCTGGTATAAAGATGATAAATTCCTGGTAACACAAACATTTAGGGTTTTCTTGGTTTATGAAGATTATGAAGATGGTTTATGAAGATTTCCATAGACATAGTGATTATTTTACTCTACAATTACCATTGTGTACGAAATGTGCTATATAAATAAACTTGCCTTACTTGCTTATTTTACATTGTTTTTACTTAATTTACACTCAACTATCAGCTGGAGTGTTTTTTTTTGTATTGTTTTTTTTTTTTAAACAGAGATGTGTCATTTAAAATCAGTTGAATTTAGCTGTGTTTGTTGCATTATATGCCAATGCTGACACTTGAAAAATGACGGTAAAAAAAGCACTTGCATGTTTGTAACTCAATATGTGTTAAAGATATCTGTGTAGAGACTCGTAACTTTTCTTTTTGTATATTCAAGTCCTATATGGTTAATTTGTTTTATTAAAATAAAACAATGCATTTCTAGTTTCATAATATTGTTCTTCAGACTGTCCTCTTTAATAAATTATCCATGTTTCGTCTTTGTCCACTGAAGATTAGTAAAGTTCAACAATGTACTCAGAGCTGCATTATGATCGCAATATCACAGGGATTGAAACATTTAGGGCTTTAAAAGAGATCTTTAATACTTATTGAGATACAGGCGCACAATATTTGGGAATTTTTTTAATAGAAGTTCAATATCTAGTTTGTGCATGTCATCTTCAGACATTCTTCTTTAAAATAAAGTTATTAACTATGCAAAGTGACCCACATTTGGTTTCTGAACACTGAAAATATAACAATTTCATATATCCAAGTGAACCATATGTTCTTAAAAGAGAATATTAAAAGAAATGTTTAAAAACGATTAACTACCTAAAAGATTGAGATATCTTTAACACATTTTGAGATACAGGAGTGCAAACTTCATGTGGAAAAACAAACAATAAGTGAACATTTCCCAATTTTTGAAGCATCACCATTGGCATATAAGGCAGCAAGTATTGCTAAACTCAGCTGATTTTAATAGACCTACCAATATCCAAGTCAAAATAAAATAATGATGGTGCAGTCTTTATAAAGTTATGTATAACTATTCCATTTATAATTTAGATTTTCAGCCTGTAATTGATCACATCTACAAAATATTGAGTACTCAGTACATATTCATGTATAATATATAATCGGTCTGAACAAAACTGACAGACAGACTGAATGAAAATGCTAATGTATGCTATTTCAATGTCAAAAATATGTAGGAATGGTTCTCATAGTACTTTTAATAGTGAATTTTAACCTAAGGGTTAAATATTAAAAACACACATCAATATGTGATTATCATATAAAGTGTTGATCCTGTGGTTCATCTCAGTCTGTTGATAGACATTGAAATGATCTTGATGTGCCAATTTACAGAAGATTTCACACATCATCATAATGAATGAGGAGAAAACTGGGAACTATTGGCTTTTCAGCAGCTTAATTAAACATAATGGCCATGTTTTTTCTCCAAGACTATTGTTTCACTAATTGTCAGTTGCAACATTTTGTTTTTCTTTGTTTTGCACTATTCTCATTTTAATTGTATGCTGAAATGCTGTAATTTCTTTGACAATATAAATGTAAAAATATTTGTAAGTACCTACCTGGATGAACTGATAGACTTCTTCTTGAAATGATTGTCTACTTTTGATAAACAATAGTGACCAATTCTCCACACCGCAGACTAATGATAATTTCATAACGTCTAATACATACTCACTCTCCTCTTTCCCTGTGGTTTAAGTCCTACCTCTCAGATAGATCTTTCAGGGTGTCTTGAAGTGGTGAAGTTTCTAAGTCACAACTTCTTGCTTCTGGGGTTCCTCAAGGCTCAGTACTTGGACCACTTCTCTTCTCCATCTACATGACATCATTCGGATCTGTCATTCAGAAGCATGGCTTTTCCTATCACTGCTATGCTGAATACATTCAGCTCTACTTCTTATACCAACAAGATGATCACCAAAAAACCTCATGTTACTGCTCTTCTCATCGGGTTACAATGGCTACCAGTAGCTGCTTGCATCAAATTCAAGGTACTGAGGCTTGCCTACAAGACGACCACTAGTACCACACCAATATACCTAAACTAAACTTATTCTCTGCTCCAGAGTTACTATAAAGCACTAATATAACTAATTTATAAGGTAATATATTATTCTAATATGGTTATTATCTTTATTTTTTTTGGCATACTCAGTCATCTGTAATAATGACAAAACCGTTATCTATAAAATAGAAAACTCCTTATAAATAGATCAGTGGATAAAACACTGAAGCGTCACACTTTTTCTTAGTGTCTGTGTCCATAGTGACTCTTTGTTCTGTTGAGTAATTGTTTTTTTTGCACATTAACCAGGAACATACTCGGAGTTGAGTGAACTTTCTCCCAGATGCATTATTGGAACCAGCATACCTTGAGTAAGCAAGGTTTGGGTTGAACATCCAAGAGTTCAGAGTGTATGTGATGGTAAATTAACCTTGTTTTTTGAATACCCCCTAGTTATCAATCTGTGGTATCAGATATTTGATGAGCCAAAGCTTAGTTATGTCATTTGTTTCACAGCTACCAAAACAGTCAAAATAAAAAGGATTGCGGATGGAGAAAAGCCTGTTTGTTCCTCAAAAGTAAGGTGCACCCAAATTTTCGACAGCATTGCATTCAACACTCCATTTTTTCAAGTTTATTATTTTTTTTAAATCACTGTCCATATAGGCAATATTGGCTTGTTACCTAAATGATTAACTTACAATCTGGTCAACATTAAGTTCTATATTTGAAGCACAACTCTACAAGAAAGTTGATCTTCTTGATCTTTGGTCTTGACTAAACCAGCGGGCCACGTTCTCTCTAGCATGAATATCTTTCATACCTGGCACCTCTACACTGAATCTGATCAGATATTCACTGTGTCTGAATGAAGGGATGCCCTTTATTAAGTTAATGTAGAAATCGCTTGGAGCATTTTTTATTAAATATAAGTTTTAGGGGTTTTTTTAAGTAAAGACCAAGCTGCCAGTGGCAGAGAGTGAGCCTATGTTCGATGCGTTTACCCTTTTCAAATCATCACGAATTGTCTAAAATAAAATCTATGTTGGAATGAAAGAGATTTTGTACCAGATCGAGTGCCTCTTATTCTATATTATATTATAAAAGATCACTCTAAATTGTAAATTAGACAAATGTATTTTCTGTAAAGTTGCTCTATAACAATGTCAAGTCACTTTTATTTTTATAGCGCTTTAAACAAAATACATTTCGTCAAAGCAACTGATCAACATTCATTAGGAAAACAGTGTGTGATGCAAAATGAGAGTTAAAGAGAGTTCATCATTGAATTCAGTGATGTCATCTCTGTTCAGTTTAAATAGTATTGGAATGTGTATTATAAAAAACGCTTAACAAATACATTTGAATTGAATTATGCTAACCCAAAGATACAAAATAGAAGAATTAAAAATAAATACAATCTCGCTGCTCAAACTGTGTATAAACATTTTTTTATATATTTCTTTACTCGTTTTCATTTAGAATTTGCTCGTACTTTTAATTTCAATATGTATGTTTAATATAAAAAATGCTTTTCTTACTTAAGTACAATAAATATTACACACTTTAAAACTTTTACTCAAGTAATATTCTAAATTGTAACTTTCACTTCTACAAAAGTCATTTTCTGAAAGATATCTGTACTTTTATTTGACTGTGGCTTTTAGGTACTTCACCCACTGAGTATTTCTGAATCCGAACTGATTCATATTGAACTGGAGTCTTTTGTTGGCAGGTGATCATGTGATTGAGTTAACCAATACAATATACAGTGGAAAAAACTAACAAAATAAGCCAAAACATTATATATAATGTATAATAAATAATTGGTCTGAACAAAACTAGAAGACATGCTGAATGAAAATTCTAATTTAATTTATTGTCAAAAAGTGCAAGAATGCTCTCTGTAGCCTTTAATAGTGTTTGTAATAATGAACTTAAACTTTAGGGGTAAAAGATTAAAAACACACATCAGTAGGTGATTTTCACATAAAGTGTTGATCCTGTAGTTTGTCTCAGTCTGTTGACACACAATGAAATGATCTTAATGTGCCAATTTACAGAAGATCTCAGGAATCATCATAATGAATGAGGAGAAAACAGGGAGCTATTGGCTTTTCAGCAGCTCTTTCGATAATAGTCAGCTATCAGGATGACAGCTGTGTTGTTTCTCTGAGACTATGAATTCACTAATAAAAGTGTTTGTTGTTTTGCACTATTCTCAATGTAATTTCTTTGCCGATATGAATATACAGTATATCTGTCATGCTGATAAAGCACCTGGAAGCTAACTAGCTGGATGAATAGATAAACTTTGCTCATAATTATGACTTCAGACAAATCTTTTTCATATGTTTCGCTACAGAGTTTTTTTGTTTGAAACTCTTTCCACACTGAGTACAGTGATACGGCTTCTCTCCAGTATGAACTCGCTCATGGGTTTTCATTTGTGTAGGCTGAGTAAAACTCTTGTCACAATATGAACACTTGTAAGGTTTCTCTCCAGTGTGAATTCTTTGATGCCGTTTCAGTTGTTGACTTGTAGTAAAGCTCTTTCCACACTCAAAACACATGTGTTCTCTCACTTCATTATGTGTTTTCTGGTGCTGTTTAAAATTATCCAGTCGTGAAAAACTCTTTCCACAGTAAGAACACACATGAGGCTTCTCATCTGTATGAACTATCAGGTGTGCTTTTAGACTTGATGATGAAATAAACTTTTTACCACACTGATCACAGGTAAAAGGCTTTTCTCCAGAGTGGATACGCAGATGACAACTGAGACCCGATACTGCAGTAAAACTCTTTCCACACTGAGGGCATGTGTGTGGTTTCTCTCCAGTGTGGATCCTCATGTGCGTCTTAAGGCTTCCTTTGTGTCTGAAACTCTTTCCACACTGTGAGCAGGTGTGAAGCGGTTTGTCTTTTTTTCTTGAAGTTTTGATTTTACAATGTTCCTCCTCCACTTCATTCACCTCATGTCTTTGCTGTTTTACTTCCATCCAGACTAAAATAAACAAAAATGTGGTTAAAATCAGTTAAAGTGAACACAATTTAATAGCAGAAACCAAAAGAACTCACATATTTATCTGTATCAAGTATCAGATCTTTAATGTGTCAAAGGTTAGTTCTGTCATCCCCTGTTTTGTTGAAATTAAAACGTGCATATGATCAGCTAGATGATAATTTATAATTCCTATTGCTCATTATTTCAGAGCCACTTTTATTGTTTTATTGATGTTTTATTGTCTGTTATCAGTCAACAATGAAGAATCAAGAATGGACACAAACCTGTTTGTTCCTCAGTATCTTCATGTTTTATTCTGGATGGTTCTGGATCACTCATTTCGTCAACCTCCTCTTCAGCTTCTGCTCCAGTCCTGTAGGATCAAGTGAATGTTCCTCACCTTTTTAACACAAGCACAAACTCCGCCCACCACAGATTCTGGAGATTTCATTGGTTGTTTGAATCACAGTGATCATCTACACAACACTGAAATCATTAGTACAGGGTTAGTTTGTGGCAAAGCAACCAAAATTCCCCAACTTGAATTTTTTATTTTGTCCATCTTTGAAGTGGCAGCATATAAACTCTGCTTTTTTCACTAAATGACCAACACATCTCTGTTCAAAAATATAATAATGACACTGCATTCTTTCTCAAATATTTAGTTTTTTGATGCCAAATCTCTTCAAATCCTCAACAGAATTGATTGATTACTCAGTACATATTCATCCATGACATTTAAAATTTTGACATTTGTCTTCATTTATGTATTTCTCTCCTGGATCAAAGAGCTGTGAACTGAATCCATTTTATGGTATTCATGTAAACATACGTCATAAGTGAATATTAAAAAAAGGCAAGCAAATACAGAGGAAATAAATAAAGGCCTACACAAGCTCCCTACTGAGGGCTAATATTGTGTTATGCTGTAGGTTCTGAGCTCTTTCAGCAAACTGAACTTTTATGCACTATTATAATAAAATTATTTTACAAGTTCATCTGCTCTGTCCTTGTTTGTTATATTTGTTTATTTTTGGTAGCTGAGAGTTGCACAGCGCTGGTCACTAGTATCTATATCTGGTCACTTTTTCCACGTCGTCCATTAATCTATTTGTGCGACGATTTGAACAACAATTGAGAAGTATTTTATATATTCAGTTATATTAAAAAGAGATACGAATAATACGTTACTGTCGTGGATATTCTAAATCATAGCAACCATAGCGTCTGGAAATGACGATATTCATTCAATCTATTCCCAAAGATTGTGCACATGTATCTCAAGTAAGTATGATTGAGTTAACCAATAAAATCAGCAGCGGAAAAAACAAACAAAACATTATATATATAGTGTATAAATGGTCTGAACAAAACTTGCAGACATGCTGAATAAAAATGCTAATTTATGCTATTTCAATATCAAAAACATGTCAAGTGCAAGAATGGTTTCTGTAGACTTTAATAGTGTTTGTAATAATGAACTTTAACTTTAGGGGTAAAAGATTAAAACACACATCAATAGGTGATTATCACATAAAGTGTTGATCCTGTAGTTTGTCTCAGGCTGTTGACACACAATGAAATGATCTTAATGTGCCAATTTACAGAAGATCTCAGACATCATCATAATGAATGAGGAGAAAACAGGGAACTATTGTGTTTTCAGCAGCTCAGTTAAACATGACGACTGTGTTTCAGTCAGACAGTGAATTCACTAATTGTCAGTTACATTGTTTTGTCTGTGTTGTTTTGCACTATTCTCATTGTAATTGCGTTTACAATATGAATGTATAAATATTTGTCATGCCAATGAAGCACCTGGAAACTAACTCGTATGATACGCTACAGAGCTTTTGTGTTTAAAACTCCACACTGAGTACTGTGATATGGTTTCTCTCCAGTGTGAACTCGCTCATGTACTTTCATGTTTCCAGACTGAATGAAACTCTTGTCACAATATGAACACTTGTAAGGTTTCTCTCCAGTGTGAATTCTTTGATGCTGTTTCAGTTGTTGACTTGTAGTAAAGCTCTTTCCACACTCAAAACACACATGATCTCTCACTTCATTATGTGTTTTCTGGTGCAGCTTACATTTGTCTAGACGTGAAAAACTTTTTCCACAGTAAGAACACACATGAGGCTTCTCTTCTGAATGAATTGTCAAGTGTGTTTTTAGCCTTGATGATGAAATAAACTTTTTACCACACTGATCACAGTTAAAAGGCTTTTCTCCAGAGTGAATACGCAGATGATTACAGAGACTTCGTGCTACAGTAAAACTCTTTCCACACTGAGAGCAAGTGTGTGGTTTCTCTCCAGTGTGGATTATTATGTGCCTATTAAGGCTTCCTTTGACTCTGAAACTCTTTCCACACTGAGGGCATGTGTAAGGTTTCTCTCCAGTGTGGATCCTCATGTGCGTCTTAACGTTTCGTTTGCGTTTGAAACTCTTTCCACACTGTGAGCAGGTGTGAAGCGGTTTGTCTATTTTTCTTGAAGTTTTGATTTTACAACATTCCTCCTCCACTTCATTCACCTCATGTCTTTTCTGTTTAACTTCCATCCAGTCTAAAATAAACAAATGATGTGGTTAAAAGCTGTTAAATGAACACAATTTAATAGCAGAAACCAAAAAAAAAAAAATCACATTTTTATCTTTGATGTGTCAAAGGTTAGTTCTGTCATTAAAGACATCTGACATTAAAATGTGCATATGATCGGTTAGATGATCATTTATAATTTATTGCTAATTATTTCCCAGCCACTAAATCTTTTTAACAGAAGCTTTAATGTTTCTCAGCAGTCAACAATGAAGAATCAAGAATGGACACAAACCTGTTGTATCTTCATGTTTTATTCTGGATGTTTCTGGATCACTCATGTCGTCAACCTCCTCTTCAGCTTCTGCTCCAGTCCTGTAGGATCAAGTGAATAACCCTCACCTTTTTAACACAAGCACAAACTCCGCCCACCACAGATTCTGAAGATTTCATTGGTCGTGTCAATCACAGTGAATCGCAGTAATCATCTACAACACTGAAACCAATCCAGTACAAACCTGTGACCTCAGTATAGTTTAATTTTTGTTGTCAAATCAAGCTAATTTCTGAAACTTCCCCCAACTTAAATGTTTGGTTTTCTTCATATTTTTAATGAAGAAAGCCAAACATAAGTAGTGTAAAATACCAGATATTTAATGTCATGGATAATCACAGAGTAAACCATTATTTTAGAGGTGAGTAAACAATAGAAATTTTAAGTGGATTTTGGGGCCAAATTACAGGATTAAAAAAACGACTTTGGAAAGATGAAAGATGTTTTATTCTAGTACAATCGGTTGACTTCAGCAATAATTGTTGCATTGTGACGATATAATGATATAATGTTGAAACTAGAAAAACTGAATGCCATGCCACCAAAATATGATTTTCCCAAAGATTGTTTTCCTGTGTCTCAATTATTCAAGATCTAAATATGATTTTCTTGACTTAATTTCCTTAATTCCTCATTTTTAAAGCCCTAAATGTTTCAATCCCAGGGATATGATGATCGTAATGTGTCTATATGAGTAAATTGTTGAAATTTACTCATTTTAATACAGATTAAAGAAGACTGTCTGAGGAACAAATAATCTTGAAACTAGAAGTGCATCTTTCACTTTTACTCCACTACAATTCTTAATTAAATTACAAAGCAGATTGGGAAGAACACCGACTGCAAGAAAGCAGGTTTCGTGAATTATTAGTGGTTAATGACTCCTAAATAAACACATTTGCTCGTGTGCAAACCAATCATTTTCCACTCAAGTCGAGGCTTGGGTTTGTGATAAATAGCCTATTATTGTAAGTGTTGTTTTAATGATGTGTGATCTGACATTATCGAGTATATCACAAAATTCAAACAAAAACACATAGTGCACACACTACCTGATCTAATATATTAAAACACATTTAAAATGATCAAAATTAAAGGCATTGTAAATTTGTTGCAAAATGCCTCTATATGTCTTTTATGTCTATATCATTTGATATGGTTATTATCAAACTAAAAGTGTTTTTTCTCCAGATATCAGCAATGTAATATTGTGTAAATGACTGTGTGAATACATCTAAATGCCACTTCAGATGCAGATCTCGGAAAGGTTTTCTTATGTTGGAATGAAAGAGTTTTTATACCAGATCAAGTGGCTCTTATTCTTTATCATATTATAAAAGATCACTCTAAACTGTAATGGAGACACATGCATTTTCTGTGAAGTTGATTTGAAACAATGTGTATTGTAAAAAGCGCTATACAAATAAATTTGAATTGAATTATGCTAACCCAAAGATACAAAATAGAAAAGTTAAAAATTAATACAATCTCGTTGCTCAAACTGTGTATACATTGTTTGGAAATGACGAATTCATTCAATCTATTCCCAAAGATTGTGCACCTGTATCTCAAGTAAGTATGATTGAGTTAACCAATAAAATTATCAGTGGAAAAAACTAACAAAAAACATTATATATAGTGTATAACTGGTCTGAACAAAACTAGCAGACATGCTGAATAAAAATGCTAATTTATGCAATTTCAATGTCAAAAACATGTCAAGTGCAAGAATGGTTTCTGTAGACTTTAATAGTGTTTGTAATAATGAACTTTAACTTCAGGGGTAAAAGATTAAAAACTCACATCAATAGGTGATTATCACATAAAGTGTTGATCCTGTAGTTTGTCTCAGTCTGTTGACACACAATGAAATGATCTTAATGTGACAATTTACAGAAGATCTCAGACATCATCATAATGAATGAGGAGAAAACAAGGAGCTATTGTCTTTTCAGCAGCTCTTTCGATAATAGTCAGCTATCAGGATGACAGCTGTGTTGTTTCTCTCAGACTATGAATTCACTAATAAAAGTGTTTGTTGTTTTGCACTATTCTCATTGTAATTTCTTTGCCGATATGAATATACAGTATATCTGTCATGCTGATAAAGCACCTGGAAGCTAACTAGCTGGATGAATAGATAAACTTTGCTCATAATTATGACTTCAGACAAATCTTTTTCATATGTTTCGCTACAGAGTTTTTTTGTTTGAAACTCTTTCCACACTGAGGACAGTGATACGGCTTCTCTCCAGTGTGAACTCGCTCATGGGTTTTCATTTGTGTAGGCTGAGTAAAACTCTTGTCACAATATGAACACTTGTAAGGTTTCTCTCCAGTATGAATTCTTTGATGCCGTTTCAGTTTTTGACTTGTAGTTGACTCACCCAATTTAGTTCTTGCGGTCTTCTAGTAACGAGCTGATGAGTGTAATCAGGCATGTTAGATAAGGGAGACATATAAAAGGTGCAGGGCAGGGAGGAGTCTAGGACAGGTTTGGGAAGCACTGTAATGTCCTCACCTTTTTAAAACACAGTTAAAGCACAAACTCCGCCCACCACAGATTCTAAAGATTTCATTGGTCTACACCAGTGGTTCTCAATTCCAGTCCTGGGATCCCCCTGCTCTACACATTTTGCATGTCTCCCTTATTTATAACACACCTGATGGAGATCATCAGCTTGTTAGAGGATAGAGCCATTAACTGAACCAATGAGCTGATGATCTCAATACTAAAACTAAGTCGACACCAATGGCATTGGGCCACAATCACACCAACCGAAATGGTACACTTATTTATTTTACTTATGCATGTCAACTACATAAATATCACCTTTACAATGATGAAGGGTTTGCCTTATACAACAAATATAAAAAAAGAACAGGAGTTTCCTCAAGTAAGCTAAAAGCAGATTGACAGATTGAGACAAAAAAGGCAACAGACAAAGACACGTATGGTTATTCAGACAATCTCAGACTGATAACACAAACATTTTAAATATGATGCAATGCCACTACTTGCATTTATTTGCACTGATTGAAAGAAAAAAAATGATACACTACAGACCAGGGGCCTGTACCATGATGGTAGCTGAACAAATTCGGAGTTACATGATTAGTTTTGAGTTGACAAAATCAAACCTCTCCAATCCGGCTCTGTTGGTAGTAGTTTTATTTACTTCTTGTGAGAGACCCAGCGAGACTCAAAACTAAAGGTTTTGCAAAACCTTAAGAGATTGAAAAATATGACAAAATTTAACGACATATGAAAAATTAAGGATGACAAATAAAATGTATTATCTTGCTCTATCAGTGCAGTGATAAGTGCATTCTGCTCAGTGTGGGAAATGTCTGGTGTAGCATGACTGAAAAATAAATAGCATCTTCCCTTTCCTTTAAAATTGTTCTCAAAACTCTTCTGCCACTAAACTGTCTTTTTGTAAGTGCTCATTAAGCAGTGGATCGTAATGAGACAAAAGCTCTAGTATGCCTAAGAACTTTCCATTATGGGTATCATCTAGGTCTTTGGTTTTACCCCTGAAAGGAAAATTCCTTGATGCCAAGTGCAGTGTTACATCCAGGGTTCTCTGCACGAGAGCTCTGTTTTTCTCCGTTTCTGTTTGGATCTGCTTTTACAACTGAGAGTCAATGCCACTAAACAGCCATTACTGACTGTTGCAAGTTCTTGCATTTCAGATAGCAGTCTCTATGTGCCGTATTCTTCTCATGGACAGGGAATTTATCATACATCCTACGCCACTTTACATCAGACATTTTATATCCCTTTTGGCTGTTCAGTGCACTAAGAGAAGGTATTTTTTGTAAATGAGAGAAAAGCACACATGGGAGGCAACACAGCGCATTAGAAGATTTGCTTTAAGTTACCCAGTCTCTCTTCACCTTTTCCCTCCCATTGGCTGCCTTGCTGTACAATAAGTATTCTGGGAATGCTTTTCCCTCAGAATCCTGTGGCAGTAGTACATCTGTGTGTGTGTGTGTGTAAGCTTCTCAAATAAATTGCCCTTCATGATGGGAATAATAAAGAAGAAAATAATAATAATAAAAAAATAATAAAGTCTGTATCTGTAGATGTCATTAAACGGCCAAAATTCAGTCTAAATGAACACATCCAACTGGATTATTTTAATATTGTCTGTAACTTACATGCAGGTTGAGGTAAGCTACTAACAGACAGGAGGTTGTTTTTTTTTTTTGTCATAATGGTCATTATGTGAGAAAATAATTTGTGTTTGATTTCTGTCATCAATACATATTTCATTTTCTTTTTTGTTATGGTAAAAAAAAAAGAGCAAGAGAGACGGAGAACCCCGCACAGTCTCCCTCGAATGATGCCAAGTCATTAACACAGTGTTGCTCACCTTCTTCACTGGGACAGGGAGGGGTGCAGTTATGGGGAGACTGGGGTGCAGCTGACTCATCTGTTGTTAAAGCTGCTAAAAGGGGCATGGACAATGATTTAATATGAGACTAAAGCCTTTAATGTGTTTCATAAAAAAAATAAAGAACTAACATTTTGTACAGAGAGCTGAAAACAGAGTTGATCAACACCCCAAAGCTTGACTGTAATTATTACCTCTATATCTGTTGACATTTTATTCCAACATTACAGTTTTGATGCTGTTTCATGTCAGATGATCGTGTTACATGTGTTAGTAGTATTCTTTTTTATTCTTAACTTTTTATTTTATTTTATTTTTATTCTGTGCAGAAGATGTGTACTGGCGCCCTCTACCGTTTAATAATGAAAACACAGATTCTAGGAGTATAGTTTAAATATATTTAAATTTTTTGTAAGTCAAGTATACTTAAATGTCATTTTAAGTATATTTATGAGAAGTACATAAAGGCTATTTCTGAGAAGTACATAAAAAGTCAACTAAAATCATACTCTCCTATTTTAGTATACAAATAGCACACTTGAATAAACTTCTTTTCCAATTACGTGGACATATTTGCTCTAAGGAAATTTTAAAAAATCGAGAAATTGAGTTTTAGCTGGTGTCTCTCACTCTCAGTGCACACAGTTGCATGCATCTCAAAGCATTCTTCACCACTAACCTCTGGCTGCACATCATGGTTTCGGCTTTCTAGTCACCTTCATTTGATTACAGTTACAGTATTGTTTTTTTATTTCCTTCTTCTGCACGTCTCCCTTGCATATTTGCATGAATCTCTTTTGTTTGAAATGAAAGGTGTTGTGTCTCTTTATCGCTGCGTGTCGCTGCCGAACGCAGTGCGCTTTTTCGCCAGCCTTGCTTTGGTTCAGTCATGTGATGGTTCCTGCGTCTCCAGCGAACAGAGAAACTAGCAGCTTCTCAGACGAAAAACTCTCCCAGAGAAGAGACTGAAGCTGTCATGGGGTGCTGTTTCAGCACCGGGAGCAACCAGGTAGAGAAGCTTTATTCAATATACACGCAAACAGCTAATAAATGCAAAACAATGTGGCGTTTAAATCCCCGAAACAAGAATTACATACAACAGCCATTTAATGTTGGTGTGTGTTATTAAAGAACAGACTACAACAATACTACAAAACTACAATATCGTTAATTGCGCCTATTTTTCTAGTCAGAAGTGTTTACTTCTAATGCTATAATGAGTTGATATGTAAATTGTCACAAACTGAAAGTACGTTTTGAGCTTAGGCTCGTGATCTGACATGTGCTGTTTAAAAACTACAACAAACTTACTCTAATGCTTAGTTTCTCAGACCACAATGGACTTTTTTCATCTTGTGTTTGTCTCTAAAATATTTCCCTTGTATTTTATTTTTTTATATAACGATTAAAGATCCTCAAAGTAATGGACAGAGTCTGGGAAAGGAATTTTCTAGAATATTACATTACAATACTACTTCCTAAAAAAAAAGTAACTCATAGTTTTAGTTACATTTTTATAGAATGTAACGCGTTTTCCTTTCTGGTCTGGGCTTGCATGTTTGCGTTTAATATAAAACATATTAATTTTGGCAAATGTAAAAGCCATTTCACACCAAAAGTGAAATGAATAATACTCAGGCTGAAGGAAATGTACATTCAAGTCATGGTTTTAGGCTACTACTGCCTCCTCGAAAGAGTGAACCGATGGTTTTTCAGGAGGTGTAATGATTATGATTTTGAACAGCCTCCTTTTGGCTTTTCTGTGCAGGACGACTCAAAGAAGCCATTGATTCCTGACCCAAACTTAGACAGAAAACCCACCAATGGCTCGGATCGAAACGCAGACGGCCTGTCGTCCAGCCGCACAAATGACCAAGACCTGCATGCAGCCATCGTGCAGCGGACAGCCCTGTACGACTCGCACAATCCCTTTCACTGTGGCTGTCGAGTCATTTATAACACGGTTTGTTTGCAGTTTGGTCTGTTCACTGATTAAAACTCACTTTTCTTGTTCTCCTGGTTAGGAACATAATTGACGTGTCAGCTGTTATTTCTCAAGGCCTGGAACAGCATGAATACATGGACAGAGCCAGACAGTACAGGTGTGTTACACTACTACTGAAATGCCATCGATGCCAATGGAGTGATGTCATAAACTTGCAACACTAGCGTAGTCAATATTTTTTTTTTTTTTTTTTTTTATAGCATCAAGATTGTAGCTAAAATTTTATATTACCGTATTTTTCGGACTATAAGTCGCATCAGTCCAAAAATACGTCATGATGAGGAAAAAAACATATATAAGTCGCATTTATTTAGAACCAAGAGAAAACACTACCGTCTCCAGCCACAAGAGGGCGCTCTATGTCTTCAGTGTAGACTACAGGAGCACCGAGCAGCATAGAGCGCCCTCTAGCGGCTGGAGACGGTAATGTTTTCTATTGGTTCATTTCTCTTGGTTCATTTCTCTTGGTTCATTTCTCTTGGTTCATGTCAAATTAATTTTGATAAATGAGTCGCACCTGACTATAAGTCACCGAGCCAAACTATGAAAAAAATGTGCGACTTATAGTCCGGAAAATACGGTAGTTCAAGGGACTGTCCACCCCAAAACTTGTGATTATCTACTGACTCTTATGTAATTCTGTATGATTTTCTTTCTTAAAGGTTTCTGCGGGTCTTAATAGCTAATTGTGGGTCTTAAGTCTTAATTGCTCCTTCCATACATTAAGGCCTAAAAAGGTATTAAAATCAGAGTCATAATTCTTAGTTATCACATAAGATGTTGCATGCACTGCAAAAAAAAGAAAAATAATATCCTACTCTATATTTTTTGCTTTCCAATATCCTTAAATCAGGATGAGTTTAGTTCAGATGCAAATTGAAGTCTTGTTTCGTGAGAAACTGAAATGAAAGCTTAAGGTTTCTTTTTGTGTGAAATTAATTAAAAAAGTGGTAACACTTTATAATAAAGTTCAATTAGTTAATGTTAGTTAACTACTTTAGTTGACATGAGCTAAGCAAGAACAAACCTACAGCATTTATTAATCTTAGTTGATGTTAATTTCAACATTTACTAATGCATTATTTGAAACAAAGGTGGTGCTTGTTAACATTAGTTAATGCATTGTCAATTAGCATGAACTAACAATGAATAACTGTATTTTCATTAACTAACATTAACTAATGGAACCTTATTCTAAAGTGTTACCAAAAAATCTATTGAAGTTGCATCTTCAATCATTGAAGCATTGCTAATGCAAAACATTTACATTTTGTGTAACATTTACACATGTTCCATTCAATATATTCCTTAAATTTTCTTTACTTAGTCTTAAAAAGGTCTTAAGAAGAACCTAATTTACTTGAATAAACCCTGCAGAAACCCTGCTCGTCTGTGGAACATAAAAGAAGATGTTTTGCTAAATGTTTCAGGTCCCATTGACTTGAATGGTATTTTTGTCCTCACAGTAGAAGTCAATGAGACACGAAGCCATTTTTTTTTACCAACATTCTTCAAAATATCTTATTTTGTGTTCCAATGACACAAGCAGGAATAAACGATGACAGGTTTAATTTGTGGATGGACCTTTTGCTTTGTACTCCTTTTTACATGTCCCTGCAGTGTGTGTGTGTGTGTTTTAGTTATGCATTGAGCTGAATCATATGTGTTTGTGTTAAAGCACCAAAGTAGGGGTGTTGAACAGAACGTGGTCTCAGAAGAAACCCGTTCCTCTTCCGTCACTGAGCAGCCAACCTCACCAAGTGCTCGCCGCTGACCTGGTCTCAAACGCAGATGTACAGCAGGTGAGACTCGGTTTCATTGTGCACATGCACTTGGATGTTATTTGATGACCTGCTCACAATACACTAGACCGCTTTTGCCATGCCACAATATATGTATGAAGTATATGTGCAAGAGAGGGTGCATTTATTACTCTAAAGACAGATATAGCGTTTATTTTAAATGCAAGTCTTTTAATATTCCGGTCACTGAAGGACGCTGGATACGATGAAGTCATATTTTGTACATTTAATGCATGCTTGCTTCTTTCAAAAAAAGAAACAAAACATTTCCTGTCCGCAATCTTTTGAACAGTAGTGTATATAAATGCTAAATAAAAACAATTTATGCATGTGTTATCAGCTGATTCATCGATCTATCCCTAGAAATAATGGACATTATTCAGAGTTTTGTTTGATTTATTGCATTTTTTCCCTCCTCAGGTGTCTAAGATCGCGGCGTACGCCTACAGCGCCATCTCACAAATCAAAGTAGATGCCAAAGAAGAGCTGGTGGTGCAGTTTGCTATACCATGATCATTTTTTTTATTTTTTTTTCTGAGAAAGATATTTCATCAGCTGAACAACCACTGTTGCAATTTTACTGTACTTGAGTCCCTCACAGCCTTGTTTACATCGTGGCCCGTCTTATGAATAATCACACTGTCAAATCCGAGTGTTTTCGACGGGGAGGTGGGTCTGAATTGTTGCTGTCGAAACTTGTAAATTGTAAATTATGTTCTAATGTCGATGCCTTTTAATGTACAGAGTGTAAAGTGATTAAGATGAATTATTACCTTGCGTTCTTTCCTGACGGAGTTTGAAATGCCACACAGTATGTTTGTGTAATCATTTATTTTGATTTTAAATATTTATGCAAGCTCAGAGACAGTGTGGCGCGATTAACTCTTTAGATCATGTCAAGGCACTTTTTCTCTTTCTTTGGGGATTTTTAAAGGGATAAAATGTGCTGCAATACTTTGTTTTCGGTTGCAGTTTACTAATAGTGTACCTAAATGTGGAATTTTACCTGATTTACAGAGATAACTCTATTTAGGCTAGTACCAGAAATGTAATCTTAATAATCTGTTTTTGTTTAACAAGATGACACATTAAAGAAATTCACAATTTTAAATGTTGTTTTATTGTACTGAATGTGTGTAGTATAAATGTATTGGTGGTAAGTACAATGAGAATATTTTTTTTGTTGTGTGAATATACAGTAAGTTGGTCCCCTTTATTAAAATCCAGTACTCCAATCTCACCAACACAAGATGGCAAATTGACGTCAGGTCTTCCACACTCAGCCCTGATTGGTTGAACTGAACCAGTGATGTTAAGACAAGAAATGCATTGCATTGAATGCACCTTATTTTGGCCATTACTGATTCCAAATAACAAGACTAAATTTGTTGTACCTTACTACCTTTCTGGGCCATAAAACGTTTCAGTTGCATTGCTTTCTATGCAGAGTCAGAAAACTCTCGGACTTCATTCAAAATATCTTAATTTGTGTTCTGCAGGTGAACAAAGGTCTTACAGGTTTGGAATGACACAAGGGTGAGACATAAATTAATGAAAGAATTGTCATTTTTGGGTGAACTGTCCCTATTAAGTAATCCAGATTGCATGTAATCAGTTACTACCCAGCTCTGATATCAGTGTTGAAGAAACGCGAAGTTATGCAATCAGATTACTTTTTTTCAAGTAAATAGCAAAGTAATTAATTGCTTTTTCATTTACAAGGAAATATCTTAGTTACTTTGTTTTCGCATTTATTGAATGACAGCACTCATGTTGAGAGAAATCAAAGGCGTGAACGTGAACTCATCACACTTGAACAAAAACAGATTCAGTATTTTTCAAAATTAATAAAAACAGTGAAATACAACTTCAGAATAATAGATGCATGCAAACCTGCAATACTTGAATATGTCAAATATCCTTTAGCCATTTAATCTCATTTTATTAAACTGTCCTTGCTGCTGTCTTTCAATGATTCAATTCAACCAGCAAAAATAACGTAAAACATTTTTTGTTTCCTATTTTTATTGCTGAAAAGAGAAAAATTAGCACAGATCAGAAATAGTAACGCAATAAAGTGATGCAGTCAATGTCGATATTTTCAATATCACACATAATATTAATAGACAGTAAAGGAATAGATAAGATGAAATATGTTCGGTGAATGAGCGGAATTGACGTCATAACGTTTTGCGTAGAGACGGAAGTCACGTGACGCGATTGGGATTCTGTCATGTGATGTTCCTGCTTTTGCAGCGAAGCGATTTACAGTCCAGACAAACAAACCGCTTCTAAGACGAAACCCGCACTCAGAGAAGAGCCTGAACCTGCTGGACGGCTGTCATGGGGTGCTGTTTCAGCAGCGATAGCGAAACATCGCAGCAGGTAGATCAGATTTCATCAGTATGCGGCCAAACAGCTGGAAAACACCGCTGAATCACAGACAGCACGCGCTTAATGTTGCTGTGTGTTTATGATTCTCCAAGAATAGACAAGTGTTGAGTGTGTTTCAAAACTATTACAAACTTACTCTAATGCCTAGTTTTATTAAATCATTAGTCTAATCAGAATTACTGCTTGGGGCATGATGATTAGACATGGGACATCTCATACATTTACAGTAACTGTGTAGATAGAACATTGAAATGACAGTGTTGCCACTTACAGAAAACAAACATAACAGTGGCCTTTTAAATCCAGGCCTGGAGTTTTCTATTTCTGTATAACGGCGCAAAAGTCTGAGACTGCATAATCTGTGGTTTATAAATGATTTATTATTTCGGTCAATTTAAAACAACAATGGGGAAAAAATGCTAATCAATTTAAAATATTTTAATATTTTTATTGTGCTTAATGTATTATATTTTCTTAATATATTTCAATTTTATTTTTTCATTTTAAATTTTATTTGTATAGCGCATTTACAACAGCCACTATATATATTTATTTATTTATTTATTAAGTTTTTTTTATTATAAATTATCTCAGACCACACTGGATTTATTTTATTTTTCTACTTGTGCTCTTAAATATTTAATGGATTTTAAATTAAATAATTTATTAAGGCAAGTCTCTGTGAAACCATTAAAATCCTTATGCACGAATCACTAATAGTAAAAAAAAAAAAAAAAAGTAATAGAATTGCATTCTTTGTAAAAATCACTTTTGGGCAGGTTCCTGTTTGGTTAAATATGATGTAATTTAATAAGAAGTTGGCGTGTGTGCTTATGATGCAAGACGTCGTTTAGCAGATGCTGTTAACCAGAGCAACTTATAGCAGTATATAAATAACAGGTTTAGTTCCCCTGGAGCAACTTGGCAACATTCAAAATGTAATAACTGCAGACTCTAACGCAACTTTATTTCATTTTTATAGGGTGTGTGGCATAATGGATCGACAAATAGCTATTTAGTCATTGTTTTAGGCTACTATTGTGTATACAGTAATGTTTTTTTCAGGAGGTGTAATGATCATGCAACTATTTTTGACTCCAATGTGCAGAATGAAGAGGTGAAGCCATTGATTCCTGACCCAAACTTAAACAAAATACCCACCAATGGCTCGGATCGAAACGCGGACAGCCTGCTGTCCAGCCGCACAGATGAACAGGCCCTGCTCACGACCATCCTGCAGCGGACAGCCCTGTACGACACACACGCATGCCCTCGAGTCATTTATTAGGCTGTTTGTAGAGTTAAAACTCACTTTTCTTCTCCTTGTCCTGTTAGGAACATTATTGATGTGTCGGCTGTTGATTCCCAAGGCATGGAGCAACATGAATACATGGACAGAGCCAGACAGTACAGGTCTGTAGGTGTATGTGACGTCATAACCATGCAGCATTTGTGTGATTATGTCAAGTTTTGAAGCTGATGAAGATTGCACATGCGTTATGCATTGAGCTGAATCATATGTGTTTGTGTTAAAGCACCAAGCTGGAGGTCTTGAGCAGAACGTTGTCTCAGAAGAAACCCGTTCCTCTTCCGTCACTGAGCAGCCAACCTCACCAAGTGCTCGCCGCTGACCTGGTGTCAAACGCAGATGTACAGCAGGTCAGACTCGGTTATTAAATGACCGTCTCAGTGTGCATTGGACTGCCTTTTACATTCCAAAGCCTGATAAAAGAAAACTAGAGATCAATTCAGTCAATATGTAATATGTAGTCCAATATATAAATAAGCTATGCAGTTGACATGCATGCATATATTCTTTAAACAACTGTTTTTATATAATATCTATATATGGATTTAATATGCATTTATGAATCTGTAAATATGCTACTATTCTGAAGATTTTTCTGAAGATGATGAATACAAGGCATGCATTTGTTACAGTATAAATAGTAACATTGTGAAAACTGTTATTAGAATTTAATGTAACTTCTATTTTAGTATTTTTGTGTATCAGTGTTCTATATATTAAGAAATCTTTTGTAACATTATAAGTGTCTTTACTGTCACTTTTGATCATGTTAATGCATCCTTGTTAGACAAAAGTATTAATTTCTTTTAAAAACTTCTACTGTCCTCAAACTGTTGAGCAGTAGTTAAAACAACTGATGACATATATTGTGCAATTTTCCACTGGCCAGGCTTTTGGCGATGTATTGGTCTATCACTAGAAATGATGTATATTATTCAGCTTTTTTGTTTGATTCATTGCATTTTTTCCCTCCTCAGGTGTCTAAGATCGCAGCGTACGCCTACAGCGCCATCTCACAAATCAAAGTAGATGCCAAGGAAGAGCTAGTGGTGCAGTTTGCTATACCATGATTCAGAAGTTGGACCTCCTTCTCCCCAGTTCCTCTGTTTCTGTCTCTTATTCTAGCCCTTTTCACTCCTCCGTTGTCCTTCCAAACCTCTTGAAATGCAGACGCACATCTCGTTGTTCTCTGAATGCGATGCAGATAAATATAATTCACCCCAATAAGAGCTCCTTGTGTAAATCCGTCAGCCACCGAGAGGGTAAAAACATCTGATCTCCTTTTTTTCTTTTTTTTTTCTTTTTTGGTCAAGTTGCATTTGATCAGTAACCTTTAGTTTTTCATGCATTAATCAAACTCTTTTTCAACAAATACACCACAAATCTATTTTTAGTTGTATTTGTTCTAGTTGATTCTTCTGTGGGCTTTTCAGTGTCCTGATTGAAGCACATCCAGACTTCTCTTCAATTACTCTTATACTAAAGTTAACTCTATATTTACTCGGTTTGGTTGGATCATCTTAACACATAGGTTACGGTTCAGTTCATTAATTCTGGAATCACTGTGTTTAGAGTTCATTATTTCTGATTCAATTTCATAATCGTATGCAGTGAGGTTCCAGATTTGGGAAGCAGATTCATATGGGCAACATAAATAATATTTCTGTCTAACCAGAGTAACACACATTAACCATTGTTTGTTTGTTAACTAATTTGGATGCAGAACTTGTATGTTTTGTGCGAATAATCTGCTTGAAATTCTATCTAATTTATTTTCATCTGGTTTCGATTTTGAGTCTATCACACGAATTAATTCGGACTTGCAAATTTACACATTAATTTCTGTTTTTGTTTTCCTCTTTTTGCTAAAAGATCTTAATCAGGTTAGATGGCATATTGAATTTTACACAGATGAAAACAAGGCTGTGATGCATAGACTTACCTCAGAGGCTTTACAGTAGCACACACTGTGACTGTACAAAGATCATGTAACATCTTTTAAACTATTTATGAAGTTTTGTCTATTGAAAATTATCTTCGGAAATAATTTTTGTGAGCACATTGTTAAACAATAGATCAATCGGTTAAACGCACTGCACTGAAGTCCCTCACAGCCTCGTTTTCATTCTGGTCAACAATTAAATATGGCTTTACTCTCACTGAGGTGTATATCACAATCATTTTTATAAATCAGTGGCATATATGTATTTTTAAACTATCTCGGTACGTTTCACGTACTGTGCCACGTCATATCAATTATTAATTAATTAAAGATTTAAAATCCTCTGCTATTGCTTTTAACGGAAGAGAAAGTGTTTCTTTTACCGTGCACCTTTCCTATAACCTTCAAACGGTCATGCAGTCTTACTGTAAAAAAATAAATAAAATAAAAAAGACGAACACTGGTTAAACCGAGCCAGAACAGAACAGCGTGGCCTGCCTAACGAATAATCATACTGTCAAATCCGAGTGTTTTGGACGGGGAGGTGGGTCTGAATTGTCGCGGCGGGAATTCGTAAATTGTCTTCAATTGCCTTTAATGTACAGAGTGTAAATTGATTCGAGTGGCAAGTGTAAACGGCTCTACAGCGCCCCCTGGCTGCGTTATGCCTTAGTCGTAAGTCTTTGAGATCCGTAGCTTGTTTTTCGCGAAGCAAACGAGGATGCGTTTACCTTGCCTGTTCTACTTTTAAAATAAAAAAAAATATATTATTACATTGCTTTAACTTAGTCCATCTAATTTCTTTCTTTTTTGTTTCGTTTTTTTGCTGTTGTGCCGACAAAACAAAGAACTCGTGAATTCGTAAAAATTTGCGTTCTTTCCTGACGGAGTTTGAAATGCCACACAGTATGTTTGTGTAATTATTTATTTTGATTTTATATATTTATGCAAGCTCACAGACAGTGTGGCGCGATTAACTGTTTAGATCATGGCAAGGCACTTTTCTCTTTCTTTTGAGATTTTTAAAGGGATAAAATGCGCTGCAATACTTTGTTTTCTTTTGCAGTTTACTAATAGTGTTCAAGTTTGTTACGTAAATGTGGAATTCTACCTGATTTACAGAAGAAAAATATTTCTTAGGCTAGTACCAAAAATCTCAATGTTTTGTTAAAACTGTTTTTGTTGAATGAAATTATGCATTAAAGACTTTCAAAATTGTATTTTTTATTTTGTCTTAGTAAATGTGTGTAGCAGATGGTGGTGGTGAATGCAATGAGAAAACTTTAATACATTCTTGAATTTGCTAAGTGCAGTTTTCAAAGTAACGTTGTCCCATGCCTTTAAAAATTATCTAGTCAAATTGCTGTTTTTTTGTTGCTTAAGATGTTTCACCACTTCATTCTGGCTTTATCAACAATAATGAAGAAACCCTGACCAAAGCAACTCATGCTCTACTACTATTTTACTACTAGATTTAGAGTTAGCCTCTCTGTAGTAGATCAAACCATAGCTTTATCTCCACATCAGGATGTCGGGTGGAGAAGGTTCAGTCCACTTTGCTGTGACCCATGGTTTTGAGTGGGTTTCTTCTCCTCTGCCAAACTGAAGTCAGCTCCCGTTCCTGTTTGGTCACGGCGCTGAAATCAATCATCTTCACATGAGGAAGCGTGTTGATCAAATGTGCCCTACAAGAGAGGCAGAAAAGCTATTTAGTGAAAGAATTAGTCTTATTTTTGTGACCTGAACTGTGATTCAATTCTGAGCAAATCAACATTTCATGACAGCGAAATAGTTAACACTTTTAAGGTTCTATTTGTTAACATTAGTTTACTATGTTAGTCAACAATGAAATATACTCATAAAACATTTATTAATCTTAGTTACTGTTAATTTCAACATTTACTAATAAATTATTAAGGTTATATCTTAAGATTAAATGGACCTTGAATGATAAGAACTAACAATGAACAGTTGTTTTAGACTATAATGGGACATTACTGTAACATCTATCTGGAAAATCTAGAAAATCAATACCTAGAAAAGGCAATCTATCCAGAAAAGGCTAGAAAATCTATCTAAAAAAATTATATCTAGAAAAATCTGTCTGTCTGCCAGTCTATCTGTCTGTAATTATAATATAATTGACTTGAGATTACAGAATAGTAAAATTATTTAATAAAAGCATTTAATGCCAACAGAACGTGTAAAACTGTCTGCAGTCACGAATTTATAGTCCATTGACATTTAAAAGGTTTTTTAAACGAAAAAGATTGAAAACATTGAATATTATTTATAATTAATATGTGAATCCTGTGAAAACATATCCATGTCTTGTTTTACCCCAAAATCAAATAAGATTTTTTTAATAGCAGCATTTTCATTTCGATTTTATTAATTAAAACCACAATGTATAAATATTGTATTATCTAAAATATATTTTGTTTTTGAACTTTTTTAATTTTAGCGGGGAATGTGCTTGACAAAATGCAATAAAAAATTCTTAGTTGTACTTAAAGTAACCTTCTTTGGGCAATCCTTACGTAAAAGTAGTTTATTCAAGTGTGCTATTAGTATACTTAAACTAAGTAGTTTACTTTTTATGTACTCCTCAGAAATATATTTAAAATGACATTTAAGTATACTTGACTTATACTAACAAAAAGTCTAAATATATTTGAACTATACTTGTGCTCCTAGAATCTGTGTTTTCATTATTATACTGTAGAGGGCGCTAGAACACATCTTCTGTACATAATTTTCAAAAAAAACACAAGAAGAAAAAAGAAACAATAGATACTAACACATGTAATTTTCACTTAAAGAAAACTTATGACTATACTTGAAACTACTAAACTAGTAGTTTACTGAGACTATACTTCAAAGTGTACAAAGTTTTTAATTAGTAATTAATAAGTTATTTTACTTTTAGTATAATTGCAGTGAAGCTACAAATATAGAGGTAAACTAGTAGTGTACTCAAAGTTTACTAATGTTTATGCTTAAATTATACTTTAAAGTAAGTATACTTTTATATACTTGAAAGTAGGCAGATGTAGTCCCAAAGAGTACACTTACAAGTATCCTACTAGAACACTGATATTTGTATACTTGCTAGATAAAGTATACTTACAAATATACTTGTACTTTACTGAAGTAGACTTAATAAAATAAACTTGAAGTATACTACTTTTTGAGGAAGGGAAAACATAGTTTCAATCCTTTCTCTTTGAGAAAGAGCCAGACGTTCTTGTGAGATTGTAAGAATGGTTTTACACATGCACATATCGTGTGTGTATCAGAACTATATGTGATTACAGTTGCTATTCACAGGACAGCAGAGGTTTGTAACCAGATCCTAACCGCAGTTTCAGCACCTGTTGTGCCAAAAAAACACGACCAGTGCAGAGATCCACAGCGGAAAATCACAGAGTGATACAGCAGCACAAGCTTTTTGTATTTGACATAAAGCGTTTTAATGGTGCACCAGTGCAAAAAAATTAAAATTTTGTTAACGTTTGCTCATCTACAGTCATGCCATGTGACGTTTTTTTTCTTCTTTTTTTTTTTTGTGTTGCATGGAAAAAAGTAAGTCATACAAGTTTGGAATGACATAAGGGTGAAGAATGATGACCGAATTGTCATTTTAAGAAACCCTTCTGCTCCCTGACTCGTGCATCTAACTGACCTTTGACCTTCGACCGTACCTGTAGTCACGCTCGGTCACTATGGGATTGCCGTGCAGAGTGATGGTGTGGAGAAACGGCAACGCAGCAAGTTTATCCACTTCTGACAACTTACAAACACGGTTTCCATGCAGATACAACAAGCGTAGCTCTTTAAGTTGAGTGAGAACCTGACAGAAAGAGAGAATGATGGTTTTTTTTTTTCTTATTTCATTGATTACACAAATGCTTGTTCTCAGCTGTCAGACTGAGGTGGGAAAGTGTGTACTGGGTGGATGTGTTGAAACTCGTTGAAGGAGAGGTCGAGCCAGGCCAGACGTGTGGGCTCAGCGTAAAGAGCGGAGAGCGTGTCCATCAGTCCCGTCAGGTCTGAGAGGAAGTTGTTGTTGAGTCTGAGCGTTGAGCTGAGGATCTTCTGCTCTGAGTCACGCTTTAGCGGACGAGCGCCTGGGTTAGGTTCATCAGAGAGCATATCTACAAAAAACACAGGAAGTAAGTAGTGCTTTATAGGAAAAGCATTGCACTGCATTTAGTATTTTGTACACATAAATACAGACTGATAAATGTTGTTTATATACCATTTTATGATGAGAACTCTATATGATCAATTAGTTACCTCTAATAATGCCCAGGACGATATACAGAATACAATAAAGTTACAATGAGAAACCAAATCAAAAAGGGGATTTAAAGCAAAACACACTGGAAAGAGTGATACGTTTTGAGAATTACATTTCACTAATTAATTGCTAAGTTTTTTTGTTCTTAGACAATTTAATTGACTATTTATTTAATAAAAAAAAAATATTATAATATTTGAATCTGTGAATGCGGGATTTGGTAAGATTTTCAGATTTATAAATAAATGTAATTTTTAAAAACTTATTTAGACTTATACAACTCAAACTTGTGCAATTCACTCCTAATAAAACCTGAAAATCTTGGACGGGAACAAATTATATTTACGTCAGCAGATGTTATGTAAGGCATGTGTTGTCTTAAAATATTTTTATATATATATTTATTAAAAATATATATAAATGTATTATAATATATAATATATTTATAAATATTAAATTAAATTTATTTATTTATAAATAAATATAATCAATTATATTTATTTATTTTCATATGCTTGTTGATGAAACTGTTATACAATCAATTAATTGTATAACAATATTAATTACAGTTTTTCTTTTTGTTTGTAAAATATTAAGGCGTTTAATCTATAATTGAAACCGATATTTTAAAAGTATGAACAGTAGAAACGTACCTGAAACTGTATTGAGCTCCCGAAATGAAAAGTCCACTGGAGATCCGAACATGTTCCAACCTCCAGACTGCAGAAAACAAGACAAAAAACTACAAAATACAATAATTCATTTTAAAATGAAGTTTAAAGCCATAAAGCAAAAAAGTACGGTTTTATATACAATGGCAGTAACCCATAGTAGCTCACGGGTCACGCTAGCAACAAAGTTACCATGGAAACCATCGACATAGTATAGCATTCTGGGAAATGTAGTTCGCTTGTTTGTGTGGCGATTTTTCTTTGTCCGTTTCAAAATGGTTTTGAACAGTATATTTTCTAAATCCTCTAAAAGTGGAATATACGTGACATTTTCTGTTTCCAAAAAAAAGTGAAGAGTTTTGACCGGTTTTGACGTTTTGACAGAGACAGACTTCCTACAGGGGCGTTGCGGAAGAAGCAGGGTTTCCATTGGTTACTTTGATTTGAGACAGCCAATGAGAGCGAAGCGTGTCGACCAATAGCTGTTCAGATACAGTAAACGACGTGAGTTTGAATTTGAAAACGTTTCAGCGAGGGATTCAATGTTGCAAGCTTACTTCAGCTCACCCTAAAATCAAGGTAAAAAATAATAATATATAATTAATATATATTCAGCTTTATATGACGTTTGATGAGTGTATTGTTTTTGAAGTTTAAACTTTGTAAAAAGTTAGCGGGCGAAACGTTGCCAAGTAAACAAACGATTCAAAACACACTCGACTTCATCGTTGTACGTTATATAATTATACTGCAGTTATGTTCATATTGACTTTATTTGTCCCACATAACACTTTTTATGTTTATATTTAGTGTGCACTATATTCAACAATAGATATGTGTTTGTGATTTCATTTTATTAAATGCATAGGTGTGCATTCTGTTCATTATCATCAAAATACACAAAAGTTGTCTTAAATCCTTAGAATATGGTTCACTTTGGCCTGTTGTAGCATATTTTATTCAGAAGTCTAAAACTAGGGGTGAACATTAAGCACACTTCTTGGTGTATGATATTTTTCTGGTTTAATTACAACAGGAGTTGGTCATTAAATATTAAACCTTGATTTGTTTCTTCTTCCACTTTATGTACTGTAGTATAATTTGAAAACATGTTTTTAATAGAAACCGCCATGAAGTTTAATATGAAAAAGGCGGGACCGCTTTTGGCATGGGTAAGTGTCCTCCAATTTTGTTGTTTCTTCAAAGAACTCATAAATACATGAGATTATCAGTCTGGGTTAGTCTAGTCTGTTGACGTGTTTAAGTGTTGCACCATCAGTTTTATAGTTTAAAACACTTGTCCTCTTGACAGATAAACACCATGTTTCCAGACAAGCAGCTCTCGGAGTTCATTCCCTCGAGAGATGGGTTCACGCTCCTGAAGATCTGCTTAAAATTGTGAGTCGTCACTTTGAGACTCTTGATTGGTAAATATGGGAATACCTGAATAACTAGAACTAACTTTATTTACTTCTGACAAATGCATTATCTGTGACTTTAGAAGAGGGATGGAGAGCACTGAGGATTATAAGACTTTATCCCTCTGTAAGAAAGTGGAAATCATCTTCAATGTTTTGCGGGGTGAGTTAAAAATGCTTGTCTTTTTGGTATTTGTGCTTTTTTGCTTTGTTTTGGATCCGTAATACTGGACTGGGCGGTGAATATGAAATCACAATGGATGCTTTATTGGCAATATTTGTGGCATAATGTTGATTAACATAGAACATACTTCTTGAGAAGAACGAGGTCTCTCCTCCTTTAAAATTTTAATCACTGATTTAACTTAAAGATTATATATGATTTTTATACGTACTATTATTGTATGTTTTCATATAATAAGCCATTTGTTGCTGATTATAGCGCCAGAATATAAATAAATAAAGTTTTCTCGTCCATGTGCAGATGACTTTGACCTCACCCAAAGACAAAGTTCACTCATCTTACAGAAGATCAATGCAGGGACTGACCTGGAGCTTCAGCTGGCCAAGGTGTGTATTTGTAAATCTCTGCTCTAAATCAAGGGTTTGCAAATTCAATAAGTAAGTAATAAAATATGTTAAAATAAAATGAATTTCTTTTTCAATAAAAACTATTTTTTTAATAAAGTGATATAAAAAATAAATACATTAAAATAGATGATTTTAATGAATTTATCTGAATAATGCATACAAATTAAATTAAGTATTAATACAAAAATGATTACACTAAACAATAATCAGGATGCGGGTCTGATTGCATGATAATTATAATTTGTGACCCTGTAGCACAAAAGCAGTCTTGAGTCACTGGGGTATAATTTTAGCAATAGCCAAAAAAAAAAAAACATTGTATGGGTCAAAATTATCAGTTTTTCTTTTATGCCAAAAATCATTAGGTTATTAAGTAAAGATGTTCATGTTCCATGAAGATATTTTGTAAATTTTCTTCCATAAATATATAAAAACTTGATTTTTGATAAGTAATATATGCATTGCTTAAGGATTTAATTTGGACAATTTAAAAGATGATTTTCTCAATATTTCAATTTTTTTTGCACTCATTAAAGTTTTTCACATGACTGACTTATTCTCCGAAGTATTCTGAAGATTTGATTTGAGGAACAGACCAAAATTAAAGAAATCCTCTTTGCTGAATCCACAAAATTTATGTGACCGGCCAGTTACACTATGATACATTTTTGGATGATTCGTTCCTTTAATGCAATGCAGGAGATGTTGAGCATTTATTTGTATTAATGCATGTGCACAGGTGGCGCTTCTGCTTTGTTACTGCACTTTTAAAAAGAGCATCTTTCTCCCCATGGAGTCGAATATAGAGGTGAGTGTTTACTAATGACCAGTTTGTCTCTTATTAAATGCGTATGTATTGGTGCTACAGCAAATATAGAATTTTGAAATCGACACTCTCTAATGTATATTCTTATGTTTCTCTCTTTCTGTCTGTATCAGTCGGAAATTACATCCATGTTTCGTTTTATCAAAGATGACGCTGATGGTCTGTCTTTAGACGAAGGCTTAGATCAGTTTCTAGACCAAAACTGTAAGTAGCCAAGTTGTTGAGTTTTATCACATGTTCTTTATTCAAAGTTACTGTGCATCAGTGTTTTGGAGAGTGAACTGGATGATGTAAGATTAAATCCTCTATCTTGTACATGCTCTGTAGCTGTTATGAACGTTGTGAACTCCAGCAGTATGAGCCGTGGCAGCTCTCTGTTAAACACAGATGACGAGTCTCCGATCGTGAGCCGGTTCCAGCGGCCTCCTAGAGTTCAGTTTCAAGAGCTTTGCACAGTGGCTTCCAGCTCGGATCGGTCAGTGTAAACTTTTTTTTTTTCTTTTTTTTTTTTTGCTGATCCCATGGTGAAGAACAAAGAAGCTTCATGACTAAAACCATCCAAAATGTTAAAAGAGTCACTGCTTCTGAAAGTTGTAACTGTATGGTCACAAGTAAGGCAATGCTAATAGAAAATGCTTTTGTTTACAGTAAAAATAAGCATTTTGTTAAATAATATAACTGACTTTTTACATATTCATATTAAAAGGAATTTTGGAATTTGTGCATTTGTTTTTTCAAATTTGACAGCATTTTTGGCATAATGTTGATTGCCACGAAAATGTGTTTAAACATTTCCCTCTTTTATTTTTTTGTTTATTTATTTTTTACTTTTAATCTTTTTTTTTAGGAAAAAATGATAACCAATTAGTCTACATTAAAATATTTTGTTTCAATAGTAAAGTCACAAGACATAAACAATGTGCTCATCAACACCATTTGATTGTGAAAAAATGGCTTTAATAACATTTTTTGTACAAAGTTATATACAACTGTAGGTCACATTTTAGTTTGAGGACCAATTCTCACTATTAACTACAACTTTTGCCTAAAAAAACCCTAATTTGCGGTTTGATCTTTAGCAATGTAGTTATAACAACACCGTTGCATAAATCCTAAAACGACTGTAAACATGATTTTGACAGTAATTCAATGGCAAAATCGTTCTTTAAGCGACAAATATGTGCTTTTGACATTTCGCTTTCAACAAAGACCAAAATTATCTTTAAAGTTTTAGATGTCTTTAAGAGGACAATTTGTTCTGCAAGCATGGATTGCAATCACATCAACAAATCTAAAACGTCAGTAGTAATAATACATTAAGCATTATATATAATCATAATGAATGACTAAATAATACCCATACATCTCCAGCTCTCCAGTGCAGGACGTAATGAGCACCCCACATTTCCAGTTAAAGAAACTCCGGAAAGACTTGGCACATGAGGGAGACGTGAGAGACGAGCTGGAGAAAGAACTGGCCGATCAGATCAGCATCATCTCAGAGAAAGGTACACATGCATCACCATGCATCCTTTAGTTTTATTCTGCTGCCTGAAGGGAATGAGATGAACTGTGGTGCTCTGATATGAACTTGGTTCAGTTCCTTTTTCTCGTTTGCACACAGAGGGTCTGATTTCGCAGTTACAGCACAGGGTGGAGCGAATGCTGCGGGAACAAGGAGAGCTGGAGAAGGACCATAAAGCTGCGCTGCTGGAGCTCCAGGAGAAGAACGAGAGGTGAGGTGCAATAAGGGACACATTTGGGCTTACAGAAAATATTTTAATAAAGGCTTTTTGTTTTTTTTCTTGAACAGTCTTCTCCACAGAGTGCATGAGGTTCTAAAGCAATGCCAAGACTTAAAAACAGACAACTCCCAAAAAGAGAGAAAGATTGATGAACTGACAGAGGAGAATGGAACACTTAATGCACAGGTTAGATACTGTTTGTTTGTTTGTTTGTTTGTTTTGAAGTCCTGCTTTAAGTAAGTAAGTAAATAAAAGTAAGTAAATAAGATCAGGTCATTTTTACCCGTCTCTGGTCCCATCAGGTGCGAAACGCCTTCGCTCAGCTTGCGAGAGCCGATGAGGAAGTTGCCAAACTCACGATGGCTCACGAATTGGCACAAACTGAGTGGAAGAGCAGAAAGGAATTTTTGGAGAAAGAGTTAAATGAGGCTGTTACACACAGGGTTTGTTTATCTCTTTCTTAACAACAATCGAGCATCTATGGCTACATTCATGGCGAGAACCAGTTAATCCATACACAAGTCTTGTTTATAATTAAAGGATGTTCAGTTAACCTAACCTGCATGTCTTTGGGCTGAAAAGCAGTCATTATTTTTATTTTGTTAATGTTGTTCTGCAGTACTTTGTACTATCTGGTGTTAATCTGTGTTTTTTTTTTTTCCTGTTCTGCTTGTGCAGGATTGTCTGAGTGAACAGGTTCAGATCCTTCAGGGAAAGATCTCCGTTCTGGAGGATGAACTCCAGAAAGCTAAATCTCAAGAGAAAGGAGAGGTTCTGGGGCCCATCTTGGAGGTGAGATGTTCTGTCTTCCTTTAAAAATAGTTGTCTTTCTTATGTTCAGTACTTCAATATTTTTTCAATAGATCTGAACACAGCATCATGCCCAATTCTGACTAACATTTTTAATCATTACATTTTCTCAGTGGGAGAAGCTTAAACAGGAGTTGGCAGATCTGACTCTTAAACTCGCCCAGCTTCAGGACACTATTTTCCATCTTGAGAAGGAGAAGGCAGAAGTTGAGGCTTTGCTGGCTGAGGAGAGAGGCTCTTTTGAAAAGGAAACCAAAAGACTCCAAATGGTGGTGTTCGATCTGGAGCAGTCCATCAACAGCATCCGTTTAGAGAGAGAAACATTGCAGGAGGCTTTATGGACACAGAAGGAAATGCTTACTGCACAGATATCGGCTCTGGAAAGTGATGTTTCTCGCCTACAACAGGTGGAAATGCAGTTGACGTCAGAGATAAAAATCTCTGCTGACCTTCGCCAACAAAGAGAAGAACTGGAGGGGAAGGTTGCCTCTTTAGATGAGATGGTTAATGCTCTTCACGCTGAGATCCAGGGTTTAGAAGAGGAGAGAGCATCACAGCAGGACGCCCTGAATGCCCTTATCGTTGACTTGCAAAGCACCAGAGCCACCATTCAGGAATATGAGAAGAAGCTGGAAGAGCATCAAAAAGTTGTACAAGAAAATGAATCCCTGAAAAAGGAAGCATGCACATTGCAGCATGAGCTTGATGAGCATCTGCAGACCAGTAGAGACCTTCAGGAGCAAATACATATTCTCAGACAGGAGAAAACTGGGGAGGAGAATAAAGTTAGTCAGGCTTTGGACAAAATCGAAAGCCTCCGAACGCAAATTATGGATCTGTCCGAACAGATTTCCTTAAAAGATGAAGAAATCAGAAATCTGAGGAATGAGTATGACTCTTTAGGCAATGAATTAAAGCTTGTGAAGGAACAAAATATTGAAATTAACGAAATGATCAGATCAAATCGCAAAGAGCATGAGGAGACTGTTAAGAAACTTCAGCAAGAGCTTGACTCTGCTTCTTCAACTGCTTTAGAAAAACAAGAAGAAATGCTGGTTCTCTCAGTGGAGGTAACATCTCTTAAAGAGCAGATCTGTCGTTACAGTGAAAATGAAATGCAAAAACAACAAGAATTGTCTTTTTTAGAGGCACAGCACAACGTGTTAAAGGAAAACATGACATCTATTCAGAACCAGTTGGCTGAGGTGACTTCTACAGCTTCACAGAAGGAATCTGAGCTCCACTTGCTTCAGCAGGAGCTTTGCCATCAAGAAACCCTCAGAGAAAAAGCTCAGGATCTTGAGAAAGCCAGACGCGAGGAGCTTGAGAGGACCGTGAGTGAACTTCAGGCCACAATCCTAGAGGTCACCTCTATTGTCTCACAGAAAGAAGCTTACCTAAGTTCTCTTCAAGATGAGATGAAGGATCAGCAGTTGAGGGCCAAACAGTGTGAAGATGATCTACGCAATGAGCTGAAGGAGAAGGTTGGAAATCTACAGGAACTTCTAGACACTGCTAATCGTGATGCTGCAGACAAAGACCACCTTCTGCAATCTTTGAATCAGAAGCTGAAGCAGATTGAATTGCTGTGCCAACAGAAAGAGAAAGATGTCATGGATATACATCAAGTGAAGGAAGACCTGGAAAAGAGGATTACCGAACAAAAACAACTACTGGATGAGTACCAGCAGAATTTAGAAATCTTGAGAAAAGAAAAAGACGATCTCTCCACTCACGGATCATCTCTCCGAGAGGAAATCTGCCGTTCCCAGCAAGAAATGTCTGTGTTACAGGCTGACCGCGACGTTTTGAAGGAAAATCTGGCTGCTCTTCAGTATCAGATGGTGGAGCTGACAACCACAGTTTCTCAAAAGGAATCTGAGCTCCTCTTGCTTCAACAGGAGCTTTCCTATCAAGAGACCCTGAGAGAAAAAGCTCTGGAGCTTGAGACAATCAAACGTAAAGAGTTTGAGAAAAATGTGAGCGAGCTTCAGGCCAAAATTCTAGAGGTCTCCACTCTCGCCTCTCAAAGAGAGGCTCAAGTAATTTCCCTTCAAAATGAGATGAAGGATCAACAGATGCTTGCCAAACAGTCTGAAGAAGATCTTCGCAGAGAGCAGGAAGAGAAAGTTGGCACCCTTCAAGGAGAACTAGATATGGTCAATCGTTGTGCTGCGGATAAAGAAAAACAGCTGGGCTCTTTGGATCAAAAGCTTAAAGAGATGGAAGAGCTTTTGCTTCAAAAAGAGAAAGATGTCCTAGAAACGCATCAGGCAAAGGAGGAGCTGGAGAAGACGATTGTTAAACTTCATGTTGACAATCAAGAGCTTTCCGAGCGCGTGCAGAATCAGGAAATATTGAGGAAGGAAAGAGACCACTTGTCAACTGAAGTATCCTGTCTTAAAGATAAAATTTGTGGCTACCAGGACACTGAAGTGCAGAAGCAACAGGAAATATCCGTTTTAGAGGCTGAACGCAACACATTTAGAGAGAAAATGGATGACCTTGAGAAGAAATTGATGGAGGAAACAACTGCAGCTTCACAGAAGCAATCTGAACTTGTCTTGCTTAAAGACAAGGTTCACCAACAAGAGATCCTTAGAGAAAAGGATCAGGAACTTGAGACTGCCAAGCGTGAGGAACTTGAGAGAATGGTTAGTGAACTTCACGTTAAAATCCTAGAGGTCTCCACATTAGCCTCTGAAAGGGAGGCTTGTGTTAATTCTCTTCAAGATCAGTTGACGGATCAGTTGAAGGCTAAACAGTCTGAAGATGATCTCTGTAGTGTGCTGAAAGAAAAGGTTGAGAGCCTTCAGGGACAATTGGAAACTGCCAGTCGAGACATCTCAGACAAAGACCAACTTCTGCAGACTTTGGATCAGAAGCTGAAGCAGATGGATCTGCTGTGCCAACAAAGAGAGAAAGATGTCCTTGATGTGCATCAGGTAAAGGATGACATGGAGAAGAAAATTGGTGAACTTGTTGTTGAGAAACAACAGCTGCTGGAGTACCAGCAGACTTTGGAAATGGTGAGAAAGGAAAGAGACATTATGTCAACTGAAATAACCTCTCTCAAAGATGAAATCCAAAATTACAGAGAAATGGAAGTGCAGAAGCAACAAGAGATTTCGTATTTAGAGGCTGAGCACAACACATTAAAAGACAACTTGGCTGCTCTTAAGACACAAGTGGTGGAGTTGACAACTTCAGCTTCTCAAAAGGAATCCGAGATTCAGATGCTTCAAAATGAGGTTTGTGATAAAGAGAACATTAAAGAAAAGGCTCAGGAGCTTGAGAAAGATGTTAGTGAACTTCAGGCTAAAATCCTGGAGGTCTCTACTCTTGCTTCTGAGAGGGAAGCTCAAATAAGTTCTCTTAAAGAGGAAATAAATGATCAGCAATTAAGGGCCAAACAGTCTGAAAATGATATCCGCAGAGTGCTGGAAGATAGGATTGAAACCCTACAGAAGCAACTAGAAACTACAAGTTGTGACATTACAGACAAAGATCATCTTTTGGAGTCCATGGATCAGAAGCTGACACAGATTAAGTTGAATTGCCAGCAAAAGGAAAAAGATGTCATTGAGATCCAACACTCAAAGGTAGACCTGGAGAAGAGGATTGGTGAGCTTCTTGTTGAGAAACAACAAAAACTTGAGGAGTACCAGCAGAATTTGGAAACCGTGAGAAAAGAACGAGATCACCTATCAACTGAAGTAAGCTCTCTCAAAGATGAAATCCAAAGTTACCAGAAAAATGAAGTGCAGAAGCAACAGGAGATGTTTGTTTTAGAGGCTGAATACAACACATTAAAGGAGAACTTGGTTGCTCTTAAAATTCAAGTGGTCGATTTGACAACTTCAGCTTCTCAAAAGGAATCTGAGATTCAGATGCTTAAAAAGGAGGTTTGTGAAAACGAGAACCTAAGAGAAAGGGCTCAGGAGCTTGAGAAAGATGTTAGTGAACTTCAGGCTAAAATTCTAGAGGTCACTACTCTTGCTTCTGAGAAGGAAGCACAAATAAGTTCTCTTAAAAATGAAATAAATGATCAGCAGTTAAGGGCCAAACAGTCTGAAGATGATCTACGAAGTGTGCTGGAAGAGAAGATTGAAACCCTTCGTGGAGAATTGGAAACTGGCAGTCATGCCGTCTCCGACAAAGACCAACTTCTACAAACTTTGGATCAGAAGCTGAAGCAGATGGATCTGCTGTGCCAACAAAGAGAGAAAGATGTCCTTAATATGCATCATGTAAATGATGACTTGGAGAAGAAGATTGGTGAGCTTGTTTTTGAGAAACAACAGCTGCTGGAGTCCCAGCACAATTTGGAAATGGTGATAAAGGAAAGAGACATTCTGTCAACTGAAATAACCTCTCTCAAAGATGAAATCCAAAATTACAGAGAAATTGAAGTGCAGAAGCAACAGGATATTTCATCTTTAGAGGCTGATCACAACACATTAAAAAACAACTTGGCTGCTCTTAAGACACAAGTGATGGAGCTGACAATTACAGCTTCTCAGAAGGAATCTGAGATTATGTTGCTTCAAAAGGAGGTTTGTGATAAAGAAAACTTTAAAGAAAAGGCTCAGGAGCTTGAGAAAGATGTAAGTGAACTTCAGGCTAAAATCCTGGAGGTCTCCACTCTTTCTTCTGAGAGGGAAGCACAAATAAGTTCTCTTAAAAAGGAAATAAATGATCAGCAGTTAAGGGCCAAACAGTCTGAAAATGATCTCTGCAGAGTGCTGGAGGAGAAGATTGAAACCTTACAGAAGCAACTAGAAACTACCAGTTGTGACATTACAGATAAAGATAAACTTTTGGAGTCCATGGATCAAAAGCTGACACAGATAAAACTTAATTGCCAGCAAAAGGAGAAAGATGTTCTTGAGATCCAACACTCAAAGGTAGACCTGGAGAAGAGAATTGATGAGCTTCTTGTTGAGGAACAACAAAAACTTGAGGAGTACCAGCAGAATTTGGAAACCGTGAGAAAGGAACGAGACCACCTATCAACTGAAGTAAGCTCTCTCAAAGATGAAATCCGAAATGATCAGGAAGAGAAAGTACAGAAGCAACAGGAGATTTTAGTTTTAGTGGCTGAACACACCACATTAAAGGAGAATCTGGCTTCTCTTAAGATGCAAGTGGTGGAGTTGACAACTTCAGCTTCTCAAAAGGAATCCGAGGTTCAAATGCTTAAAAAGGAGGTTTGTGAAAACAAGAACCTTAGAGAAAGGGCTCAGGAGCTTGAAAAAGATGTTAGTGAACTTCAGGCTAAAATCTTAGAGGTCTCTACTCTTGCTTCGGAGAGGGAAGCTCAAATAAATTCTCTTAAAGATGAAATAAATGATCAGCAGTTAAGGGCCAAACAGTCTGAAGATGATCTCCGCAGAGTGCTGGAAGAAAAGATTGAAACCCTTCAGGAACAATTGGAAACTTCCAGTCGTGGCGTCTCAGACAAAGACAGAGTTCTGCAGTCTTTGGATCAGAAACTGAGGAAGATGGAACTGCTGTGCCAACAAAGAGAGAAAGATGTCCTTGAGATGCATCAGGCTAAAGAGGACCTAGAAAAGAGGATTGTTGAGATTAATGTCGACAAACGTCAACTTGATGGGTACCAGAAGAGTTTGGAGATGCTGAGGCAAGAAAAGGACCAACTGAGTTCTCTCAAGGAGACTCTCCAGAGGGAGTGTGACGCCTCCCAAAAGATTCGAGCTGAGCTGGAGTTGATGGTAAAAGAGCAAAATGTTTCTATCCTTGCTCTTAAAAAGGATTCTCAAAAGTGTGAGGAAAAGAATCAGGAACTCCTGGAGCAGTTGAAGACCAAGTCAGAAGCAGTAGAACACTACAAAGCACAGGTCTGTTTTGAATCACATCTTTCTTTTTTTCATTCGTGCATATTTGTGCATGATCATTTATGCATCACCACTTGTTATACTTCCTCAGGTGGAGAAGGCCAAGAATCACTACAATGGTAAAAAGCAGCTGCTGGTGGAAGCTCAAGAGCTCAACAAAGCTCTCGAGCAGTCGTTGGAGGCCAGCAAGAGGGAAGTCAAAGATCGCGAGGTGGAACTGGCATTGGCTCGCATTGAACTAGACCAGGCGCACACCAAAGAGAAGAAACTTGCGGCCAAAGTGAAAAGCTTAGAGGCACAAGTTAGTTTACAGTTAATATTTCAAGAATGTTGAAATGAGACTGAATTGAGATTTACAATTTTTTTATTTTCCTGTTGTTTAATTGTGTGCTTGTTTTAGGTGGACTTTGCTGACAGGCAACTGCGAGAGAAGAGGATGATGACGGATGACAAAGAAAACATGAGACACAGAGAAAGTCTGTACATCAGAGTCCCAGAAAAACAGCAGGACACAAGTACAGACAGCTTGGAGTTTGAGCTGAATGATTCACTCAATGCTAACAGGTAACTAAACCAACCCAACTGTATAGCTTTCTAACATAGTATTCCATAAAACTCTTGCAGCATCATTGTATATTTTTTTTCCCAATTTGGCAGTCATTCTGCAGTACCGGGTGAGTCCAGCACTCCACTGGTTCGTAGCTCTGAGCGCTTGGCTGCTAAACGTCGTGCCTTGGGGGCCGAATCCCTGGAGACTCTCTACTTCACGCCTTTGAGTCAACAAGGCAAAATGCGTAAAGGGTCCCGCCATGATGCCTTTGAACACAAACTAGAGTCCAGCATCACTTCCATTGACGATTTTGCAGTTGACTCTGCAAAGAAGTTGACCGCTTCGGCTCGAAGGCGACATACTACGCAAGTTATCAACATCACCTTGGCTAAGGTAGGAAATGCACAACCTTCAACTTGCCTCATACATTTTCTTGGGTTCAAAATAGGTTATTTGTTGGCTCTCATAAATTAAGTCCTTTCAAATCAAAGAGCCAATAGTTAATGCTATTCGAGAATAAGAAACAACATTTATGATACCGTGTCAGGGGCCAATTTGGAAAATGTCATTTTAATATGAGTTTGGCTAGAGGGATATCCCTAGTATTTTATTTTAAACTCGCCTCTGTATAACACATAATAGGGTAGTATTTATAAATGCAAATGCTGTGTTTACAGCATTAACCAAGGGAATGCTATATAGCAGCTGTTCCATAAGCGCCACCTGCTGTCAGATAGTGTATTTGCATTGTGTTTTGGTTTCGTTCAGATGTTTTATGTAATAGTTTCACAATGCTAAAGTAAGATCTTTCAGTTTTAGCTTGAAAATGATTAAAAAGACACCTTTTCATTAATAATTTTTTTTGTTGTTGTTGTTGAAAAAATGATAATGTGAAATCAGTATTGTGAATCGTATTGCATCATGAGTTGTTGCCTTAATATGCACTTTGACTAGTACTGCTACTGTTCATGGCTCCTTGATCAGGTCTCTTTTTTTCTCTCGTACTGGATTGCAAAGTTTCTAAAGAGTTTTTTTTTTTTGTTCTTTTAATCATGTTTGGTGAGAAGGCATCAGGAAGTGCTGAAGAAGAGGAGTCGTTTTCTAGTCTGCACTCTGCCCGATCTCAGCCCAACTTGGCAGTTCAGCATTCACGGCCGTTCTCCATGGACTTCTCTGAGGAAAGTGCTGCAACTTTATCGAAAGCAGACACCCTTCAGAATCTGCCTGGATACCGCAGAAGCACCGTGCAAAACGTTAACCCACCAAGGGGTAAAATGTTCTTATTAGAACTTACTCTTATAGATAATTACCAGTGACATTATAGTATCACTGAGACACTATTACAGTTCTTATAGTTCTTTAATACTTGATTTGTAAAATTTTAGTTATGTGAATTAAGTAATATAATAGTAATATTGTAACTTGTGTGTCGTGTAGCCACCAGTACGTTCTGTATTGGCGCAGAGAATGAACCAGAACATGTTTCTGACGACTGGATGCGCATCGCAGAATTGCAGACACGAAACAAAGCCTGTCTGCCCCACTTAAAGAGCAGCTACCCGCTGGAGTCCAGGGTAAGCTTGGAAATAGTTAGCTTTAACTGCATTGTTTGTGTAAGACCATAATCAAACTGTATCGTTTTGCCTCGACAGCCTAGTCTGGGTCCCTCGTTCACCGTAACAGACGAGGACCTGCGTTTGGGAGACCCGGATGAGACGATCCGACGTGCGTCCATGATGCCAAGTCAGATCCTGGAGTCCCTGAACTCTCGCCGCTTCTCTCTTGCACCGAGCTCGAGCCAGAGCTCAGCAAACTCCCAGCCTCAGCGTGCCACCATGTTGCCGGGTCAGATCCGGTCCAGCACTGCTGCTCACCGGGCCGCTCAGCTCACAAAAACAAGCTCACGTGCTTCAGAAAGTAAACGCAGCCCATTGGCTCCCAAACGGCCTGGATCCCAACTGCAAGGTCCAGACACACCTGAGGTACGAGAGAACAAAACCATTGTTTGATCAATTATTGATCCCACTTGATTGATTGGTTGATTGAGATGCTTTGAGAGTCTTCTTCACAACAACCCTTTAAAATAAATCTTGATGAAATTGTGATAAAAATATTAATATTATGCAGTAGAGTTTACTTTCCAAAGTAATGCTAATAGTAATAAATTTAAAAAAAAAATTAGTAAATAATTATGCATTTCTCTTCATTATTTAGATTTCAACAGGAAACATCTTTTATGCAGCGTTTTTTTGCAAACATACATAAGGAATTCTTAAATTTTCATATGACAACATTTTTAACGATTATTTAAATGATTAATATGATGAATATGCATTTAATCATTAACCCAGAAAAAACACTCATATCAAAAAAATCATATTTCATAAGGCACTATTATCGTGGATTAAGAAAAGGTAATTTAATTTAATGAATTCAATTGTTCAGACATGCTTTTCGTTTATTAAAATGTTATTAAACCAATAAAATTAAATGTAGAAAATTTTTCACAAAAAAATTGGAGAAAAAAAAAGGTATTTTTTAACAATGTTTTTGAGTTATATATATATATATATATATATATATATATATATATATATATATATATATATATATATATATATATATTATTTATTTATTTTATTTTATTATTATCTTTTTTTTTTTTTTTTTTTTAAATTGGGAAATGTAAAAATTTAACTTTTAATTACTTGTAACTTTGTAACAAGTGGTAACAACTTTGTAACTATGTAACTTTCCAAACATTTTTGGTGAATTTAAATTAATCAGACGTGCTTTTTCATTACTAAAATTTAATTTAATTGTTAAAACTAAACCAGTAAGATTGAATCTCAATGTCTTTTAACCAATCTAATAAACTCAAAATGTTAATAATGCTAAACTGTTGGTTTCAAATAACGTTGTTTCCACAGGCAAAGAAGTTGGCAAGTTGCTTCCCACGACCAATGACACCTAAAGCCAGGTTCGGCAACAGTCAAAACAGACCTCCAAAGTCACCGGTAAGATCCTGTTATTGGACGTCTGTAGTAGTTACTAACCTAGTCTTTATCTTAGATTAAAATCTCCCTAGAACACATACCTCACAAATGCTTGTTTCCTCTCACTAGGCCGAGCGAAGGCAATCTCTGATGTTCACTGTTGAAAATACTCCAAAGAACAGCGGACGTGGTGACAGCAGGCTCCAGCGTGGCCTCAACAAGCTGCGTAACAGCGCACGCAAATCTCCCGCCGTGGCCAGTCGTGCCCTGCGTTCGGCGATGGGTGCCAAGTCTCCTCTGGACTCCACTCGGAGAAAATCTCCCCGAAACAAGTCGCCCAAATCCTCCAATGCCAAAAAGGTAGAATACACTTTTGTGCTGTCATTAAACGAAACCATTTGGCATTTGCTAGTTTTATTTTTATCTGATATGAACACTGTAGCACATGCCATGGTAAAAATGCATTGGAAAGTGTTTTATTCTTTTAAATTCTAGTATTTGTGGTTATTAATTCCAGGTGTGTTAAAGTAAGTCCTGTGTGTGTGTGTTTAGGAAACACAGTGACTTGCTGCGCTGCTGATCTATGCCTAAGTATTTAACTGTGTGTATCAGCTGTTATGTATGACAGTAATACTTCTCTTAACACTGCAGGTGTCTCTCCTCTTTTGGGATTGTTTCACTCACCCTCTGGTGTTACTGGAAAAGTTCATTCACACATAAAAATTTGCTGAAAATGTGCTCACCCCTCAAGACCATCAAATATTTAGATGAGTTTGTTTCTTCATCAGGTTTGGAGAAATGCAGCAACATTGCATCAGTGTCTCATCAATGGATGCTCTGCAGTGAATGGGTGCCGTCAGAATGAGAGTATCACAAACTCACACATTTGTATTCTTCAGATGTTAACTGATGGACTGGAGTGGTGTGGATTGTGATGTTTTTATCAGCTGTTTGGACTCTAATTCTGACGGCACCCATTCACTGCAGAGCATCCATTGATGAGACACTGATGCAATGTTACATTTCTACAAATACGTTGAAGAAACAAACTCATCCTGATCTCAGATGACCTGAGGAGAACATTTTTTAGCAAATTTCCTGGTAAACTTTTCAGTTCGCTAAAATGAACTGTGTTTTTGTAAGTTTTGTGGCTGATGTGACCTACTTTTTATGTTATTAAATTCAGTAAAACTTTTTTTTTTTTTTTTTTTATAGTAATTTTTTTGATATTCTATTGAATGCAAAATGTTTTAAATTAAAATTTGCTTAATTTTGATTACTTTTATTTAAAGTTTTTAAAAAACTTTTTAAAGCAGCAAATATTCTAACCACATTTGAAGCTGTTGTAAGCAAATCAGTTGTTTTTTAGTTTTTGTTTCTAGTAATTACTCAGCAATTGTGAATAACTTTTTGCTGTTTTAATATGCTTGCTAAGTTTTTATTATTATTGTCTGTTCATTTTGCATATGAATAACATACAATAGTCATGTTCACCGATATACATGCAAAAATACTGTTTAAAAAATATATTTGACAGAGAAAAAAAAACTGTTCTATTGTATGTTTGGTGGTGGTCTCACTGCATTTCTGATCATTTCACCTGATAACGGTGTAACTCAAGATCTATTCTTAGTGTTTAGAAATGTGAATGTTCTCCCATTTCTATTGTAATTTCTATGCATATGTGTTTTAATGCATTGAATAATTTTCTGACTCTTCTTTCTCTCTTTCTCCGCAGATGAAGTTCAGGGTTAAGGTTTAAATTGGAGGATTCAACTGCGAAGTCATCAGTTCCCTTTTTCTTTTTTATTTGTTCATCTTTTCTCTTTTTAATTAAGTTATTTTTATTATGGGATGCAGTGGTCATAATTACTGTCCTGTTTATGTTACTGGTTGTATAATATTTAAATGTATTCCTTGTACTGTAATAAAGTCTTCTGTATCAAATCTTTGACAGGTTTATCAGCCATTGCTACATAGAAGCAGTTTATGTATGATTATAGAAAACTTTCTATTAAAAGTTTATATACATCAAGAGTGTTTGGAGGTTTTTTTGTTTGTTTTTTTTGCTTCGCGCTGTTTCATTTGTTTTGCAATTCTTAATTTTTGTTTGCATAAAGCAAATGTATTTTCCTCAATACTTTAAATAAAATGTTTTAATTTTGTTTTTGTTTTTATTGTTTTTGTATATTTTAAACAAGGTAAATCTTTCTTAAATGTTGCGCAGCACAGTCTTTAGGCACACACACCGCTACGAACTCCCGAGCTGATTCAAATGATTTGCGATCATCCAACTTACTCAAATGATTCGCGATCCCACTCCAACTCCCAAACTGGAGTCAGATGACTCAAATGATTCGCGATCCCGCTACGGACTCCTAAACTGACTCAAATGATTCGCGATCCCGCTCCGACTCCCAAACTGGAGTCAGATGATTTACGATCCTCAAACTGACTCAAATGATTCTTGATCCCGCTACGAACTCCCGAACTGCTTCAAATGATTTGCGATCCCGCTACATACTCCCGAACTGATTCAAATGATTCGCGGTCCCCAAATTGACTCAAATGATTCGCGATCCCGCTACGAACTCCCGAACTGATTCAAATGATTCGCGATCCCCAAATTGACTCAAATGATTCGCGATCCCGCTACGAACTCCCGAACTGACTCAAATGATTCGCGATCCCGCTACGAACTCCCGAACTGACTCAAATGATTCGCGATCCCGCTACATACTCCCGAACTGATTCAAATGATTCGCGATCCCGCTACGAACTCCCGAACTGATTCAAATGATTCGCGATCCCCAAATTGACTCAAATGATTCGCGATCCCGCTACGAACTCCCGAACTGACTCAAATGATTCGCGATCCCGCTACGAACTCCCGAACTGACTCAAATGATTCGCGATCCCGCTACATACTCCCGAACTGACTCAAATGATTCGCGATCCCGCTACGAACTCCCGAACTGACTCAAATGATTCGCGATCCCGCTACGAACTCCCGAACTGATTCAAATGATTCGCGATCCCGCTACATACTCCCGAACTGATTCAAATGATTCGCGATCCCGCTACAAACTCCCGAACTGACTCAAATGATTTGCGATCCCAATACACATAATGCTATAAAAGTGTGCACATCCAGAGAAATAAATAGCAGATGTTCATGTTAACAACTTCTTTAACTTGAGCAAACGCTGCTAATACATAAACATTTGTTAATAAAATAAATAAAATGAAAACATGAATGTTTTAATGCTACTGAATAAAAATAAACGATCCACTCGAAAGTCTCTGCTCATCATGACAGGACCTGGATCAGTGAGCTGCGTCTAGGGCCGATGACGTCACTTCCATGGAGGCATGTTGTACACGCCCCCATCCATTGACTCCGCCCCCGCCTCAAAACAGTGCCACAAAGAGAGACTTGCAGAAAAGTGAAGCACAAAGGGAAAATGGCATAGCAAGCTCAAACTAGACTGACACGCAAAATAAAAACAGCGTTGCAAATAAATTAATAGATATGACAATGGAAAATATGTATTGCAAAATCATTGCTTTCGCGCTGTTTCATTTGTTTTGCAATTCTTAATTTTTGTTTGCATAAAGCAAATGTATTTTCCTCAATACTTTAAATAAAATGTTTTAAATTTGTTTTTGTTTTTATTGTTTTTGTATATTTTAAACAAGGTAAATCTTTCTGATTTATTAAAATAAAAAAGTCACATACATGGATTTTTCTGGACTAAGCCCCAGATCTCCACTCACCCTAGAACCACCCCTGACTGTTGTCATGGGTAATTCATGTTTTGTAGCCTACAGTCCGATATATGTTAATCATTGTTTACAGTGACTGCCATTGTTCAGACAGATCAACAGTGTTTATCCTAAAGAGGCTATTACCAAAATCATCCAGATGATGGACGGGCATCGACTCCTAATGTTTGCCTTTACAAAGTGTGAGCTGTGATAATATGATAGAAATGCCTTTTTTGTAACTTAGTTGGTAACTCTCACAGTGTTTCTGACTTTTGTAGTGTGAACGGTTAAATACCACATAAATTCTGATGCTAACAAAGATAAATCCATATCAGTTTTGAAATGAGATGCATGTATAAACTCATGAAAAGCATGTAACATTGTCTGTTTCATTCGCTCTTTATTACTATTGTAAAGTATGTGACCATCACTTTGTAGAGAACGAATGAAAGAGTCATACCGCACATGTGTGAGGATGTAAAAATAGGTATCCCTATTATCTCTAAGTACTATAATACTAATTATATGCAGATTTAGTTTTCTACACACATACATTATCTGCATTACTTTTTTTAATCAATGCTTTTAATTCGATTGTCAGTTGCTCAGTGGATCGTAGTTCTTTCTCTCATTAGAACCGTGATCTTTCATCTTAGATTTTAAAATAAATTTTTGCTTTTAATCCGTTTTAGCTTGTTTTTAAAAATTGCCAGTAAAAAAAAAAAAAAAGAATTGGAAAAATACAAAGGCCACTGAAAAAGTTTTTGCGCTTGGTTGTGCTTTAATAAAGTTTATCCTTCCTGCGTTTACTTGTTTTCTAGTCTAGTTTTACTAAACTTGCCATTGTTTACAGTTGGCACCTTGACTCTGGATTAATGTAAATCTGTGTCTTTGTCAGTAGACAGGAGAGAGTTCTCTGATGGGTCTGTGGTTAAGGAGTTAGACTGGGGGTGAGAAGGTTGTGGGTTCGATTCCCGCTCAGAGTGGGTTGTGTTAGTTCATACTGTGGTTGTCTCAGTGTGGCTGTGAGCTGATCAGTGCTGTAGTCCTGGACACCACACAGAGTGATGCTGGTTCCTACCGACAGGGCCTGTTGAGGTCTTGCTTTCCCTGTGCGATGGTGCCACACACATGTTTGGATGAGCTGCTGCTTACCTTTATGCATCGCCTTCTCTGGAGCTTCAGCTTGCCAAGGTGCGGATTTGTTTCTGTTGGTTTTCAGAAACTGGTATTTTTTTGTTTAACATTTTGATAATGACTGCTTATGCCACTGCCACTGATAATGTAATACATTAACCCAATAAAGTCCTCTAAACTATCAGCATGATTTACCTGAAAAAAACATGAAACACAAGGACTTGGAGAATGTGTTTTTAAAACAGATTTTTGAAAAGAAAAAAAAATTATAATTTCATAAGGATGCATTAAAACTGGTCTAAAGCAACAGTAAAGACCTTTTAAAGTCACAGAAGATTTCTGTTGCAAATAAATGCTGAACTTTCTTTTCATCAAAGAATCCTGATAAAAGTATCACTGTTTCCCCGAAATATTGTGCAACACAACTGTATTCAACACTGATAATAATCAGAAATGTTTCATAAAGTAAATCATAATGAATTCTGAAGATCATGTGACACTGAAGACTGGAGGAATGATGCTGAAAATACAGCTGCACATCACTGAAATAAATACAATTTTAACAGATATTCACACAGAAAGTATTTTTGATAAAATAAATGCAGCATTAGTGAGCCCATACATTTGTAGCTAAATAAAATCCAGCTTAATTATTTTTATTTTATTTTAACAATCGTTATTTATTCATTATTTGTATTTATATAGGAATGTGTGACCAAAAAAGACTTTTTTTCTTTTGTGGTTCCAGAGAAAATCGTTGGCAGGTCATAAAAAAACTAAAGGACTTGTCTGACTGGGCCTTTTTGTTGTTGTTGTTGTTGCTCTGTACTGTGATTGTTTACCATTTTAAAAGACTTTACAAACTGTTGACTGTATAAACTGCTTTGATGCAAAAAAAAAAAAAAAAAAAAAAAAACTTTTCAGATAATATTTCTGAAAGATTATTATTATTATTTAATATATATTCATACATTTTTATTTTAGTTATCATAACTTATAACCTATATACATATATTATTCATTTTCATGATAGGTAAAAATTGTTAGCCTGAATGCACTGTAAGTCGCTTTGGATAAAAGCCTCTGCTAAATGCATAAATATATATATAATATTATGCAATAATTTCATTTTTTTTTTCCACAGATGTTAAACTTATGGTGGTAAACTGATCGCTCTATCATTCTGCAACAATACATTTATACAAAGCTTAATTTCGATTTTTAACCAAAACAAAACAAAAACAAAATATTCTATATAAAAACTACAAAAACGCGCCGTCGTTACGCAGGCTTCAACGCTACGTTTGAGACGTTTAAATGACGTCACAACATGACGGGAAACGCGGAAGAGGAGTAACCCCAGAGTGCAGTCTGGACGATGGGGCGGGGCGACACTTCGAGGCGGAGTGACACGTGTCGCCCCGCCCATATTTGTTTTCCCCGCCTTTGACATTTTCCTCCGAGCCAGCAGGGGGCAGTTTGCGTTGAAACAAACAGAACGGTGGCAACTACAGCAGCAGAGTAATAACGCTATTCCGTTGATTGCTTGAGGTGAGTAAAGGTGGTTGTGTAAATATCTTATAATATGAAATGCGATGTTCGATCATTTATTTATCCATGGTACGTTCAATTTGAATAATTATTGTTAATAATTGTTATAAATTGCTCATTTTATTGTTCTTTGTGGATTGTAACAATACACTCTGTACATGGCTTTAGTTCATAGGTTCGATTTTACAGAGGTATGGCATCACATTTGTCAAGTTATTTGAACAGACATGCATGATTTTTGTGTGTATATTATTATTATTTTTTTTTTTTTCAGGATGACATGATCAGAAGGTGGTGGTGTTCTGTTCTCCTGGACAGCTTTACTCCGCAAATGTATGTAGCTGTTTGAATGTTGCTACATGAAACATTACTCTGTACTATATCTAGCAATATACCTACCTCTTGACATTTGTTCTTTTAGAGCTCAACCACTGAGGAGAACTTCACCATTCACCATGTCTTCAGGCAGAGTCCAGCAAAGCAGGTTATTTGTGCACATACATTCATTAAGAACTAATAATTACATATGTGTGTACATGCAGAGGTATTTTAGTTATTACAGCTACATAGTTGTTCAGATGTGAAATTGGTATTATGTACAAGTACTATATTGGTCAATACTGTGGATTATTTAATATATAACTATCAGTTAACATCAGCATCAAAGACATTTAAAAACATTTCAGCTTAATTCATTTTCAGACAGCAGCGAGTGTTTTAAATAACATCTGTTTGTGTTCTAATGTGGATTTTGTTCACCATATAAGATAGAAATATTTATATTCAATGTAAAACATCTTCATGTGGATCATGCATACAAATATATACAAATATCTCACTGGATTATTACAATTAATGGCAAAATGAATGTGTGGAAATGTAAACTAATATATCCTACTGACACACAACAGCAAAATATATAAATAATTGGCTTAAAACAGTTTTTTTTCAATGTGAAAATACTAACACTAATACTTCTGCACAGTACTGTATATATTAACATTTTATTAGTGTTATTATAAAAGAATGAGTATGCAGTTGTGACAACAATCTATAGAGTTTTTAATGAGAGTTTGTTTAAAGCAAGGTTGTCTGTAGTCAGTGTTTATATAATGTTTAATAACTTTTATATACATATATAAATAAACCTATGTATGTTTTTGATTCAACAGCTTCCACTGGAAATCCTCAGGGAAGTTATTTTGTCGGCGGGTGACTCTGCATATTTGACACTTTCTCTGGTTTGCAGATGGTTTAGGGATGTGCTCCGAAGTTTTTCGGAAAGCGGCACAGTTTGCCTGGCTAGAGAGTAAGATTTCCCCGTTTAATGCTCATTCTCCAATTGAATTTTGTAGTAGAAGGCTGTTAAACTTTTTTTGTATTATTATTATTATTATTATCTTTCATGTATTTTGTCTTTACACTATAAGTTGTGGCCAACTGGAAGAATTGTCCTCCTGTCTCCTGACCGGAACGAGTTCAGACGGATGTACAGCATCAGGGAACACTTGCAGTGCAGAGCCCTTTTCAAGTTTAACCCACCAGGGTACAGGGAAGAGACCGTCGTGGTGATCTTCTGAGCTTTTGTTAACAAAGGATTTTGTTCCAAGGACTGTTTTTTTTTTTTTTTTTTTTTTGCGGCATGAAACACATTTGTGTGTTAAGTTCATTGAAGGGAAATAGAGAATGGGCTGAGATCAACTGGTTTTGATTATTAATTGATGTAATTTAAAGTTAAACTTTGCACTGTATAATGTTTTAATAAAAAAGCTATGGAAAACACGTGCATGACAACAGGTTTCAGTCATTTACATCAGTCTATCATTCTTTAAGGTTTCTCATATTTGATGATAACATGATTTGCTATGCATTGCTCATAATGGATTCTTAGTTTAGTTGTGACAGGATTGTGAGGATTAATGAGGTTTTCAGTAGTGCAGTTCAGAAAACAAATAACAGAAAGTAACAAGTGTTTTTGGGCAAGTTCTTTAGAACCTGTGTTGTTCCTTCCTTGCAAAAAGTAACCATGGATTTATTGTAGTAAAAATATTTGTTGGCACATTAATTACTGTGAGCTGTAATTATAAAAACACCATAGTTTTACTATAGTTACTGTAGCAGAACCATAGTAAATTTTCGTAGGGGCCAAGGGAATGTTCAGAATATTATTGGTGACGTTCAGAGACTGGTGACAATTTGCTACACACACGACACACACACACACATATATATATATACACACACACACACACACATATATATGTATGTATATATTATTTGAATATATAAATCAAGGTACTCCATGACTATCTACGTAACCATACTTCGCATAATATTGCCGTGTCATTTTCAAACCAGCGAGTAATGCCGAGGTAGCGTCTACACTACAGCCATTGAGGGAGTAGACCATTTATTTTTATTCTGTTCGTCGTAATCCAAAACTCTTTGTATTTATACGGGATGTTGTGGAAATGCAACAATGAATGCAAAAACACAACATGTATATTCACTTTTTAATTTTATTAAAAGTTTATTCATCTTAGTGTCTACTTCCGCATTCCAATCCTGCTAATAGCGTCATAATTCTCTATACCAATAAGCTGTAAAATCGTCACTCATCTGTACACCAATAAGCTCATCTTAATCATAAACCAATAACCGCTGAGGTGGGCGGGGCGACACGTGTCGCTCCGCCCCAACGTGTCGCCCCGCCCCATCGTCCAGACTGCACTCTGGGATACTTGCGGAAGAGCGCAAAAGGCCACAGTTTTAACTGGTGACATTTCTGTGGACGTTTTAAACTAGTTTTGAAACTACGTATTAACCTAACTGACTTTGAATAAAGTCGGTTTAACGCTAAAACACTTTCTAAATGTTGTGGGTAAGTTTTTGTCGCTTTAATTATTGATATAAGTTAGCTCAAAACATTTTTCAGGCGACGAATTTCCTTATTGTGCGATAAATTGTATAATCGATATGTATTCTTTGTGTTAGGTAGAAGCTGTGCTGTAATCGGTTGTAAGGAGTTTATAGTCATCATCATGAGTAATTTTGGGGACGATAGTGATTCTGAAAATGATCGGTAAGTGTCTTCTTAAGGTTCTCACAGTTAGTTCTTGTCCAACCGGACTGTTTTGATTCAGTTCTGCTAAACCGGGTTAGTTTAGTTTGGTTACTTGAGACTCCAGCCAGACTGGGTTTGCAGAGCTAATTAAAGAAACTACTAAGAGTGCACTAAAATCTAAATAAACTAAACTACTAGGCCAGCTACTCGTTAAAGCCTCCAAGTTGTTTGGTGCGCATATTTTAGACGTTACGGTAATAGCGTAAGATCAAAGTTAACTTGTTAACTGTCACTAGCCAACCATCTGATGAGAAATAACACAATTTTGAAAAGCCTTCAGAGCTCTAAAAAGAAAACATCCTGTTCCCACAGACCAACGTCAATTCAGATTAATAGTCCACTAGTTTTCTTTTTAGAGCTACTCAAAATAAAATAAAAAAACTGTCCACATGTGAGATTTTGGAGGGTTTTTGTTTTGTAATGCAACATCAGCTCGTACTGAAGCTGGCCGAGTCACACTCTGGGGTGGTGGACTATAAATCTGAACTGAATTAGTCAGGGTTTTGTTTTAGAGCCATTCAAAATCAAAGACAAAACTTCTTTTTGGAGGGCTTTTATTTTGTAATGGCAAATCATACTGACATTGGGGAAGTGACATTTTGGAGTGGAGTACTGTTAATCAAAAAACATTTTTTTTTTTTTTTGTGAATTTACAGATAAATATGGTTATGCACGTTCATGAAAGGGGTTTATTTAGTTTTTTTTTCTCATCAGACGTTTATTTTCATTTTATTAAAAATTATATATTTATATTATATTATATTATTTATTTTACTCAACATTTTAAGTCATTTTCATATTATCAGACCATTTTTTTTAAACATTTGTGTTATTTTAAATGTATTCATTCATTCATCTTTTACCGTATATGTGTGGGACGGATCAGTTTAATTTGAGCGGTAGATTAATATCCTTTTTGTTTCCATTTCTAAAGTTGTAATTCAAAGATCTCTTAACGTCGTTCTTGCATTATATAAACATTTTAGCGCAAATGTTCCTCTCTTTCTGGAAATATGAGAAGATGCTCTTTATCACCTGATGTTCAAAGATAATCAGGATTGGGATAATTATGAGTAGACTCATCAAATTTCAAGCCACTTTGTTGATCAGAATATATATATATATATATATATATATATATATATATATATATATTTATTTATTTATTTATTTATTTTTATTTATTTTTTGGGGGGGGATTGAAATACAGTATGCATTTAACGAAGTTGAGTCTTTGCTAGTTTAGACAGCTGATGACCTGCTCAGGTTGGTCCAGGCTTGCATGAACACTGGTATGAACATGAAGATCTTGCTTTGATTTTAAAGCATATTTTATTCCAGCGATGCTTCAGACAATGTAGTGTTTCAAGTTCTGCTGTTTGAGTTTCTGCATGTTCGAAGACTGCTTGGACGAGTTTCCATTTGTTGAAAGGTCTTCAATGTAGACACATGCTATGTTCCAGATGCTGTCATTGTGTTTCGGTTCTAATGTTGATGTTAATGTTGTTTTGAGGATCATGATGGACCGGCCGCCCAGCAGTTACGGCTCCATGCAAAGTGACGATCATGAAGAGGAACTTGATGACTTTGATGAGTCGACCCTTAAACAATCAACAAGGTACGCTAATATTCAAAAACACACACAAAAAAGCATTAGAGTCTCATTCTATTAATAATTATAATGATGATGAATAATTATGTAACAAATAGAGTAGTTTTTGAACTCAAATCGTCACTTAATTTTTTTTTTTGTTTAAACTGATGGTTCATTATTTTATTTTTTTGAGGTAAATAAGTGATGTGAGAGACATTCTTCCAGTGTAACTAAATTTTTTGTTTAGTTGTTGAAAGAACAAGGTTGCATTTATTTAATGAAAAATATAGTTAAAGCTATATTGTGAAATATTATTTGATTTAAAAAAGTAAATGTAAAATAACTGTTTTCTATTTCAATGTACTGAAAAATGAAATTGATTCCTGTGATGCAGAGATGAATTTTTCTTCAGAAATTAGTCCAATATTTTAATATATTACACATATAATGTAAAATAATAATTATAATAAAACACATTTTCAACAAAACATTCTGAAAATACACATCACATAAATTTTTTAGCTTAAATTTTTTAGTGCACTTCATTAAATATTGCAGGCATAAGTTGCATTGCATGGTTTATGTATGTATTTATATCATACATGTGTATTTTCAGGGTCAGGCTTCATCGCCCAGATTCGCCAGAGACTGCAATTACTGAACGTACAAACACAAACCAGTCCAGTATATACAAAGATGGACTGTTCCTGAGACAACCCATCATGCACCTAGGCGATTATCATGTTCAACACAGGTACTACATCAACCGTGCACTCCTACATCTTAACGTCTCTGAAGTCATGAGGTTCATTTTCACTTTTCCTGTCATTCAGCATTAACAGAGAGCCCTCGATCATGGAGCCGTCTGAGATGCAGAGCGACATAAGAACAGAAGCAGCGATGGATGAAGAGTTGAATGACAGAGACACGGAGATGAATGAGAGAGGCGTGCAGGAAGTGCAGAATGAAAACGCTGCAATGGAGGTCCAGGTGGAGCAGGCAGAGGCAACGACAGAAGAGGAGGATTTTGATGAAATTGTTATACAATGTGAAGAACCCAGAGATCCTCCTCCTCTTCCTCCGGAAGGCGCCGGTCTGCAGTTTAAACACAAACACAGCTCCCTCACACTGCGCCATGTGTTAAAGGTAGATGTAGATGTTTTTGTGTGTCTGTTGAAAACCATAGAGAAAACTTTCAGAAGCTTAAAGCATGACAAATTAAATAATAGTCAGAAAAATTAAACTCTTTGAAATTGAACTTTGTTTTTTAACCTTTTAGATTAATATACACATAGATGGATATACACACATTCAACTTTTATAGCTCATACTGCATGATATAATGGGAATATGGATTTCATTATTGGCAAGGAAAAACAGCGTTTGTTTTTTTTGTTTTTTGTTTTTTGTTTTTTCTCCAGAGGCCCAAGTTGACCAAAATACACAATTTGGTGCAAATGCAGATATTTACATGGTCAAAAAGTATAAAATAGCAGATAGCCATAGAATATTTACAAAATGATGGGGATGTAACAATTCACTCGACTTCAAGATAATTTTTATTATCTGATTTCAAGATAAAAAATTTTTTTTAAACAAAATGTGATTTAAGTCAATTTATAAATGAAATGGTGCCTTTTTATTGCTTTGACCAAATGCTGCACATTTCTTTGTGAAATTGAAATATGCAAAATAACAAAACTTAAGTTTAAAATGTAAAACATCCCAAATCAAATAAATAACAAAAATACAAGAATCTCTTCATATAAACAAACTAAGGCTTTGGATTTTAATCGCGATCCAAACAAAGATGCTGTATACATTCAGCATGAGCGCTTTTTTATTTCAATTTGATTTTATAATTCTGAAATCTGAAGTGAAAACAGAATGTTTTGTCTTTTCGTTTTGAAAAACTATACTACGTGAAACCGAAACAGCAGAAGCTCTGAATGAGATGTAGTTTCACTCTCTGACAGTAGGTGGCACTAATGGAGCAGTAGATATACAGCGTTTCATTGGATACTGCTTTAAACAGAGCAGTGATGCTCTTATAAACACTACTACTTTACCAAATTAACTTTTCTGAGACCGTCAGTTCTACTCAGAGATACAGTCATATAAACTCTTACCCAAAGTTGTATCATCGCTATAAGTTGTTGCATCCCTATAAAGCGATATAAATATAATTTGTCGCTCCATATCTCCAAATACTGTCTTGGTAAGATATTTAAATGCTTAGTTTGATGAAAAATACATATAATGCAATGAAATCTAATGGTGACTGAGAGATAAACTAATAAACATTCCTCAAAAGGAAAATTGGACGTTTGTACAGTTACATTAAAAGACTGTTTACTTTATAAAATTCTATAAACTGTCACTCAGGCGACAGAAAGCATGGAGTAGATTGTGTGTGACGGGTTAAACAGGAAGATTTTGATCAAGTTGATAATTTACAAGTAAATGTAGAGTGCAAGGTGGCCAGTGGTTTACTTCTGTATAAACCCAAACTTGATATAGGTTTGTTTATGTTTCTTTGTCTCATTCAGCAAATGGTGGGGTGTCTTTCCCAGCTCCATCCAGGAGAGATTGCCTATTTTAAGCGTTGTCTGAGCACTCACTACAGATTCAGGAAGAACTACTCGACAATTGCGGATCTTAATGACCCACTGGATGTGATCGATAAAATGATCGAGGTCTGTGGGCTGGGAGAAACTCTGCATCTCACCATACGATCCCTCCACAACGTTGGAAAAGGCGATCTAGATGGATACCTAAGGAAGAGCTGTAGAAGAGGTACAACAGCTTCACACATCACAAAAAAAGAAAAGTAATTATCGTGATTCAATTAGAGCTGGACGGTTTGACCAAAAATCTGTATCTCAGGATTGTGGCAGATCCACATTTCAGGTTTTTGCCTTATTATGGATCAGAATATATGATGCATGAGAAGTTTAAAATAAAATTAGATTGTATAAAACGAAAACAGAAATGTCTTTCTTTAGCTTTTTAAAAACTGTACTACATAAAACAAATCTGCACAAAACAAAAACAGCAGATGGGGTGAATGAGACGCAGATTCACTCTCTGACAGCAGGTGGCGCTTATGGAGCAGCAGCGATATAGAGTTTCCTTGATTTACCGCTCTAAACAAAGCAGCGCTGCGCTTATTAACTACTTTAAAGGGATAGTTCTCCAAAAAATGGAAATTACCCCAGATTTTACTCGCCCTCAAGCCATCCTTGGTGTATATGACTTTCTTCTTTCAGACAAATCCAATCGGAGTCAAAATAACAAATATCCCGGCTCTTCCCAGCTTTATAATGGCAGTGGGTGGATGTTTCTGTTCAACAGAAGTCCAAAAAAAGCGCATCCATCTGTAGTAAAAAGTGCCTAACATTGCTCCAGGGGGTGAATAAAGGCACCCTTTATATATGTATATACACACACACATTTTTGTGATTTCTATTATTGATAAACTCTTTCAAGGATTAAAAATATATTTTCTCATGTTTAAAATGAGTTTGAATTACGTTATAAAATTTTAGCCAAAATTCTTTATGGTCACTTTTGCTCATCTAGGCTGGAATAAAATGTCATTTATTCCTTTGATGCGTTTCGTATAGAATGTGGTGTAAAAATAAACCTTGAATAAACTTCCTTGTCTGCATCTTAAGTTCCTGATTTTCTTTCCTTGTTTTGTTTCTTTCTAGCTGTGTTACTGCATGACCTGAAATTAGCTTACAACAGACGCTATTACAATCTCTACGAAGGCCGATGTCGTCCAGGTCAACAGCGATACATCAGTGACGTCTATGTCGAACCCGTAACAGTCATCAGAGGCACCAGGGAGCCCATCAACCCTGAGAATGAGGTCTTGAAGATACCTTATACAGTCGAGGAGACCCAAATCAGAGCCGCGGACATCTTTCGGCCCCTTCCTCACGAACAGAAACCAATCCGTATGGTCATGATGACGGGAATTCCCGCCTGTGGTCTAACGGTGGCTATTAATAAGTTTATCATTGACTGGATGGAGGAAAAAAGCAATCAGGATTTTCAATTCGTGTTCCCTTTGCCGGCCAAAGAGTTGCACCTTGGGAAAGACGGAAATCAGAGCTTCTTAGAGCTACTTGGTAGCTTTTTCGCAGAGGCCGACGACATTAAATTCATTGAGAAGCCCGATTGCTTGAGTCTGTTTGTTATTAACGCTCTAGAATGTTACAAGTACAACCTGGACTTCAAAAACAATGAAATGATCACAAGCGCCAGGACGAAAGCACCATTAGATGCTCTTCTCACCAGTTTAATAAAAGGCACGTTGCTTCCGAATGCCAGAGTTTGGATCACCAGCCACGTCACTGCCTCCCATCGAATTCCTCCGCATCTAATCGACAGGTATGTAGAGTTAAGAGGATTCACGGATGAAAAGAAAGAAGATTACTTTACCAAGAGAACAACTGAACCTGAGCTTGGGAGGAAGGTTTATAACCACATGAAGCGCTCCAAAGCGCTTGAGATCATCTGCCACATTCCTCTCTTTAGCTGGATGGTGGCGTTCATCTTCGAACGAGGGTTTCGAGATCCCGAATACGGCAAACACCCACCTGGCATCACGGCGTTTTATTCGCAGTACATCATTGTGCAGATGAACCGCTCGTTTGAGAAATACCGCGGCGGCAGCAGCGAGGCACAGGATTGGAAGGATGAAGATAAGATGTTTATTGAGATGTTGGGGAAAATGTCATATCGGATGATTCAAGATGGACGGGACTGGTTTAAGGTGGACGATTTGACCTCTGTTCACCTCACATATGAAGATTTGCGCACTCGGGATGAATTAACCACTGAGGTCAAACGAAGAAACGAAGACCTTCGAACGTGGGTCTTCAAGTTTGTTCACATTACTATTCAGGAATACATGGCCGCTATGTATGTTTATGTGACGTTTAGGAAACACGGGAAAAATGCGATCGAACCAAGCAAGATGTCTTGGTTTCAGGGGACAAACAAGGATCGGTCTATGATTGAGCTCTTCCGTCCCGCCATCGACCGTGCGTTGGCGTCTCCGACTGGACATCTGGACATGTTCCTGCGCTTCCTGATCGGATTGTTGACTCCAGGAACTGAGGATAACTTGCGCGGATACCAGCTCAATCACTACCACCCCAAAGCCAAAGGCACGGAGGATGTGGTCAAATACATCAACAAAAAAATGAGAGATAACCTTCATCCAGACAGGAGAAGAAACCTAGAGTTGTGTCTGGTGGAGCTGGAAGAAGGAAAAGAAGGAAGATGAGAAGAAACACAGCAAGGCAGTGTTCAATCTATGAGGTGGGACTGTGTAACACTAATCTAAACGCAGCGTCCCGCAGGAGCGACTCAGTTAAAGGGATGGTTCACCCTGTCATTATTTACACTAGGGTTGCACGATACCATAAACACATGTTAAGATACTATACCAGCTGAAGTATCTGGACACAGTGTTGTATCGCCATACCATGCGAACTGAGAGATATATGCATATTATATAAGACCGGTTTCACACCACATGTATAAGCAGTGCATATTTTTTTCCGGCCCATGTTAAAAGAGAAGAGAAGTGCAGCGATCGTTTCAGCGCGGAGTATAATTTTAATGCACAGCTCACGCTGAATTAAAGCGACACTGCATTGTTTTTATTCAAAATAGACACGAGTAAACACAAAAAAAATAACAAATGTCACCATAAAATCAAATTTTTACATTTTAGCGACTGCCCTACATACAACATTACTTCTATACTACCTTTTAAAAATAAATACAGTGGCGTCGCCAGTATTTTGGAGCCTTAGTATTGTGATACTTTCGTAGTTCATGTAAACCATGCAACCCTAATTAACACTACTGTTCAAAAGTTTGGATTAATTATGATTATTAATGTTTTTTTGTTTAGTTTTTTTAAGTCTCTTCTGCTCACCAAGGCTGCTTTTATTTAATTAAAAACAGTTAAACGGTACCACTGTAAAATATTATTTAAAATCTATTTAAATATTGTCTAATGTAATTCATTGCTGTGATCAACGCTGCATTTTCAGCATCATTACTCCAGATGGACATGATCCTTCATAAATCATACTTAAATGCTGATTTGCCACTCATGAACCATTTCTGAAGTGTTTCCGGAAAGCATCGTTAGCTAATTATGGGTTCAAGTCTAATTGAACTCTAGTGGTAACGTCAGAAGAACTTGTGGCTATAGTTGCTTTTGGGAAACGCACCCCTGATTATTATCAGTGTTGAGCTGCCAGGTGTTTTTGTGAAAACTGTGATAAACTACTTTTCAAGAAAGAAATGAACACTTTTATTCAACAACAACAAGAGTGACAGTGAAGAGATCTGTTATAAAAGAGTTCATTTCCATTCATCAAAGAATGCATATTTTATATACAAATTCTTATATTTTACCGTAAAAAAAAAAAAGTTTTGAACATTGACACTAATTAACATCAACACAACTCCATATTAGAATAATTTTTAAATATATTAATTTAGAAAACCGTTGTTTTGGATTGTAATGTTTTACAGTATTATTGCTTTTACTGTATTTTTCATCAAATAACTAGAGCCTTTGTGAGCAGAAGACACTTTACTTAAAAAATAAAATAAAAAAAAATCTAAAATTTGAATTTATTCCAAACTATTGCTGGTAGTGTACATTATTGACATCTACAGTCACTGCTGCTTTGATTGGAATAACATTTTTCTTAATTTTTTTTGGAGATAAAAATCCATTAATGTGAGTGACATGATGTGTAAATTATAAATGGGGTGAGCTGTTCCTTTCGCTCTTTTTGGTGCTGTGAGCCGAAACATCGGTTTGCTTGTTTGAGTCAGTATGATGATGTGTTTGCTTCAGGCTTTTTTCAGCTAATGAGAATGGGCAATTATAGCACTAATAGATGATATCATTAAAGTGTGCACAATGCTTTCAAGGGGCTGAAGAACTGGAAGTGCACTTCATTAACAATCGCCGCTTTTCATAATAAAAAATAATTACATTTGTAAACATTCAGTGAGTAAGCAGTAACATGAATAGCTAGACTATTATCCTGACAGAGCAGCACGTTATGATGTTTTTATTCATTATTCTGTGCAGATATGAGCAGTCACTGTTTTTCATGTTTCAGGTAATCACAGAATATAGATTTTTATTTGTATTTGTTTTGAATTTTTTTGTTACTTGTGGCATTTGCTTCAGATTTACTCTTCAGAAAGAAATCAACTTGTTACTCATCCAGACATTTGAATAAATGTTCAGTTCTGTCTGCTCATATACACTGACAGATGATGGATTTAAGGTGACATAGTGATTAATAAGCCATTCCTTTTATTGTTGGGGTTTTTAAAGAGGAGTGTGGGTTACAAAACCAAAGAGTTGCTGATTTATGCATAATCTTCACCATTGTGTCCTTAAAAAACATTATAATAAAAAAAAATGCCTCTTATAGTGGTGCAGTGAGGCTATTTCTTGCCATTTATCAAGAGAAAAAAAAATTAATAAATCTGGCAATCTACCCCTAAATTAAATGCATATTAATTCTATATAGCAAAATATGTTTGTTTTCAAATGCATATGCTATGATTTGGGATTTTAAAAGAAATGCATAAAAGATTTTTTTTATTCATTTTTAATAAATTTTATCTTTAATAATTTTTCTCTTTTTTTCCCCCCTAAGGCTTATTGACTCATTTAGGTAAAAAGTACATTTTGAGGGTCATAAATTGCCCCTAAAAAAAAATGTGTTTAAGAGTATTAAGAGTTAACAGTATTATCTTTTGTATTGATTAAGTGCATTTTCTTTCTATATTATATACGATTCAGTATTTTAACAAGACATCAGTGATGTACTCTTTATATATATTATGTAATGTATTAATAAATTTAACAAATGTATAACTATTTTGTGCAAAATATAACTTAATAGGGTGGCCACATACTACAATTAGCCGAGACGCTGGATTTTCCGATCTTTGCCGATGTTACACGAGTCCCTGCCACGTGCTGCTTCGGAAGTATCGCGTCAGGAAAGCTAATCTTTCATCTACACGCATTCATATCTCCAGTGTTGTTTTGTTTTTTGGACACATTTAAGTCGTGCCTGTGACCGTAATGCAAATCCGCCACAATATTTTTTAGAAACTAAGCCAGTCGTATATTTTAAACATACGCGTCTGTGATTGGTCCATCCTGATATTCGGTGAGAAAAGCAGCGGCTGTCACGTGACAACACCTATTTTTAACGGCTCTAATTTATATTACACTTAAAGATGACAAGAGAAAAATTTATAATAGCCACTACATTGCAAAATAAACAGTGAATCGTAAGAAATAACAAATACCCACAATTTATAACTTATATTTCATTCTCATTGGCGTTATGCTGTCGCGTGACCATTACTCCTGTAGTACACGAGTGCTCTCAGTGTTTAGGCCAACGGATATACTTTTTTGTTGCCTTTTTCCATTCAACATGGTTGTCTGTTGATTCATAGCTTTCTGAAATCTCCTAATTTTACTTTCTTGTCATGCAATTGCACCTTTAATTTCATGTAATGTAGAAAAGGGAAAATAAACCATCCGTGAACACATGGTGCGTAGACTTACTCGGGTTTGGTTTGAATCCAATTAGGAATAAAAAGGGCAGCAAATCACTGAAACCTAGAGTGAAACAGTGTTAACTTGTATCTGATGAATTTATCTTTTATGACACTGATCCTGTTACTGTAAACATTAAACGAATCATCCGATCTAGCTTCAGGTAATTATATTTAATATTTGCTAGACAGCATGCATTTTACAGGACAGTTTACATGAGAATGGTTTTACAAGTTTACAATGAATAACATTTTTTCCATGATGACAATATATGCAAAAATGGTTTTGCCAACATTGAGAATTTATGCAAGGGTCAACCTGTTGCTGTCATGATCGACAGTAATTCATTCTGCATGTTTCACAAATGATGGTCACAATTTTGTAACATTTTTGAGACATCGCAAAGAAATTTTATTTAATACAATGCTGTAAAATTTGGTTATGGTTCAGGATTGCTAACTGTAGCATTGAATTAAGTCCTAAGTTTTGTACTAAATTAAGGCAGTTAATGGTAATACCATCCCTGCAAATAAAAGACATGCCACACCCCCCCCCCACCCAAAAAAAAAGAAAATTTGTTACAATGTGGTCCCCCTCATGTCATCCAAGATAAGGATGAGTTTGTTTCTTCATCAGATTTGGAAAAAATGCAGCATTGCGTCACTTGCTCACCAATAGATCCTCTGAAGTGAATGGGTGCCGTCAGTAACAGTTTTGAAGTTAAAACGCCTTATAATACATTTGTTTGTTACAAACACACAGATTTTGTCTACTTAAGTCATTAACTGATGGACTGGAGTGCTGTGGATTATCGTGATGTTTTTATCAGATGTTTGGACTCACATTCTGACGGCACCCATTCACTGCAGAGCATCCACTGATGAGACACTGATGCAAGGCTACATTTCTCCAAACCTGATGAAGAAACAAACTCATCCTGATCTCGGATGACCTGAGGGTGAGGACACGTTCAGCAAATTGTCATGTTTGGGTGAACTATTCCTTGAATAAGTCTCTATTTTGCTGACATGTTGTAGTCCTGTATCCATGGCATGTTTTGAAACCCAGAACTAAAGAAAGGCTGTCTAGTTGCCGGCAGGTTTTAGCGTCTCGGCAGCTGTGTTGACCGTGAAGGCGGCGATGCTGATTTGCCGTTTGACCTCGTCCCATGCCTTCTGCTGGTCCACCGCGTTCTCAATGTCAAACAAAGCATCATAAATCCCTGGGAAAGACTCACCCGCGTATTTATTGTGACTGCTGGGTGCAAAAATAATATGCCTGGAGGAGACAAGAGAGAAAAAGACAAGCATCTTATCACACACAGGTAATACTTAAAGTGATCTCAAACAGCCGAGTGGTTATAATTGTTAATACGACATTTAAAAGAGCACTGTGGGTTCTTTTGAGCTCTAATACTGCAAAATGTGTGGTTTGTGCAAGTGCAGTTTCTCATTTAAAAAACCCTGATGTCAAGCATTAAACTTGAGTGTGTTACTCATCTGTTTCAAGCTATTTTACTCATATTTTTGCCTGACTAATGATACAATTACTGAACAAAATCCCATGGATCTACAGTATTGTTCAAAAGTTTAAGGGTCCATAAATAAAGAAATTAATAATTTATGCATCAAGGATGTATCAAAAATCACATTAAAGATGTTTATTATATTACAAAAGATTTTATTTCACATAAATTATGTGCTTTTGAACTTTCTATTAATCAAAGAATCCTGAAAAATAAAATGTATCACCGTTTTCAACATTGATAATATCAATATTTTCTATTTTACGTCTGTAGCTGTATCTATTTTGTTTTTTATAAATTTTTCTATATAGTTACCTATATGGTTTTTTATAATTTTTTTTAGTTATTTTAGTACAAGTTAAACTAAATTAAAATAAAAAATGTAGCTTTGGTAATTAGCTGCACTGCAAAAAAAAGCTTTTCTTACTTAGATTTTTTTATTTACATTTTTTTTTTTTCTCTTTCCAGCCAAATCAAAAAAATCTTAAATCAAGAAGGATTTTCTGGACACGTAAAAAAAATTGTGATGTTCTCAGAGAAAGCATGTCAAAATAAAGTGAGTTTTAGCTTGAAACAAGAAAAATAATATTTTTTCTGTTTGAAATAAAATACATTTATTTTGTTTACCCCATTGGCAGGTTATTTTAAGAAAAAAAGTAAGAAAAGCATTTTTTTCTGCAGATTTTATTTCAGTTAACATTTAATTCTATCTAGTAATGATTATTTAATGGTTTTAGTTTTCTATAATAAACCTTGAAGAGCTATCAATGAGTCTCTGAACATCACAATGTATTGAGTGTTTGTGTTTACCTGTAAAATGGTCTCTCAGGCAAACCCAGCGGATCAATAAAAGCTCTCTCTAAATACATCAGCTGGTCATTTACCATCCGCACGGCCAGAGCACTGACAGACAGAAACAGATAAGATAACAGCTGTAAGAAACATCATCATGTGCAATGAGATGTGACAGAAGCACAAGGCCTTGAGACTCAATCAACACCGTGATGCAATTCCAATGAAACCGATTCAAACCTAGTCTGAAAACTAGTGTCATTCATACTTCGAGGTGTCGAGCTGATCAAGTCGCTGGTGAAAATCTCCTGCCGCAACCGTGAAGTTTTCAACCGCAGAGAAGAGAGAATCTAGAACATAAACCATTAAGAGATGAAAACAGACATCGGTTATAATCTCAACAGAAGAGTTCTGCTGCATCCCGACTCTCATGCTTTACTCTGAAAAATAGAGTTCTTAATTGGTATCTATGGTTGCGTGAAGAAATGTTTCAATGCACAAAAGGTTCTTTATACTGGAAAATGGTCATTTAGAATGGTTCTTATAAAGAAGGTTCCTTGGGAAACCTGAAATTATGGAATCATCCACTTTTGGAACCTTTATTTGTAAAAAATTTTTTTTTGGAACCTTTATTTTTAAATTTTATTTGTATAGAACACAATTTTTAAATGAACATTCTGAATTTACTGATTTTTTTTTTTGTTTTGTTCATGTAATCTAATGGGACATGACTTAAACTAAAACTAATGATCAATGAAAAATCAATGAACTGGAAAAATGACTCTCAGTTCTTTTTTTTTGTCTTTTTGCATTATTGACAAACTATTTTCCAGATTGACTGTATATAAATAAAGGTGACTTGACTAAATACTCAAATCACACTACAAATTAATATATATATATATTTTTTTTTTCCAAAGAAGGGTTTAGTCATTTTAGGTAGCTCTTTTAATGCTGATAAACAGTACTGTGCAAAAGTCTTAGGCCACTATTGTTTTCACCAACAAAAAATGGTTTTAAGTCAGTTATTTTCTATCTTTTGCTGTAGTGTGTCAGTAGGAAATATCAGTTTACATTTCCAAACATTATTTTTGCCATTAAATGTAATAATCCAGTGAGATGCTTGTTTGCACCAGGAGTCTGACAGCAGTCAGAGCTCCACACAGAGATCTGATCTGATCATCATCAGTGTGTCTGGAGTAACATGAAGAAACAGAACAAACTGAGACAGACTCACCAATGTCTACAAGACGCTTCAAGAAACCTGGAAAGCTACCTGAAAAACAATGCGCAAGTGCAGCTAGGACAAAAGCTTTTTTTTACGCATACACTAAAAAAAAAATATTCATTGAACTTACTAAAAACATTTTGGTAAGTAGTTGCAATCAATTCATTTTAGCTACATTTAAACAAACTAATTCTGCTGAAAGATTATCAACTAAATTAGTTTATTTAAATATAGTAAAAAAAATTGATTGCAACCACTTACCATATATACTGTATATATATATATTATTATTTTTTTTTAGTAAATTCAATGTATAATTTTTTTCATTGTAGTGTGGTCACACCAAATGTTTATTTAATAAAGTTCAGTTCTTAGAAGTTAATTAATAAAATCTATTTTTGGCATTATTTTTGACAGCATCCTCACTTTAAAGCATTTTTACACAAGTGCCAAAAACTCAGCACAGTACTTTAGCTTTCCAGGTTTCTTGAAGCGTCTTGGAGAGGTTGGCACAGTTCTTCTGGATTGAGTCTGTCAAATCTTTGTGCAAACAAGCATCTCACTGGATTGTTACAATTAATGGCAAAAATAATGTTTGGAAATGTAAACTGATATTTCCTACTGACACACTACAGCAAAACAGAAATACTGTATATTCAAGTGTTTGTTTTTAACTGACTATGGCACCAAATGACGTGATTTTTACTAGATGACAGCCACCATACGGAGATATTTTGGCTTCACTTTTATATAGTGGTCACTTTTTTCCAGTCTATGGAGAGCATGTGTACCGAACGAGACGCTGTACTTCTGCAGGGCAGCAGGGTGTTTCAGTGCCAGCTGGTGGATGCTGTTGGCGTATTTGGTGAGAGACAAGGCGTATTCCACACAGTCCAGAGGTAAGACCAGAGAATCGGCCAAACTGAAGATCAGTCCTCCCCGAACACGGGCCACGGCCTCCAGCCGGCGGAAACTCGGGTCGTAGAAGCGCTCCACGATCTCGTAAGTCTCATACACGCTGTGGTACACGGGGTAACTGCTGTAGCGCTCGGTTTTCTGGAGAAAGAGGGTGATAAAAAGATGTTTCTCTAACGTATCCTAATTTGCTTTGCTTTGCATTGATGCAGGTTTAAAGTACTCCGACACACTCACTCGGTTTTTGGTGTATCTTGCCCTTCCAGATGCAATGCCTAATCTAATGAAATACGCTTCAAAATCACTGCCAGAGCCCAGTTTACTGATCCTACAGGGAGACACACACGTTTCTTAGCCATGTCATGTATCTCTAATCAGCCAGATGTTCTTATAGACGATTATGAGCATCATCGTCCTGAAGCTGCTCTTTATTACCGCGGTGCATCTCTTTCTGTGGAGTTGTCTCGTTTATGCCAGCTCTGATACAAACTCATGCCCTCCTCTCCCTCCTCTGGACTCGAAACCTTCAGAAACACACTATTAACATCGCATGCATGCATTCAGACAGACAGAGAGACAGATTCTTACCTTCTTGGTGATGTCATACACCAGAGTGTGTAGAGAGGGAGTGCAGTCGACTCTCAGTGTGTACATACCTACACACACACACACAGTATCTAAACAAGCGACCTGAATATTTACAGATGAGATCAATGCTGCTTTTCCAACACGGAGACACTCATAATGAAGTGTGTGTGTGTGTGTGTGTGTGTGTCTGACCCTCAATAGCAGAGTCTGCATTGATGTAAGCCACGGCTCGCTGCTGCAGGACTCTGGCGTGATCCTGCAAACACACAGGATTCATGTTTATTTATCAGACATTTCATTGTTCATTCAGACAAGCATTTATTCAGTTTTAGATCAGATCAGATTCAACTTTATTGTCACTTTGCAGAGTACAAGTACAGAGCTAATGAAATGCATTTAGCATCTAACCAGAAGTGCAAGAATATAGTGTTTTATAAACATAAAAGTGCATAATAAGTGAAGCGATGATTTACAGAATGGAGTTGCTTTATACAGTATTGAGCAGAGTATGTAGGGTTTTATGTACATTATGAACAGCAGAAATGTAAGAACAGTTGTAATAAATATAGTTGGTTGAGTGTACAATCAACTCTTTATTACCACTGTTTTTACATTGCTGCTGTTCATAATCTATATATAATCCTACATTGCATTCTAATTTATATTCTGTACATACTCTGCTATAAATAAATTATATTCATGACAGATAAAGTTGATCATTCATGCATTTGTTTATTCATTCAATCAATGAGTTATTCTTCATTGTGCATTGTTTAGTTATTCATATTAGGAGTCATACATTCATTCATGCATTATTGTCAGTCATTCAACCGTTTCATGAATTTGTTTATTTAGCTGCAATTCATTTGTTCATTCAGTCATGCATTAATTAATTCAGCCGTTCATTCATTTTATTAATTCATTCAAATTATTCCTTGATTAATTGAATTAATGAATTAATCATTCATCCATTCATGCAGCATTTCACTTATTCAATTAATAGTTCATTCAATCAATCAGTGTATCATTCTGTTCAAGAGTTCATTTCAACTGTGCATTCATTTATAATGTTTTTTCTTTCATTCAGTGTCTATTTAACTTTTCATTCCCTCAAGCATTCACTGATTCAGTGATTCATTCATTCATGTTTTTTTTTAATTATTAATTCAATCAATGATTCACTGATTCGTTCCCTTCATTGTTTATTTTTTGTGTGCATGCATTCAATCAGTCATTAATTCATTGATTCATTAATGCATTAAATCATTTCTTCCATTAGTACCTCTGCCCATTCTGTGGATCCCAGGAGGCCAAACTCTTCTGCGTCCCAACTGGCAAAGATCAGCGATCTCCTCGGCCTCCAACCTAAAACACACATGGAGAAAGGTCATCTTAATTAAAAACCAAACTAAGGTCAACACACCTGAACAGTTATGCATTAAACTAGACGACACACACCTTTCTTGATGAGTTTTCCAGCTGCTCTCACACTCTCGTGCACCACAGCAGCTCCTGACACCGGATCGATCCCTCCGAACACCCAAGCGTCCCGATGACCGCCCAGAATCACGTACCTGTCTGAACACACAAAACCAGACTCATCTAGACTGAATCTAACAAAAATCCAAAATAACACCAGATTCAAAAGTCACCTGGCTCCACCGCTCCTCTGATCCAGCCAATCACGTTGTAGATTCGGGTCACCTGATGGTTTGTGTGGACGTTCATACGCACTTTACTAAAGTTTCACCAAGACAAAATTCAGTAAGGAATCAATACTTTCTAGTCTTTGACTTAACACTGCATGCATACATTTATAAAAGCTTCTGCCAAAAGCATTAATGTGAAGACAGCCTGCTAAATGTGTGTGTGTACTGGTATATATATGGTTTATGAGGACACAAATGTGTATATTACAACATAAACATGGTTTATGAGGACACTTCCTGTGTCCCTAAAAACAAAAAGCTTAAAAAACATAGAAAAAACGCTGTTTTATGAAATTCAAAAATCGGCAGGAGTTTTCTGTAAGGGGTAGGTGTAGGTGTATAATAAAATAGTTTTTATTCAATATAAAAACAAGTAAGCCTATGGAGAGTCCCCATAAAACAACAAATGCGTGTGTGTGTGTGAGAGACAGAGAGAGATAGAGATTGGCTCCCCAAATAAAAGGACTTTATATCAAACTGGCCGACCTCCAGAGTTCATTACAGAACAACAACAGAGCCACAGAAGTGTGTGTGATGCTGTGTGAATCTGTGTGTGGTGTGGGAAACAAATGTGCGTTGTCCCTCTTTAAGAACGCCGAGTACACGAACCTATCAGTCCTGATGACATCACGCATAATAATGAGTTAACCATTAGCAGGAGTGCATGAATATGAGCATGTGAGCGGATTATGATTGTGTAAAGCTTAAGTCACGCTTCATAACAGCAGGATCATAGGTTTGGGGGTTAAAGGTCAGCATTGTGCTGGGTTTAATGTTCAGAATGAGGTTTTGATCTTTGATAAACGTGCCTGATCTGACTGTGCGTGATTCATCAGAGAATGGTTTCATCGAACATTTCTAATCATATCCCACATTTAATAATGCGATGATGTCATTTTACCTCTAAATATTCTACTATTTGATATATTAGAAATCAAATGCATTGTAAGGCAAGACACCACAGATGAAAATTTGGACTAATACATAACATCATATTCCACCATATACATCATGTATGTTATGTTTAAAATGTTAATGAGGCATAATTTAATTAAATATGCAATATTTGAATCAGTTTCTAGAACACTGAATAAAACCAAGTTTGAAAATCTTTTGACATATTATTTTACTTTTTATCCCTCAATGCATGTAAGATTTCTGAGTCAGCATTTACAGATATGTATTGTATTTTAAATCGGCAGACACAAGTAGATAAAGTGCATTCAAATAAAGACTTAAATGTGTATTTTCTCTCCACTAGTCTGAAAGAAGACTTGCTGTGGAAGCAAAAACGATCAGCGCATACCTGCAGTGTCTTGCATTAAAAGATCAAATGGAGGCTTTATTATGAATTTGCAGAAGTATTTGTCAGGAAGGAAGTCTCATACTTCTGATTAAAACCATCTATGAATCCCGGTCCGATTCGGTACGAGACATTAAGGGCACCTTTCCAGTTATCCGGCGGAAGAGGCCCTCCCATACGCCTAAAGGATGAGACATCATATAATTATATAATCAGATATATTTCAGGTGAACTAAGAAACAGAATGACGATGATATAACAATTTTAAATTATTTTTTTAAAAATATAATTAAAAATATTTTAGAATATATTTTTATTGTTTAATAATAATAACAATTATTATTATATATGGTATTACTGAATGGGGAAAAAGTATAATTAATATAATTATTATGAAATATTATTATTATTATTAAAAATTATTTTCAATTAAAATAATTAAATGATCCCTATATATATATTTAATTAAATATGCAATATTTGAATCAGTTTCTAGAATAGAACATTAGATAAAACCAGGTGTGAAAATCTTTTGACATATTAAAGTTTTATATATATATATATATATATATATATATATATATATATATATATATATATATATATATATATATATATATATATATAAAGATATATACTATTGCATAATAATATTGCTCCATAAAAATTAGTATTTTTGCATATTAATAATAATAATTATGGTTTAATTTCTATTTATTAGAGTTGGTCTCAAATGTTTTTAGCAGTGGCCAACTCACTGCAGCAAGTGAACTGCATCATGATATCCAATGGGATGCACGGGAATCTTGGGAAGCCCCACTGCATCCTCCAGACCAGATCTGTAGGTGTATTCTAGGAGACATTCAACAGACGCGATGATCAAGACTGTACTCTCACGCTGAATCTCTGTGTGACACAAACACAGACCTTTGGCAGGGTATCCAGGTGTGAGCGGGTCTCCCGCCCCGTTCAGATTCAGCACGTTTCCTCTCTGAGCGCCTCCTCCTGGCAGGTTCCAGCCGTCGGGGTACGGCTCCACGCCGTCTGCACAGTAATCCGCAGGGTCCGAGAACAGCACGATCCCTTTAGCTCCTGCTAACATCGCGTTCTTCACCTGCAAACCCATGCACTCAAACGTATCTTCTGTCTTATATGAAACATGAAATAACTCGTTAAACATCACGTCCAAACTACTGAAACCTCACCTTGTTCCCACGGAAGATTTTGCCATATCTTGCGATGACGATTTTTCCTGAACAGTTTATTCCCAACTCTCTCTGCAGCTTAAAGAAATCCTCCGTCCGTCCGTAATTAACGTAAACCAGTTCATCCTACAGTTCACAAAAATCTGATTCATAAAGTTAAAGTATAATTCTGTTCAAAAGCAGTCTGTAATCTTTTATTTATGTTTTAGAAAGAATTCTCTTCTGCTCACCAAGGCTGCATTTATTTGATCAAAAATACAGTAAAATTGTGAAATATTATTACAATTTCAAATAAGTGTTTTCTGTGTGAATATATAGTAAAATTAAATTTATTTCTGTGTTCAAAGCTGAATTTTCAGCATCTTCAGTGCCACACGATCCTTCAGAAATCATTCAGATATGCTGATTTGCTGCTCAAGAAACATTTCTGATTATTAATTTATTTTGAAACATTATAAATGTGTCTACTGTCACTTTTGATCAATTTAATGCATCCTAATTACTTTGAAACAGACGCCAAACTTTTCAATAGCACTAGAAGTTATTAATTGAATGTAACGTTAGGAAGACGCACATTTATTTTCAGTAAGATCTACTGATTAATGTAGCACAGTGTGTGTTTGATGTGTCAGTATTTGGTTATGTGTGCATCACCTCTGGCTGTCCTTTCGCAGAGAAAGCACTATAAGGAGGGACGATATCGGTAACATCTTCATAACCTTCAGGGACCGGCTCGGCCAGAGAGGTGTTAAAGATCTGAGACAAAGAAAGTGACACTCTATTTTTTATTATATTATTATTTAAAATTATTTATTACCTCACTAGTGACAAGATGAATGGCTTTAAAAACACACACACACACACCAAATCTTCTGATGTCATGAGAGAAAGAACGGACCCACACTCTACAGGTTCGGTTTTAAACCCTCTTCGTGATCTAGAACCGTTTGGCTGTTTAAGGGTCTTGATTTGCTTTCGGGATTGAAAAAAAGTCACATTGTATAGATGGTTTACTATAGAACTGGAGAATATCATTTAGAACTTTAAAAGGTTCTCCAATGACATCATCGGGCTTTGTTTGTTCTAAACATTCTATTTAAAAGAGGATTTAAACGAATGGAATTTTGCCCCAGTATAGTGACAGGGACACTATAATGTAAAAAGCAGCGTTAAACCGAGGTCCTGACTCTCTGTGGTCATTAAAAATCCCATGGCACTTCTCGTGAAAGAGTAGGAGTGTAACCCCTCCAAAGACCCTTATTAATCATGACCTCCCAATAATCCCCATCAGTCGAATGGGCTCTATCTCTCTCTCTCCTCTCCAGTCAGTATGTACCTCATTTCCCAGGTGGTCCACTATGGAGATGTAATTGGGATTTGTTTGATTTGGGTATGAGAGCAACACGTCGTACGGCACCAGCTCCACTGAGTCCAGCCCAAACTCCATCCATTCAGCACGGATCTGCTCCGCCAGATCCAGATTCTGCTGAGTTCCGGCCAGGTGTGGCAGCCTTGTGAACTTCCTGTTTAGGTGAGACACATAGATTATGACAGACATGCTCTAGATCTGGAGAGGACAGCTAGGTTTGAGAGTGGCATGCACGGCGAGGAATAGTTGACCCAAAAATTAGGCCATCCAAGGTTGTTTGTTTCTTCATCGGAGCGGATTTGAGGAAATTCAGCAATAAATTGCACTTGGTCAGTAATGGATGCATTGAAATAGGTGCCATCAGAACGAGACTCCAAACATCACAATCATCTAAACTAGATTAAACTAGCAGATTTCTCTCCTGATTCAGACCAGACCACTTTTACACCAGAGAAAGCAATATTGTGGATGGACTGGAGTGGTGTGGATTATTGTGATGTTTTTATCAGCTGTTTGGTCTCTCATTCTGACGGCACCCATTCACTGCAGAGCATCCACTTGTGAGCAGGTAATGTAATGATACATTTCTTCAAATCTGTTCTGATGAGGAAACACACTAGTCTACATCTTAGTTGCCCTGTGATTTAGTACATTTCCAGCGAATGTTCATTTTTGAGGGAATTACTACTTGAATGATATCATGCAATAACATCAGGACTAGTTTATTCAGAGCATGCAACCAGCGTTTTCCCACCTGAGATGGTGTTTAATATTCTCTGCCTGCATCTCATCTAGAAAGTCGTGCAGGAAGCTTTTTGATACATGTCCATGATTGACAGTACTAGGTCGAGCAAACCAACCTACAAAGAGCAGTAATGAGAAACAGACACCTGTTACACCAAACCACGTCTGAGCAATATTAGTAATTAATCTCCACAAGAGCAAGAAATGATGAATTCTGATAGATAATTCCCTAAAAGTGTCCAATATCACAAATGCAATAGAGTATTTTTGAAAGCAGCAATAAACAAAGCGATAGTGTTATGGAAATGTTTGGTTTTGTTAATCTTGCATTGATTGCATTCATCTCATTAAGTATCTTTTTAACATACAATGAATAAGGTAGTATATATAGTCCATAGGGACATTTAGTTATTTTATGTAACTTGTGCACGCAACTGCTTTAGGTTGAAAAACAACATTTAAGGGGAAACTGTGTTCCAGGGATGGGTAGTTTTTGAGATTAACCAGGCATCAACGATGAGATGTGCATGAGATGTGCATGTGTTATGGGTTAATGTGCACTGAGCAACATGATTGGCTCAAAGGTCCTAGTCTGTCCTTCAATGTATCTTTTTACATACTCTAAAATGTGTACTGTGTAGTCTGTGTGTTATCTCTTTGCACACAGAATCAAGCTATGTGTAAACCAGATCATTCTCTGCAGAGAATTAAAGCAATACAACGACAAAACTCTGTTTGGTTTTTCATTCTCAGCCTCTGCAAATTATTGAATTAGAATTTCCACAACAAACTTGGCGACGAGTGACGGGGTTCCACAGCTGATCGTCCTTAACAATATAAAAGAGAGCTTGGAAAAATGTGAAAACAAATTAAGAGAATATAAAAAGCGAAGAACAAGCAAAAAGACAAGTTTCAGAAACATAGGAATTTTTATTTTACTTTTTAAATAACAGACGTGAAGCAGCAGAACGCTGAGAAATAAATTTCAATGCTATTTTGGAAAGAACTGAAAAATGATAGTTCTTTAGAAAATGCTGACAGAAGAACAGATCATACTGTTCAGAATTCTTCTCTTTATTCCCTTAGACAATTGAAGTGTGACTGATCTGGACTCCTGGCTTCACCCCTATAGACAAATGCCACAGCAGCACCAGATTCAACCACCACAGCTGCCTCCATCCTACAGAGCAACTGCATCTGCACCGCAGTCCTTACCACCCGACGAAAGACAAGCACAACTTGGATAGCATCATCATCTTCCAAACCGTCTGCTCTGCCACCAGCAACGTCACCGTAATGGAGAAATACTCCATGGCCGGAGTCAGCACCAGATCTAAAGCTCATGAGAGAGTAACACTGCAGCCGGACAGCCTGAACAAGAAGAAACTGGAGGATAAAGGAGAGCATGTCAGAGCTTTCCCCATGATTCAAGCGGCTGGGCTGAATGGAACTGTGATGGTCTCTCAACCATGGAACCAGAAAGACTTGAAAGAGGCAAAACAAAGCATATCGTCAAGCAGTGGAAACACTGTGTCAACGGAACAAGACTCACTTTCCAGTCAGAGTGAACACCATCGAAACGCAGAAGATGCAGAGGACAGAGACAGTCTCAGACTGATCCAGATGTTTGCTTTTACTGGTGGAGAGGGGACATTGAAAAATTTCAACTTGGCACAGAAGTCCACCAAAGTCGCACAGCACAAACAGATAAGTCTGAAACACACACTTTTTCTCTAAAGCTCAATTCAATGAAGAAAGTATGCTTGCTCATGTTTCTGCTCACTGCAACGAAGAAGATATGCTTGCTCATATTTCCGTTCTTAGCAATGCAGAAAAATGCTTGCTTTAATACATGATCACATTGGAAGATTAGAAAATGATAAATCTTCTCTCGACAAGAACATAGGCACATAAATTAGCTTATAAAACAAATGCCACAAAGATTATAGGTCAATGGAGGTGAAAAGGCTGAAATGGATGAAATAGATCAAATTCCAAAATTAAGTGGAAATTTAGTTTGGTCTACTACTGCATCTGGTTATACGGTAAGATAAAATTTCACTGTACCATTGAGATGTAAAGATTAGAATGGCATGAACTTTAAGCATTGTTTACTACAGTCAGAAAACTGCCTTCAAAATTTGTAAGAAAGAGATTTAATGTGAAACTGGGAAGTGGTCCAGTGCCAAATTCAATCTTTAGCCACAATCCGACAATCGCAGTTGTATATTTACCAGAGTCAACGGAAAGATGATGAATTATGTGAAAAGCTTGTCACTGCTGCAAAAGACAGTTTCAACTAATTCTGAATTATACCATTCTCTGATTTACATTGCTCAGCACATATATAATTGGGAAAAGATTAAAATTTTTGAACAAAAATGGTTTTATTTATAGAAACAACAGACCTGAAATGGTTAATCGAGACATAAAATAGATGCGCTGTTTCTGTTGATTTGAGAAATGAACAGCAAATGTTGTTTGATTCTCTTCCACATGTTTCATTGTCCAAAAAGAACAATGACCATAGGGAAGACAATGGTTTATTTGTAAAAAATAGTATTTTTCATGTGAATTGGGTGGAGACAGCCGAGGAAAATGTTGAATACAATCCAAAACTGTCTGCATCTGAGTGTGCGCACACCTATTTTGCTGTTAAAGCTGTATCACAGTCTGTGTGATTGAAGACACAATGACAACAGCCTTTCTCTCAGGAGAGGAAGTGGAAACTTACCCAGTGCTCAAAGAACTCCCTAAACACTTTGGGCTTTATCTAAATTTGACTTGGGGCTGGTTAAAAAAAAAATTGTGAACCAGTTCAAGTCACTCCAAAGTCTGATTACAGACCTTGTGAACACCAGTTTTTGAAGCATTCACCTATTTTCCCTGTTAAAAAGATAAAGACATATGCGAACAAGATACTGTCAAACTTTTAAAACTTTTGGCTGCTGAGGGTCATAAGGCAGTTTGTCGAAACTGCAGGACACTGGGACTACCAGACCCAGAGAGAAATTTTGTATGATGAGAGAATGGGTTTCTGACTTCTGTTCTGTTACAGGATCATGGGGGAGACCGGTGGCCTGTTTCTCGAGTAAGCTCGATCCGATAGCAGCAGGCATGCCAAAATTCCTGAGAGCTGTTGCATCTTCAGAAAAAGCTATTTTAGCTTCAAGGGAAATTGTGTGGTACTCTGATGTGACTCTGCTCGTGCCACACACGGTCTCTGTGATCCTGTTGGAACAGAAGACATCCCACTTGTCAAAGGCCAGGTGGCTCAGGTACAATGCAATTCTATTAGAAATGCCAAACATCACAATTAAAAGATGCGTAGTGTTAAATCCAGCTACACTGCTTTCTATGAAGCAGGATGGGGAAGAACATGATTGTGTTGCCACATTTGAACATGTCTGTACACCAAGACCAGATTTAAAAGAAACCCCCTTAGAAAATGCTGACTTAGTTCTATTAATTGATGGTTCAGCATCTAGAAACCCAAATAATTGGCAAAAACAGAGGAAGTTAAGCCATAACCTCTGCATATGCAACAATAAGATCTGGAGAAATCCCAGCGCATTGCTCTGCGCAAGCGGCTGAATTGGTAGCATTGACGGAGGCTTGCAAAATTGCTGATGGACAAACAGTTACCATTTATACAAATTCTTGTTATTATTTTGGGGTTTGTAGAAACACAGGACATTTTTAACATTTTAATGCTACCAAAATACAATTTTGCTACCAAAGTTAGTTGCTATCTTCAAATGCGTCACACATTACAAAAGTTATGATTTTATGTTTTTTAGGTAACAAGTAGCTGACACCAAAGCGAAGGACGCAGCGATGAGAAAAAAACCTGCTTTCTACCTGTGTAACATGTAACAATGATTAAGGCCCAATCTTAATTCTATTTTAAAAGATTAGGGTGGCCATATTTTGATTAGTGAAAACCAGGACATCCCATGCAGGACGGGCAATGAGATACATAAATGATACTCAAAGTTTACTCAAAGATGCCTTATAATTTCAATACATTTAAAGTATGCCTCCTCAGTATTTTGTAATACAAGTTCATACAATCTACAACCAAAGAAACAAATTCAGATAGGTTTCTCAGAGGTTGCTCAATATGTTTTATTATGACAAGTTTAAAAAATAACAAATTAAATAATGATAGAAATAATGTCTCTTCTGTATTAGAAAAATTAAGAAATAAATTACAAATAACTGAAAAATACCTCTGCTATATTAGCAATCCAAAAAAAAAAAAAAAAAAAAAAGCTATCACAAACTTATGAAAACTAACAAAAAATATCAATATCTTTAGTTTCCTTCCTCATCCTCATTTTCCTCTTCATCCAGTTTTTCTTCCTCATCCTCCTTGTTTGCCCATCTATATTTTGCTGTAGAGCTGATCTTTCCCAGCAGTTTTTTTGTTGCTTAACAAATAAGCATGAAAGTCTTTGCAGCCTCCCACTTGTCCCAACCGGGAGAGTAAGTGGGGAATTTCTTCTGTAACTCATAGGTAAATGTGAATTTGCTCTTCGGCATGTTGCAGGCAGAAGTGCTCAGATGGCTGTCTTCTTGCTTGTTGTGACTGTGAAGTGTGCTCTATTGCTAGTCAATTTAAAGTCCCAATAAAAAAAAAATGAAAACCATCATCACTTTCGAGGAGAGTAACCAGGCATCTACGATGTAATGTGCATGAGATGTGCATGTGTTATTGGTAATTTTGCAATTGTGCAATTTAATTTTTTACACACTATAAAAAGTGGAATGTGCGTCTGTGTTATATCTTTGCACACAGACCCAAGCTGTGTGTAAACCAGATCCTTTTCTGCAGAGAATTGAAGCAATACAAAGACAAAACTCTGTTTGGTTTTTCATTCTCAGTCTCTACAAACTGTCAATGATTTAGAATTTCCGAGACAATGGGTTCCCACAGTTTATATAGAATGAATTTCCATGACTTTGTCCATGCAAATGTACTTATTCGCATTCAATGCAATATTTAAAATCCAAACATTAATAGAAAAAAAATGACATTGCAAAAATATATTTCCATTACTTTTAAAGATTAGAAAGTGTATTTTCAGGTTTTCCATAATCGTGTAAGACATTATTCTTCAAGATAACCTTCTTCATAATTATCTTCTTCAAGACTGTAAACATTCATATCCAAAATAATGTTAGGCTCATGACACTTGTTTTAGATAAAGATGTATCCTGAATTTGACCATAAGCAACAAAGAGCAAATAAATCCACGAGTTATTGCTTAATATGAAGGATTTAACAACTTTAACAAATTATTCTTCTTGTAAAATTATGCACAGTGGACAGTCTAATACAACTTGATTCTAAAGTGTGCCATTGCAGATTATTAATAATAATAATAATAATAAAGGTAGAGAAACTCACCAATAATAAAGCCAATCAAGAAGAAAGCCGTGATTGCCGTAAACCGGCAGATCCACTTGAGTAATTTGTCTTCAGAACCCATTTGATTAAGCACCACACATAACGCGTTGGAAAGTGAACTAGTTCTATAAGGCGAGAAATGTAGGCGAGTCTTGGTTGGCTTGTGTTCATTAGTTCATTGTAGCGAATCGGTTCGTTTGAGTGAAAATGATTCACCAATTCGCTTGATTTATTAAGCAAAATAAAAGTTGCCGTGCAGCATTTTACGCGTTCCTTCGGAAATATAACTACATAAATTGGACTAATCTGGTTAGTTCGTCGAAAATTACCAAAAATCTCTAAGAAGCTATCATATTCTGACTATCTGAAACCAGTTTGGTGAGCAAGAACACTCGCGTTTAACTGGTGTTGTTTTCTATTTTTCACTCTTAAACACATTGATTCAGTTGCATTGGTTGTTTCAAACGGTGGTTATTTGTATTATACCAACACATGGCCAAAGCTTGTACTTGTAATAAAAGTGACCTGCTTGCCACTTCAAATGAATCGATTCAGAAGAATGATTCTAAAGATTCTAAAATCGCCGGTTCAGTCAGAATTAATTGTCTGTAGTTCACACACGTAATATACAAACGTGCACAAAGTGACTCGAATTTCAGTTAATCTCTAATAATATTAGTAAGAGTAAAGTGCAAATGTCAATAAACGGAATTCATTTGTTGTCTGGTCACCAGCTGTATAGCTCAATGGCGAATCGACGCTCGGGGAGTTGAGGAATGCGGGTTCTCATGTGGGTGGAGGGGTATTGTTTAATTTCTTAGTTGTAATTAGATTAACTGGCAGGACACAGCTGGATGCGTGAAATGAAAATAGAGTTAAACATTTCGACGCTAGCACTCGCTAAGCAATAGATGGCGTCGTTGGCCCATGTTTGATTCATTTTATCCGACAATAAGGTGCTAATTAAACCGCTCCAAGAAACAAATGATTGGGTCCTAAATAAATAAATAAAGTTTCAGTAGACACAAAAAGAAAAGAAAATAGATATAAATTTTATAGAAGTAAGGACTCCTGGCAAGAACTCTAGCAGATGCATTTTGGAATAACTTTAACTTGTTTATTGTCCATTTGAAATAAGATTTTTGAAGGATAAGTTGCAGTCTAATAAAACACCCAGGTCTTTAACTGCAGATGATGACATAGTATCCTAGTTGGAAATTACATTCTAAGTGAATCTGTGTACCGGATTTGGTCCTATAAGTAATACCTCAGTCTTCTCTGAATTTAATAAGGAGACAGTCACTGGTCGTCCAATGTTTTATATCTTTAATACATTCTGTCAATTTGTACAGTTTAGAAATTTCATCTGGTCGTGATCAAATATATAACATAGTATCACCAGCATATCAGTGGAAACTAATGCCATGTTTTCTAATAATGTTGCAAAGTGGCATCATGTTTATTGAAAGTAACAGAGGGCCTAACACGGATCCTTGTGGCACCCTATATCTCAAGTAAATAATAAGACAAGACTTTAGTGTTCTTACTCCTCAATTTAGCTTTCAGAAAGTGTTTCATTCCTATGTATTATCATTTTAAAAGTAAATAAATATTATAAAGCTAGATTAAGTAGATATTCAAGAGTTTAATGTTTTTTTTAATGTTAAAGAAATAGATAGATAGACATATAGTATGTCGATATATATATATATATATATATATATATATATATATATATATATATATATATATATATATATATATATATATATTTATATATATATATATATATATATATATATATATATATATATATATATATATATAGGTGGATATATATGATACTCATTTAAGAAGTAAGTAGTAGAAAGAAGTAAGAAGTAGTAGAAAACACTCATTATATTTTTATTACTCAGGGGCCAGTGGCATAAACATAGTCACCACGTTAAAGACTGTGTCTTAAGAACTAGTTTGACTAACTAGCAGGTAACCAAGTGGTTATCAGTCTAACTTTTCAAATTCAAATTTGATCCCGCAAGATATCTGTTAAAGATCGCTTCATCTGTGTGCAATCATCTGATAGACTTCTATATGATGTCAGTTTTACACACATTCTAAATCATAAACATCTTAAAGGCATCTTCCAAACATATATTTGACATCTGATAGGAAACGCCCTATAGACTTATTACTGATGAGCAAACACTCTAAAAATGTCTAGCAGACGTCAAATAGACGTCCACAGCAGGAGTCACTCGACAGTATGCGGGGTCCCAACCCGGGCGTTTGGTGTTTGGTGGGAGGCGCGTGACATGGAACATGAGCGGCACGCGGAGTCCTGGAGAAGCCGGCGGGGTAAGCGTCACGGCACCAAGAGTCCAGCGGCGGCACCGGTGATGTTTACCGGCGGATCGCGGTCCGAGTATTAGCGTCGCGGTGCGTGCAAAGCGCGCGCGAGAGAACCATGAGCGTCGCGCTGAAGAGCTGGAGGGCCAATGAAGGACCCAAACACTTGATCACGGTGAGGAGGGATTCAATCAACCGCTTCCTGTTGTCACAGTGTCCATACCGGCTCATGCATTGAGTTGTCAGAGTTTGAGATCGATCAGTTGGATTATTGTGTTTTTATTGTTTTGGGCAGATGGTTTGGATTGCTGTGAATGTCTTTCTGTTCTGGAAAACATTCATGGTGTACTTCAGCGGAGCGCAGTATTATTATCTACACAAGATGCTCGGGGTAAGAACTAGAGTTTATGTGTGTGTGTGTGGGTTTTACAGGTCTGTACCTCTAGACATAATAACGTGTGTGTATTTTTCTATAGTGTAATGTATATATTTGAGTTCGTTTTAGACTTTAATCTTTGTGTTTGTGTGTAGCCATTGAGATATGAGTTTGACAAGTGTGTGTTTTGTAGAAGTTATGTGTGTTTTCTTTTTATTTGAGGTGAGTGTGTATTTGTTTGTACAGATGGTGCCTGTGTTTTGTGTGTTGCTGTGGGAAAGGGAGGATTTCCACAACACTCCTGAGTGAATCAGTGTAATTGTTGTCACCGGTTATTGTTTAACGTCCCGGAGAGATGCTGCACAGGGACACACAACTTCCTGAAAACAGACCACACTTGTGTTAGCTAAGATTTTAAATGTTTTATGCTAGAATTGGACAATTGCAGCAGTTTAACCCTGTCTGTCTGTGTGTGTGTGTGTGTGTGTGTGTGTGTGTGTGTGTGTGTGTGTGTGTGTGTGTGTGTGTGTGTGTGTGTGTGTGTGCGTGTGTGTGTGTGTGAGCTGTAATCCCTCATATGCAGCAGGGCTGTTGTGTTTCTGTAAAGAGCTGAACAGACGTGTAACAACTCGCTCATCTCTTTACAGGAAACGATGCTCAAACCAACTCAACTGCAACTCACACACACATACCGACACGCATATATATTGAGATTTTCTGCTTGACTTCACATTTAAGTTTTTAGGAATTGCAAAAAAATCTTACTTGGATTAATATTTAATTTAAAAAATCATTAATATTTATTTTATTATAACCATTTCTAGAGGCTGTAGTACAATTGCAATATGATTTTTTTAAATGTTATTTACATTTTCTCACACAGTATGAATTAGTTTTAAAATGTATCACTGCCTTTATATTTCAGGAACGGCATCTTCCGTGTCATTTTCAGTGTCCTTGACATTAAAAAGTGTTAAAACACTTGTTTTAATTCATGTGCTTGTGTTTCTTCAGCTTGGTCTGTGCATCAGTCGAGCATCGGCCTCTGTTTTAAACTTCAACTGCAGTCTGGTGCTGCTGTCGATGTGCAGATCGCTGCTTACCTTCCTCCGAGGATCTCAGCGGGTGAGACTTTGAGAAAATCTTATAGTTATGCATTTATGACAAGTCTGTGCTGTTTGCACATTGCATATACGCCGCTTCAGCTGCTGTGTTTGCAGTGAAAAGATGTCAAAAGATTCAAAGACTTGTTGCTTCCATGCTGAATGAGGCTTGTTTTTGACTTTCTGACCCTCTCTCTTTCTGTCAGGTGACCGGTAGACATGTTCGTCGGCTGCTGGATAAGAGCAAGACATTTCATGTGGCGTGTGGAGTCACAATTTGCATCTTCTCAGGTGAAAACAGTTATGCTTTAAAATCTCTAGTTTGTTAAATCATGCGACTACTTCCTCAGAAGCATTATTGTAGCAGCCTGGAAACGTTTTTAACATGATTTTTGATTCATGTCAGAAAGTCAGATGTCATTTTGAGAAAGCTGTTGTCATTTTTGTGCTGTATGCATCAGACGGTTCATAAACAGAATTAAAAGACCATGCAAGAGACAGCAGATTACCGTCACTTCACGGGGGAGGAAGAACAGATTACTTCGGCTGAGTCACCAGTCTGTCTGAAAGCACCCTTTGTGTTTATTTATGTGTGCATGTTTCATTATTACTGTAAAGTAAAACAATAAAAAAACATTAAAATAAAATTAAATATAACAAATGATGCTTTTTTCACTCCAAAACTGCTGTAAAAGGTGCATAAACTCAGATTTATTGAGGCCTACGACCAAACACTTCCAAAAATGAAAGTACAAAACCTGTGCTAATTGAAAGAAAACAAGTCGACAAAAAGATTGAATCCAAGATTTGGTGATAATACAGCATCATAACAGATTTACAAGCTATTTTTTTTAAAAAGGCTGGTGATTTTTGACTGGAAAACATCAAATTAGTAAAAATCAGTAAGTAGGCTAATTAGTAAAGCATTTTCAGCACAGCACAAAGGTTATGTTTTATTTACATTTTTAGTTAGTTTTTTTTTATATGTGATGCATAAGCTCTATGCATAAGGCCTATGATCAATCAGTTTCAAAAGAAATATACAAACTTGTGTTAGAAAACAAACTGACAAAAACATTGAATCCAATTTTTGACAATAATAATATAGCATAATGAGAGCTTTTGTCTGAGCACCACCAGTCTTACAACATGGTTCGAAAAAATCCCCAAAACAAAGTTATCTCCCCTGTTTTTTTTTGTTTTTTTTTTTGTTGTTATACCCCGTGTGAGCGAAGTCAGTACGTTTGATGTTACAATAACCAGCATTTCTTTGGAGAAAGAAAATCCCCTCTGGGTCAAAATAACCAGAACATGAACCAACATGAAGGCCCATTCAAAATATATCTAACTACGACAGCTGCTGAAATAAGAGCTTGACCTGCGAAGTAACTCCGTCTAGTGTTGCACTGACAGGCCAGACTAGGTTTTGCTGGTCAACAGGTGTGTCTCTCTCTCTCTCCGTGTGTGTGTGTGTGTGTGTGAACACAGGAATATCCCGAGGGATTCCCAGCTGGTTTTATCTTGTGTCTGAGAACCCCTCCTCCCCATTTCCTGTCTCAGTGCGCTTTGGTCTTGTTCTAATTACAGAGATCGAATGCATTCCGTTACCATGATGACTGCAGCACACAGTCGCACACAAGAGCTGCTGAATAGACACACTGTCTCCCACACATCGCTGATGTTTGTGTGTTTGTGTCTGCAGTGGTTCACGTGAGCGCTCACCTCGTGAACATGGTCAGCTTCTCTGTGAAATATTCCCAGGATTTCCCCGCGCTCAATGTCGCTCAGTATCGAGGACAGGTAACACACACAGACGTTTCCATCAACATCTTCTGTGTTTGGAATAATTCAAATGTTTTTGATTTTGGCTTTTGGCATCGATGGGGGTCTCTTCTGCTCAACCAAGGCTGCATTTATTTAATCAGAAAATACATCCATTCTTCATTACTAATATGCTGATTTGCTGCTCAAGAAACATTTCTGAATATTATCAATTTTAAGTATAGTTGTGCCGCGTAATATTTAGGTAATAATGTTTTATTTTTTTCCCTGTAGGATCCCAGAATTCTCATCATAAGCACAGGTGTCTGAATCTCTCTTCTTTACTTCCACATCAGTGCGTTGTGTTTAATAAACCGAAATGATGATGTGAAATGTAGAACGATTAATTGAGAAACACTCAAATGTGTTTCCTTTTATTTCATGTTTTGTGTTGAAATTGTTAACTGAATTGTTAACATATCTATTTAACTGAATATTTAAAGTTATTTCACACAACTTAAAGTAAACGTTAAACGATTATAAACATAATTGTATTAATAGTTTGAATTGCTTATATTTGTCATTTGTATTATTATTAATATTTTTGATATTACTATTAAGTTTCTTTATTTAGTTTATATATATATATATATATATATATATATATATATATATATATATATATATATATATTTCTTACTGTTAATAATTTTAGTACTATTTCTTATTATCTTTAGTTGAAGTGTTATTTTAGTATTATTTATGTGTTATTATAGTTTATATTAACATTTTTAATTAACTTTTTATATATTTTTGTGCTTTTTTCAGTTTGTTGCCAAGGCAAATCATCTTATATTTAGATACAATTTTAATTCAGCTTTATTTAATTTGACAAAATATGTATTATACATTATAACCTTGTTGAGAAGTCCTGATTGTGTTGGCTCTTCTCTCAGTTCCTGGAGTTACTGGTGTTCTGTTGGTGCTAGTGTTGTTCCTGATGTTTACTGCGTCGTCTTACTGTATTAGGTGAGAACCTCTAACCCTTTAACTCTTATCTGACCTGACTCTGACTCTAGTCTCCTCTTCCTATACTTTACACACACACACACACACACACACTGTAATTACTTAGACTAGCTGAAGGGGTTCTTGCCCTCTGATTGATCTGTGGCCGATGGGCTTCACCGCTTCCATTGTCCTGTTATAATTAAGGTGCTTTAGTTCCCTTTAGGACACTTCAAGAGCGTCTCGTTCAATCTAAGACACCTGAATGCTGTGCACCATGTTCTTTTATCTCACTCTCCTTTTTATTGGAGTGCAATTGTGTGTGTTTTTTTCTCAGAGTCTCAAGCTACGAGATATTCTGGTACACTCACAACCTCTTCATCGTGTTTTATGTTATTCTGATGGTCCATGTAGCAGGGTGAGTACATACTAGATTGTTAAAATATTGCCATGCATTTGAACAGAAAAAAAGCCCAGTTTGCACACTCTCCATTTTTAGTTTGCAAGAGTAGAATTAGTGTAACTATGCATTAAAGTCTGTACTTAATGCATACTCTTTATGTATCCACTGCATAATGAAAGGAAACTTTTTTCCCCTAACAAATTTCTGAAATGTCACACATAAAATATTTGGCAAAATGAATTGATGTGTGAAATTATGATTTATTTATTTATTTATTTTTAATAAACATGATTTTTAATGTTGGTTTTAAAGTCTTAAATCACCCTTTCAAAATGAATGCATTACAAAGGTCTTAAATCAGAGCTGTAAGTATAAAATTCATGAAATCATGGCTTATGCATTACTAAAAATCTTTTTTCGTATCGTTTGTCTTGTTTTCCAATGAAAATATCTAAACATCAAGATACATTTACTTAAGATGCAAAACCAATTAAAATTAGAACAAATATCTCTCAAAACTTGTTTTCCTTTTGATTCTGATTCTGAATTATGTTGTTTTTTTCTAAGTCCATTGGCAGATATTTTTTCAGAAGGTTCGGTTAAAGTTTTCTCCCTATTTCTAATAGTTGAGGATAGAGATATTGAAGACAAAGCATTTTTTTTGTAAAATGAATTAAAACGTTGGAAGTTCTGTGCAAATTTGGGTGTGTTTTTTTTTACTTGTACGCTTTATGTGATATGATTGACACCTCTCTGTCCAATAGCGGAGCTTTAAAGTATCAGTCAAACGTGGAGACCCACCCACCTGGCTGCATCCACAACAATCTCAGTTCATGGACCAATCACAGAGCAGCTGGAGAGAAGGGGGCGGAGTCTTCAGGTGCACCACAGACAGTTTGTCAAGAAGAGGCTCGTTTTCAACCCCATTTTCCTCAGGTCTGTCTTTCTGATTCAATATGATTAAATAATTGATTCTTTCAGGTTTTTGTTTTTATATGTACATCTGTATGATTATCAGTGTGTGTGTGTGTGTGTGTGTGTTTTAGACGTGGTTGTGGGTCTCTGGTCCTCTCTGCCTGTACTGTGCCGAGCGGTTGTATCGTTTCATAAAAAGCAGCGCTGCTCCTGTCACCATAGTCTCTGTCTTAACTCATCCATGCAGTGTTGTAGAATTGCGCATGCTGAAGAGTGGCTTTAAGCCCCGCCCTGGACAGGTAAGCCCCGCCTCCAAACAGTTACATTAAAGTTTGTTTACGAAGCATTTAGAATTTTTACAGAAGAAAAACAATGAAAATTCCAACTTTCATTTCTCTTTTTAAATGAAAGAGTTCAGAAAGAGTGCTATAATTCAAAAGCTCGAGGTCAAGTTTTTAATTTTCTTAGGAAATTAATACTTTTATTCACCACGGATACATTGATCAAAAGTGACAGTAAAAATTATAATCTTACAAAAAATATTTATACTTCAAATAAATGCTGTTCTTTTGAACTTTTCTATTCATCATAGAATCCTAAAAAAGATAAAGTTTCAGGTCAGCACAAAAAATTCAGCTTTGATGATAGAAATAAATAGCATTTTACAATATATTCCCTTAGTAAACATTAATTTTAAATTGTAATAATATTTCACACCTTTATACTGTTTTTGCTTTGTACTGTTTTTGTTCTTTCAAAAACTATGTTTATATGGACCGTTTTCTATATATGTTAGAATATATTCTTTATAAAAATACATATTTAATATAAAAAATGTGTTTTTGTGATGTTTTCTCTAGTACATCCTGCTGAACTGCCCAAGCGTCTCGTCATTTGAAAACCATCCCTTTACTCTTACCACAGTGAGTCTGTTTGAGTGTATTACTGCGTTCAAGTCATGATTGTACTCATGAAATAAATGCACATGAATATCACCGCAATGTCATAATTACCAGTGGGAAACTCGGGAATTTATTTAGACGCCAACTTGGGTGAGTCGATGAAGGAATCATGGCTAATTGGTATTGGCTGTAATCACATTTTAATTACACGTTGACATGTTTTTATTCAAAGTGACTACCAAATTATGGATACAAAAACAATTACGAATGCTATTATTCTGAGTGCATTTCACATCATAGTTAAGTTTTCCAGGACCTGGAAAAAACCTTCATAAACCGTGCTGAAGGCGTTTTCAATGATGTAATGCTGTTGGAGATTGTTTAAGTATCAAATTGCACTCTCCTTCAAACAAAACATTCCACGATGGCTCACGTAAATGTTTCCATTAGAAAGCACTTTTGAAACATGCAAATTTAAGCATTAAACTTCTCCACACTTACGCACTTAAACCGTTTGGTTGCAAGTGAAACTTTGTGACCCACTCATACACTTTACTCAGAGATTTTTTAGCCGCAGGGGTCTGTTTCCTTTAATGCATGACTGTGCCCTGATCCTCAATCCCTGCTCTGTGTGTGTTTGACTGTGCTCCTCAGTGTCCGACAGGGAAGAATGCAACATTTGGCATTCATCTCAGAGTTCTGGGAGACTGGACCTGTGAGTGTACACACACACACACACACACACACACACACACACACACACGCACACGCACACGCATGCATGATAATTAAAAGAGCCTGTGATCTATATGTTCTCATTCTAAGGTTTCTGTCAGAATGTGTGAAGTTTGGATTAAAACACACTCTTATGCACACATTTATGTTTGCTCAGTCTTCTGTCCACTTTCCATTATGCTTTAGAGATACTAGTTCCTGGAAGAAAAACACACTTAACAAAAGAAATACACAATGCAAATACACACACGTTTAGTTGACAAAGAAACTGCTGTAAACCACTAACAGTCATCTAAAATGCTCTAGTGATTGCATAGCAGTGTCTTTAAAACCACCAAGAACAAATTAGCAACTACTTATCAAGAGAGACCCGTAACAAGATACATGTAATTACAACATTTTATTTCATAAACTCGCAATTCCGAGAAACAAAGTGATAATTGTGAGAGGTTAACTTTTATTTTTATTTTTTATATCGCTTGAAACTTTTAGAATGCATTAGCAACCACATGGCAATGTGATAACAATCACCCAGAACACATTTGCTAAAAATATTGTTGTCCATATGTTGTTGATTTTCTTCTGTCTGTACTTTCTCAGCGAGATTTTCTCAGCTGCTGCTTCAACAGTCGAACAGCTCCGAGATCCTTCCCATGCTGCAACAGAGGAGCTATCCCACGTGAGTCTGCTGCGTTGTGGGAACCGTGTCAGTGGCGTTAATGAAGGTCGTGATCTCTCAGTATACTAGGAGGTGAAATGTCACGACCTTCTGACCGCATCATTTCCTGGGAAGAGACAACAGTTTTCCAGCGTTGTGTGGGCGGGGTGTCAGGTGTCAAGCCTTGTCATCCAATCAGAACGAATGACATCATTTCTTTACATAAAAGTGTTTTTACAGTGGAGCAGTGTGTGTACAGTGGGGGAAATGACTGCACATCCTCATCCTGTGTGTGTGTGTGTGTTTATTTGTGTGTGTTTCTTTTCTGTTACCATGTGCAACTGACTTATCTGTGTGTGTGTGTGTGTGTGTGTGTTTCTTTTTTAATGTGACTGTCTTGTTTTATCATTGGAAAACCTTCAGTGGCTGTTGCACGAATAGTATTTTCTGATTGGTGGGGTGGTTGTCAGATCTGTTTGTAATAGCATACTACTTGTACTAATATTTGCGAATGTATAGTGTGCATAATATGCTAAATCTCTACATGTAATACACAAATGACCAACTACATTTGTCAAAATGTGCAGTATGGAGCTAGAGCACAGATGTATCTAACAATGCAATGCAAAAAATCTTATTTTATCTCGTTATTTGACTGAACCATTAAGAGATTTTACACTAAATTGGATTCAGAATGCAAAATAACCATTTATATCATTTTACGTACTTAAAAAAAAAAAAAGTATATACCCAGCTATCTGGGAACATTCTCGGAATGTTCTGGCAAGGTTCTCTTAAGTTCTTCCAGAAAAATATATATATTTTTAAAGTTATTTGGTCTGTAAAAATGCTCATCTAACATTGTAACATTCTAATGTTTTAAAAATGTTTCTACTTGTTTCAGAATGTTCAGAGGAAATTCAAAAGTAACGTTCCCATAATGTTTACAAAAGGACAAAATGGAATGTTTGAATAATCAAGATTCTTTTTTTAAACTGGACATTTTAATGTTCTTAAAACAACATTTTCATAGCTTAATGTTTTCATAATGACCCCTGAGAACGTTTTACAAACATTCACACAGAACGCATCTTCTTCAATTCTAGCGGTATATTGCAGTAACATACCATGCACAGTCTGCTGAAATAGCATGAGTAGTAAGGAGGTGCGTTTTTCTGCCCACATGCGACATCTCTAATCTCACTGGTTGTTCTGCTCTCTTGTCCCACCCCAGAGTGCATGTGGACGGTCCGTTTGGCAGCCCATCAGAGGAGGTGTTTAATTATGAGGTCAGCCTGTGTGTGGCCGGAGGGATCGGAGTCACGCCGTTCGCTTGTGTTCTACAGGCGCTCTCGTGAGTGAGACGATCTGTAACATTAAATCATTCTTAAACACCTCGGCTGAGTTCTAAATGGAACACTAGTGTACTGAAAACACCACAGTACACACAGTATACTGCATTCCTCTTGTTCAGCTGGTGATTATGGGTAATAGATCACCCCATGATCAATGTGTACTGAAAAGACTATGCACTTTATACATACAGTGTCCTAAAAACAGAAAAAGTAAGCTATTACTAATATATTTGTGTAAATCTCTCCAATGTTATTAACATTAGCATTGTTTTAACATGCATACTGTATAGAAAAGGTATTGTGTGTGTGTTGCAGTGATGACTGGCGTCAGTATAAGTTGAGAAGGCTGTATTTCGTTTGGGTCTGCAGGGACCTTCAGTCTTTTTATTGGTTTGCTGATCTATTGTGTGGCCTTCATGAGAGGGTAAAACACACACACACACACACACATTCACTAGCTGGGTAGTAACTGATAATTTGATTATTCAGAGGCCTTTAATGTATCAAGATACAGTAGATTTAATAGGGTTAAAATGCATTAAAAATACTTTATACAAAATACAGACACTTTATGCATGAACGTTTCAAAAGGCTATAGCGCCACCTACTGGGATGTGTTGTTATGCATGTGTTAATGTCTAATGTGAAAAATCTTTTTCTAACAGTTGTTGTCCTCTCTCTGTAGCTGTGGCGGGACAATCGTCCAGATTTTCTTAATGTTCGACTCTACCTCAGTAACACTCAGGGATTACAGGTGTGCACTTTATTCTCATTTTATTACTACTTCTTTAAGATTAATTTATAACTTGAGTTTTGTAGATGCAAGCTGTGCTCTTTTGCTTTCAGAAAATGCAAACATCTAGTGGATTAATATGCATATATATCATATGATGTCATTTCTTTCACTGTGTGTTTTGAAGAGCATCGTTGAGGAACGCTACCGTTTCTTGAGCTCCAGGCTTCGGATTGGTCGACCAAAATGGAAACAACTTTTCCAGGAAATAGGGAGAGCCAATCAGCTGTGAGTATGATGAATTCACTCATTACTGGCTGAAATAATGTAGTTATGCGGGCCACTTTAATGATTGCAGTAATCAAAAATGACGATGTGTGTTTGTTCTGCAGGAAAAGAGTGGGGGTTTTCTGCTGTGGACCCAAAGGGATGTCGAAAACGTTACACACTCTCTGCAATTCAAACCCACACACAGGAACTGCATTTGAGTACAACAAAGAGTCCTTCAGTTGAGGGACGCGAACAAACCTATCGTTTAACACCAAATAAAAAGCCTTTAGAGTCTGTTTCTGAGGAATGAAGATGACAGGAATAATGGAGATGTCTGCAATTCATGCACAGCATCCTCAGACGAATGGACGGAAAACTGGTAAAGAGTGTAATGAGTTGGAAAACTTGCACAGTTATGTTCTTATTCAGATAATATTTGTGATTCTGCATGTAGAGTTAGTCTATGTGAACCTGCACAACCCTTGATAAACCCTTATGGGAACAGTTCACTCAGAAACGAACATTTGCTGAAAACATCCTCACCCTCAGGTCATCCAAGATCAGGATGAGTTTGTTTCTTCATCAGATTTGAAGAAATGTAGCATTGCATCAGTGTCTCATCAATGGATGCTCTGCAGTGAATGGGTGCCGTCAGAATGAGAGTCTGATAAAAACATCACAATAATCCACAGCACTCCGGTCCATCAGTTAATGACTTGCGAAAACAAAAGCTGAAAAAAATCCTTAATAACATTTCCTTGAATGAAAAAGTTCATCCTCTGTTGTCTCTTATGTCTACATTTTTTCCAATTTTAGTTGGAAGCAACGGTTTGAAGTTAGAACGCCTTAATGATGGGTTTGTTTCAGCTTTTGTCTTCTCCAGATGTGAACTGATGGACTGGATTACTTGTGGATTATTGTGATGTTTTTATCAGACTCTCATTCTGACGGCACCCATTCACTGCAGAGCATCCACTGATGAGACACTGATGCAATGCTACATTTCTCCAAATCTGATGAAGAAACAAACTCATGCTAATCTTGGATTACCTGAGGGTGAGGATATTTTTAGGAATTTTCCTTTTTATTCATTTCATTACTCCTATAAACTATATAAAAGCACTAGATCACCCAAAAAATGAATATTCTGACATAATTTCCTCATCATTTAACATGTCGTCTTGGCTATTAATAGTTGTTTTGGTTTATTTTATACCTTTTCTACAAGCTTTCATGCAAACCTTTAAAGTATATCTTTTTGTTTGTTTTAAAATATTTATTTCTTATTTCTTTTGTGTTCTGTACAGCATGTTGCATTACTGTTCATATTTTATTAGGACAGAAAATACTCATGTCATTGTCCTAAATGAACTGCACTGTTATTGTATCACCACTGCCTAAGATTTTATTTAATCACTTTTTCATTTTTAATATAGCTTTGTATTCGTATTATATATAAACAAACAATACGTAAGTGCCACAGTGATGATACAAGCATCATAAATATCACTGGTGGACTAGAGACCTTAGTTGTGTTCAGAAAACTGTGTACTATTTATTCATTATCATGCAAAACAGAATGCATTATGCAACAATTAGCATTTAAAGCAATAGTATGCAACAATGTCATATGACCTCACTATGTTACATTTATATTTGTCTTGGAAATGAAAATTTTTATTTTGCATTTGAAACTAAGTAACTGTAAAAGCAAAAAAACAAAAAAACACCTAACTTCACTCAGATTACATAAGGAGATGTTTAAACATGGGGTTAATTCATCAGACTGGAAATTGAAAGTCAAGTCAAGCACATTGCATTATGTGATGCAATATTTTAATCTTTATATTTTTATTGTAAACTGCACTTTTTGACTAATGTGTAGTATGTACACTGTCTACATTTTGAGTTCAGTAAGATTTTTTTTTAAATGTTTTGAAATATGTCTCTTTTGCTCACCAAAGCTGCATTTATTTGATTTAAAAAAAATACATTAAAATCAGTAAAATTGTGAAATATTTTTACTATTTAAACTAACTCTTTTCTATTGTGATATATTTTAAAAATCATTTTTTTTCTATGATGCGCAGCTGAATTTTCAGCATCATTCCTCCAGTCTTCAGTGTCACATGATCTTCAGAAATCAGTCTAAAATGCTGATTTGCTGCTCAAGAAACATCTCTGATCATTATCAATGTTGAAAGCACTTGTGCCGCACAATATTTTGTGGAAATGGTGATGCATTTTATTCGAAAGATTCTTTGATGCATAGAAAGTTCAAATGAGCGGAATTTATTTGAAAAAGAAAGATATTGCAAATGTCTTTACTGTCACTTTTGATCAATTTAATGCCTGAATAAAATCTTACTGACCCCAAACTTTTGAACAGTGCTGTATGAAGAGCACATTATAGTAAGATTCTGAGCACAGCCCTTGTTGCATGACTCCAGTTTAGAGGCGAGATTTGTCACATGACCTGACTAATGTGTCTTTTTTCCGTCAGTTTGGCGTATCTGTCCTCGCTGACACGTGCTCTGATTCACAGTGTAGTCTGATATGAAGTGGATCCCTCCTCTTCACTGCTGTTCAGCAGCGGCTGTCTCTCCCCGTACACCGATGACTTTCGCCTCTTCTGGCGTCTGCGACACGCCACGGTGATAATAGTTGCAATAACTCCTGCCACGGCCGCCCCGAGGAGCCCTGCGGCCAGCAGCCAGTGCCAGATCTGCTGAGCTTGCTCTAGATACGGCGTCAGAAACTCCTGCACAAACCGCTGACCTGACAGAGATAAAAGTGATTGAGTACACAGAGAGAGAGAGAGAGAATGAAAGGGTTGGAAATTCACTGCATGCATGCTAATGACTCACTCGGGTCCTGTAAATATGCATATTCATATCCCAGAGCTTTAGTCGAGAGGAAATAATCTCCGTTTCTGTAGAGAGGGATGAAGGGGACCATGTAATAGCCGTCGTTGTGTCCGATCGGGGCGTTGGTGGTCGGGTAGTGTGTGCGGGGGGGCTGGTGTCTCCTCAGCCATTGCTCAAAGATGCTGAAACACAGAGTTGCAATGTGAAAGACCACGGGAAATGAGGTCAAACATGTTTGGACTAATGTTTCGTGAAACCTTTTTGGCAATCATTAAATATGCTTTTTCATTTTTTGTGTGCTGGTTGGTTTCTTACTGGCTCAAGTCAGAAAAGCAACCCCTAAATTGTCCATAAGATTTTGCACTTGCAATTATTGTTTGCATTTTTGTGAGACAGTTTAAATATGCCTTAAGCAAAAACACACTTCAAGTTAACTTCAACCTGAGCTGAAGTTCAGAAGCTAACATCTAAAATGAGTTAACTCTTTATATCAATACATATTGTTTATTAATGCAGGGTTTCCCAAACACTGTATTAGATGAAAAGCAAAAAATTTAATCTTTAAAATGTACAATTAAAATGACTTATCTTAAAATAAAATAATCAAAATAAAACACAAAAATATGATATATGACAACTGTATATAACTTTACTATTAATGCATGGTTTTCTAAAATAGGATTAATAAATCCCTGCTGATTTGTGAGTTGATGAAAAGTTAATAATAAATGAAATCATAAAAAATTTAAATAATAAAAATAAAACAAAATGTACTGTATATGTGAAAAAATAAATTTATATCTTTATTAACATAGGGTTTTGCAAATCCCTGCTAAATATGAGTTTAATGAAAAACTAATAATTAATTACATTTTACAAATGTTAGATTAAAATAAATAAATAATCTTAAATATTAATTAATTTATTTACAATAATAATGCAGGGTTTCCTAAACTAGGATTTTACAAATCCCTGCAAATGTATCAGTTGATGAAAAAGTAATAATTAATAAAAAATAAATTAATTACTTACTAACAAAAAGACTAAATATAAAGATTGCATGTCAATTGCAGTGAACCATGCAAAATATGTAAATTAAAATCTTAGGGGCACTTCAAGTATACATTTTAGTTCAAATGTGACCCCAGAACACAAAACCAGTCTTAAGTGTCAATTTTTCTGAAATTGAGATTTATGTATCATCTGAAAGTTGAATAGATCTGACAATATTTGTCCGAGATACAACTATCTGAAAATCTAGAATCTGAGGGTGCAAAAAAATCTAAATATTGAGAAAATCGTCTTTAAAATTGTCCAAATGAATTCTTAGCAATGCATATTACTAATCAAAAATTACGTTTTAATATATTTACAGTATGAAATTTCTTCATTGAACATGATCTTTACTTAATATCCTAATGATTTTTGTTATAAAAGAAAAATTTATAATTTTGGCCCATTCCATGTATTTTTGACTATTGCTACAAATAAACCCCAAAGACTTAAGACTGCTTTTGTGCTCCAAGGTCACATAAATGTTCAACTGAAAAGTTTCAGAATCACTGTATAAATGCATATAATATTGCACGATTTGATTGTGTCATTCATGATTATTGCACATTTTTACGAGTGAATTATGCATTGAAATAATCAAGGTTAGTGGTTTGCATGTTCATTATAATGTTTGTTACGAGTTCCTGCATGCACCTGTCGATAAAAGCATGATGTAGAAGGAAGATGGGGTCGTTGGCGGACCCCTGCACTGAAGACATGGATCCGTTCATGAAGACGTGTAAGGAGTTGTGCATCAAGCTCTGACCCGTTACTGCCAGCCCCGTCTCAGGACTCGCAAAACCTGAGGAGAAGGTGAGACACGTTCAGTGTTTAGAGCCTGATGTGTTAAGGAGGTGTGCATTCGTATTGCTCCCACCTTCCAGAGCGTTCCTGAAGCTCATGTTGGCGCGTCTGTCCATCAGGTCCGTCTCGTAGTCTGTCAGGCTCAGCACTGACTCCACGTCTGCGGAGGTGGGCAGCCGCGGGACACGGTTTCGGTCGTGGTTCCCTGGATTACGCAGTAACGGTCCCTCTGGAGACCCGTCACACAAAACCTCACGCTGGTTGTAGTCTTCTGGTTGTGAACAGATCACCTGCACAGGTATACAAACACGTATTAAAACACCAGAAGACAGTGCAACATAAAACTAAACAGATCCAGCCAATAAGAGTCAAGAGCACTTTGGGGCCATATTTCACCCTAAACTTAGAGGAAATAAACTAAAAACAATACTTTTTTTTTTTTTTTTTGTGGAATAATTTACTACTTTTATTCAACTAGGATGCATTACATTTATCAAAAGTGACATCAAAGACTTCAAAGATAAGAATAAAATGTATCAGTTTCTACAAACATATGAAGCAGCACAACTGTGTTCAACATTGATCATAATCAGAAATGTATCTTGAGCAGTAAATCAGTATATTAAAATGATTTCTGAAGATTATGTGACACTGAAGTCTGGAGGAATGATGCTGAAACGATCACTGGAATAAATGACCTTTTAATATATATTTATATAAAAAATGGTTATTTTAAAATGTAGTAATATTACAGTTTTTATTGTAATTTTAATCAAGTTGAATGCCGCCTTGATGAGCAGAAAACAACATCTTACCAACCCCAAACTTTTGAATATTAGTGTATTTATTTAATTTCATTATTATTAAAACATTTTAATAATACATAATAAAACTAAATATTACAACGAGTAAATAAAACTCTTTTTTTCATTGTGAAATTATGAAAATTTAGATCAGACCACCATTTAAAAAATAAGTAACCCTCACACTAAAAGCATGGTGTTATAAACGTGTTTTGAAAGTCTTTCTCGTGGATGAAGCTTATCTCTCTGTAATGACTAATACAGCTCATTTCTCGAATGTTAATTGGATGCTATTTCACCTCCCTGCTGGTCTTAAGAGATGTAAGAACACCTACGCCAGCAGCAGATGATGAAAGAGAGAAAGAGAGAGAAAGATGAAGCAAAAGAAAATGACAAATCAAAACTCAATTTGAGCCTTTCTGAGGAAAATCGGAGTGGCTTGTGCCTGTATAAACTCAGCAGCACGTTACTATGCAGGTGTTCTTTACTCACCAGATAAAGTCAAAAGTCTGTAGATATGACTTCAATCCCTCCGTTTAAAGTCTATCAGGTGATTTCAAACTTTAATACTTAAGGATAGAAGTTTTACATGTTTTAGTGCTTGTGTACATCTCACACCACAACAGCTTTGTATTTCTTACAGAGCAGGGTTATTATAGTTATCTGCAACTAAAACATAAAAATCACAAAAATTTTGGTAGCACTTTATTTTACAGTCCTGTTCCCCATGCACATACTATGTACTTATTATAGTAATTACAATAACTATGTAATAACTAGGTACTAACCCTGAACCTAACCCTACCCCATGTGGTTAGCTTGTGTTACCAGAACTTTCTTAGATAAATACACTTTAAGTACACTATAAGTACATGTAAGTACACGTACTGTAAAATAAAGTGCATATATATATATATATATATATATATATATATATATATATATATATATGAAGAGTTCAGATGCAAAAACCTCTAAATGCCATCTGAAATTTTCATCTAAAATTAGGATTTTTATCAGGCTCCTATATTTATATTCAGTTATTTCACTTTATTAGCCTGGAAAAGGACCTGCACATCACAATTAAAGTAAAATGACTCAACCTAAGCATAGGACCTTGATAAAAATCCTAATTTTAGATGAAAATTTCAGATGGCATTTAGAGGTTTTTGCATCTGAACTCTTCATATATATATATATATAATATATATATATATATATATATATATATATATATATATATATATATATATATATATATATATATATATATATATATATATATAGTCAAATTAATGCAGCGTTGGTGAGCATAAAAGGCATACAGACCCCAAACTTGAAATAAGATAAATGCTAACTGAAATAAAAAAATTAAAATTATATTGAAGTTTAAAAAAGCAAAACCTAATAAAAATGACAAAAAAAAAAAAACAAGTTACAAAAACTTTAACAAAAAATCGAATGAAAATGGAAAATATTTAGATTAGAAAATGTAAAAAAAATGAAAAATAATAATATTTACAATATTCCCGTTTTTACAGTTTTTTAATCAAATAAAAAAAAAAAAAAGTGAAAAAGACCCCAAATCTGAAATAAAATAAATGTGAATTGAAATCAATTTAAATATAAAAAACTTAAACTTATTATATTTCAGCTATTTGCCAGGGAAACATTTTATTATTTCCATTTAGTTGGTCTTCATGTACTACAATAACAAAAAATGTAACAGAAATAATTGCTATGTGTGAATATATATATATATATATATATAAACCCACATATGATAGAATTACTAAAACGTTAACAAAAAATGTCATGAAAATAGAAAAAAAATAGATACTTCCAGCTAGTAATAAATGCTCTCTCACACTACTAAAGCAACACTGATTCAAAGTGTGTGTGTGTTGCTCAGTGGAGCTGCTTTGGTTAATTCCCCTGTGGCTCCTGTAGAGGGTCAGTGCTGAAGTTAACGGGGGTTTTAGGGGCCAGACACACTCGTGACCCACTACAGCCCAACTTCACTGTAGTCACACAATCACAGCTTTATACACACAGGGTCACACGGACGGCTTCATCAGACGCTGTGCTCTCAGAGGAATCTGTGACATAACCACCGCGCTACATGGATCAATTAAACTGACATTTGACAAGATATAGCACCAAATCTCAGTCACGTGACTACGACTAATGAGTTCAGTGTGTTTACTTCCCATAGACCTGCACTGAAAACAGGTTTATACAGTATGTAGCTCAAATAAATGAAAGAAATATGTTTAATTTCCTATATGCAAAAGATTCAATTATTTTAAATGTATTTTTTCTTTTATTTAAAAACGGACACATACACTACAATCATAATTTTTCATTTAGAATTAAATAATTAATTAGTTATAGTTATTTATTTCTTCTTAAAAACTGTCCATCCTTTCTTCCACACAGCAACTATATTTCCTATTGTACACTTTTAGTTTAATTTTAATTACTAGAAGGATAAGTTGAACAAAAACATACTTTATTCTTGAAAACTCATTTAAAATGAAAACATAAATCTGTATGCCTGAAAATAGTTTGTTATGAATAAATATTGACTTTCTGAAGCAACAACGTGTCAATGATTCTTTCAGGTTTATTGCTATTTATATCTGTGTTGTAATTGTTTATCTGCATTTTAATTTTTAATTGCTAATTAATGTTAACTGAAAATAAAATTTCTTTTCAACTAGTTTCAAAAGGAAATATTTCAAATTGTTTAGTTAAGTAACATAAAGAAAACTAAATAAACAACAACAACAAAAAAATATTTTCCCCCCACTTAAATTCTAAAATGACATTAAAACTATGAATGTGTTATTCTTTTTATTAATAATAATAATAATAATAATAATAATAATTACTATTTAAAAAAATATATTATAGGCTATTATCTTCCCCAAGAGCTATTACAAAATATAATAATATTGGGATTTTAGTTCTGCTTTATGTGTCTACAAAAGAAAACATGCATTAAATTGCACTTTTGAGTTAAAGTTGTAAAATTGCATTTCCTGAAATGCAATTTGAAATAAATAGAACAAACATTACTTGAGGGATGAATGACTAAACCATGCTGTATGTAAAGGGCATGTAAAATGAATTTGTAATGTGTTCATGTTTACCTTCCAGGAGGAGAACACCGAGGACGGGCTGATGAGGTTGGGGTTGAGAGGACTGCGCGCCCCCATCAGCTCATCCGTACACACCTGACAGTCCTGCGCATCACGCCAGTCCCAGTACGGGATGGTGAAGTTAAAGTCACCGGTCAGCTTCCGGATCTCGTGCTCCCAGAACAGCAGGTAAACGCGATGCCAGGGCAGAAACGCAGCCGATTCATGTGCAAAGTCAATGTCGGCCCAAACGTTCCCGGGACCCCCGAGCAGCGCATCACGAGACACGTAATAGTGCATCCAGACGAACAGATCGTACACGCTGATGTTGGTGAACATGGGCGTCGAGCCGTTGTTCATCTGTGAGTACACACCCGTCACGATCATATAATCAGGGCTGACTGTCGTTTTGGCCAGATTGAGGTACGAGATGAACCTCTGCCTTTCAGACACGGATAATTGGAAGATGCTTCTGCGCACAGATTCCCGTCGTTCCCCGCAGTTTGCGCCGAAGTAACCGAACTTGCACTCGCCGCAGTCGAAGCCCATGTAGTTGCCGGCACACTGGCAGGTTTGGTTGTAAAACACCAGAGGCCATTGCTCGCGGTCGTCCAGGCCTGAATGTGGGTACTGCGGCCCGTTGGGAAGATCGGAGACCGTGACGTCCTGGCAGAAGCCTCGACCCGACAGGGAGCCGCACACCGAACCGTCGCCCGGCCAAACCGGACAGCAGCGCTTGCTCCGCAGGACGTCCGGCGTAGTGCACGGCCGAGGAAACTGCTGGAGAGACGGACTCCAGAACTGAATGAAGAACAGAAACAGAGGAAGAGACATGATGAGAGCCGGACGCATTAGACACGGAAGAGTTAGGAACACTTCAGCTTCTCTTTACACTGCTTTGTGTTCCTCCTTTTCCACACACACACACACACACACTCCTATCACATGCTAGGGATGAAATCAGTGACCCCTGCTTGTGTTCAGTCTCGGGACTCTGAGGAATGCTTGTGCGCGAGTCCAGCGTGAGATCATTTCATTTACAGTTTGGGAAGGAAATCCTTTCATCTGAAAACAGGCATTTTAACCCAATAACCAGCAAAGTCAACACAGTTAATGATGATGTACAGGTGAAACATTGTTTTGCAGCCTGCTGGTGTATGGTAGAGACAATATTGGTGGTCAAATTTGACAGTTTAGCTTGTTTTACGCATTAAATGCATGCAAGCTTAAATGCATATTTGATTTCTCTTCTCGTGTATTGCATATGCGCAACTGATCAACTGTTTGGGGCCAGAAAGATTATCTGAATGTTTCTAAGAGAAGGCTCTTGTGCTCAACAAGGCTGCATTTATTTGATCAAAAATACAGTAAAAACTATAAAATTGTGAAATAATATTACAATTCCAAATAAATGTTTTCTATTGTAATATATAATAAAATGTAATTTATTTCTGTGGTTCAAAGCTGAATTTTAGAAATCTTTTGTAACATTATAAATGTATTTAATCACTTTTGATTTGATGCATCCCTGATAAATAAAAGTATACATTTTTTTCAACTGACCCTAAACTTCTGAACAGTAATATATTATTGGCAACTTTTTATTATTCTATTTTTTTCAGTTCTATAGTCCTGCAAATTTGTCAAATCACATCCATATTTATGCTAAAGCACATGTATTTGATGATAATTTATATTTTTGGATTCGGTTAGACCCTTTCATGAGCAACTTCAATTCAATTCATAATGCACTTCTGAAAATTTTCCATAAGCGTTTTTTTTTTATAGAGAATAAAAAATACTTAATAATCATTTATTTGCACTGAACCTCAAACTACTGAAGAATGCCATGCTACATGTCCAAACTATGGTGTCATCATGGTATATTTTCTAGACAATTGTTGTACTTCTGATGCTCTTGTTGATGAAGTGTATTTAGCTCTATATGTGTGTCATATGTTTTATCATGTGCCGTTTGGTGGAGCTGAAGGTATAGTGCTCTTAGCTTTCTCAGATCATAAGCTTGTCACATGTTAGTGTAGTGAGCACGAGGTGCAGATAATCCCGCGTCACAGGATTACTACGGCCGTGGGGTTTCTCTCTCTCCACAGTCAGGGTCCATCTACACAATCAAACGGTTTGTGCATTTCATTCATGATGCAAAGAGTGGCCCATAAAAGAATTTAGCTGCTTAGGAATGTCTGAATGCAACTGCATCTGATGAGAATACATCCTTATTGCCCTGCATTTGAAAGAAAGTTATCATGAAAGCACATTTTGAGAAAATATTTAATGTTTTTAGGTTTAATAAAATTATTTTATTGTGATACTTTTCTAGTGAAATGTTAGAAGTACATGTGATTTAAAAATGGCCCAGAAAAAGTTACTTCTGATATTTTTATTTTCATTTAATGATATTCAGAAATTGAAAAAGTACTTTTAATACTTTTAAGGCCACTGTTTTTGCTTCATGGTGCATCATAATCATTCTGTTAATGACATTTACAGAAATATTTTTTTACATTGGCAACAGGATTTTTATATTTAACTAAAACGGAACCTATATTTTCATTACTTTAAATAAATATGAAATTAAAAAATGAAACTTGATGTACTAAAATAACAAAAATGAAATAAAAAATAGATAAAATCTGCACACACACACATATATACATACACATATATATATATATAAATTACTAAAAATAAAAGAAAAGTAATGATTTCAGATTAAGTGAAGTCTAAATATAAAAAGGTTATTCGTTTGAATTAGATATACTGGCCCACTAAAATAACTAAAACTAAATAAAAACTGATAAAATCTGTATAGACATACATTTAAAAAAAGAATAAAATAACAAAAAAAAAATTAAATAATAAATAAATAAATAAATTAAAGAAATTAAAATTGAATGTATAAAAATAAAAACAGAATCAAAATATTAATAAAACTATAACAGTATATAAATGATACTAAAATATCACTGGCAATATTTACGTTTTTTTATTAGAAGTTGACATTTCTATTGCGAACGCCAGGGGCGGCGTTAGGGGTGGGCTAAGGGGGATGGACCCCCGAATGTTTTCAGTAAAGTTCAGTATCAATGAGTTTTCATGCCCAATAAAGTAATTTATATTAGAATTTAAATAAATAAATAAATATCTCTCGACTCTCACGTCCACAGTGTCTGTAAATTTACCCAAGTAAGTTACGCGTTATCATTTACACCCGACGACACACACACACACACACACACAATGCTCCGAACTCCCGAACTGATTCAAATGATTTGTGATCCCCAGACTGACTCAAATGATTCGCGAACCCGCTACGAACTCCCGAATTGAAGTCAGATGATTCAAATGATTCGCGATCCCGCTACGAACTCCCAAATTGACTCAAATGATTCGCGATCCCGCTCCGAACTCCCGAACTGACTCAAATGATTCGCGATCCCCAAATTGACTCAAATGATTCGCGATCCCGCTCCGAACTCCCGAACTGACTCAAATGATTCGCGATCCCGCTACGAACTCCCGAACTGACTCAAATGATTCGCGATCCCCAAATTGACTCAAATGATTCGCGATCCCGCTCCGAACTCCCGAACTGACTCAAATGATTCGCGAACCCGCTACGAACTCCCGAAATGACTCAAATGATTCGCGAACCCGCTACGAACTCCCGAACTGCACATTGAGAGAAATAAACAGCAGATGTTCATGTTAACAACTTCTTTAACTTGAGCAAACGCTGCTAATATATATACATTTGTTAATAAAGTAAATAAAATGAAAACATGAATGTTTTAATGCTACTGAATAAAAATAAACGATCCACTCGAAAGTCTCTGATCATCATGACAGGACCTGAGCTGCGTCTAGGGCCGATGACGTCACTTCCATGGAGGCATGTTGTACATGCCCCCGTCCATTGACTCCGCCCCCGCGTGAAAACAGAGCCACAAAGAGAAAATGTCATCGCAAGCTCAACCTGACACGCAAATTTAAAGCAGCGTTGCAAATAAATTAATAGATATGACAATGGAAAATATGTATTGCAAAATCATTGCTTTCGCGCTGTTTCATTTGTTTTGCAATTCTTAATTTTTGTTTGCAAAAAGTAAATGTATTTTCCTCAATACTTTAAATAAAATGTTTTAAATTTGTTTTTGTTTTTATTGTTTTTGTATATTTTAAACAAGGTAAATCTTTCTGATTTATTAAAATAAAAAAGTCACATAAATTGATTTTTCTGGGCTAAGACCCAGATCTCCACTCACCCTAGAACCACCCCTGGCTAACGCCAAATGCTTAATATTCATGAGTACTGGTTTCAGATTCACTGAAAGTCGTTTTTTTTTTTTTTTTTGGAAAGCTATGGTTTATGTCAGCATGATAAATGATATTTGACTGACTTGTAGTGTAAATATAAGATAGTTCTTCATGTCAGAGACACTGGCCTGCTGCCCGACTGCAAACACTCCAGAAGCAGTGAATTTGACTTTAATACCTCGAGTGGTCTACAGGAGGCAGTGTGACGTGAACTTGTGCCAGTCACTGGATAGAAGCCAAGACACTCACTGAATGGAGAGAAACTCTGCTTGCTTCAGTCATTTCCTCATCAGAGCCATCTGTAGGAGTTCCTGTGATTGACCTCTGTATGGTGATTTAGTCTGACTGGAGGAGACCACTTCAGCTGGTTAAATGCAACACGGGTGGCTCTAACTCTACATGGTGGAAATCACAGGTTATGAAAGGAAAGCTTTAACTAAAGGGGCCAGATGTCAGTTTTTAATGCTTATACACTACCTTTTTTTTGTTTGTTTTGTTTTTTAAGAAATGAATACTTTTAATTAGGTAGGATGCATTAAAGTGACAATAAAGACATTTAAATGCAAAGATAGCAAAATATTATTTTTGAAATAAATGCTTTTCTTTTGAACTTCAGATTTATCAAATAATACTGAAAAATAAAATATATCAGTTTCCATGAAAATATGACCCAGAGCAACTGTTTTTCAACATTGATAATAATCAGAAGTAAAAATAAATAAATAAAAGCAAATCACTGTATTAGAATGATTTCTAAAGGATCATGTGACACTGAAGCCTGCTTAAAAAAATCAGCATTGAACCACAGGAAAAAAATTACATTTAAAAATATATTCACTTGGAAAACAGCTATTTTAAATCAAATAATAATCTAATAATATTTCACGATATACAGAATTACACAAATACAGTTTTTACAGTGAATTTGCTTCTTTGGTGATCATGAGGCTTGGTCATGAAAAAGTAAAGTATGACACTATGATACTAAAATAACACAATATTTCAGTTGAAACCGTTTATAACAAATGCCTAAAAAGCTACACTGAAACTTTTTAACAGTAGTGTATTTTCCTATTAAAGGTTTATTTCTGTGTAGACCTTAATCAGCTGGTTAAATGAACAAGAAAGCTAAATCAAAGGATTGATTTAAAGCCATACAGCTACTGTCCTGAAAGCTGTAAAACATAATAATATAAACGAAATCAGTGTGATTGACTGAGACTTTGGACAGCACTGCATGTGGCTGCAGATGGAGATACGCTTCCTCTCATGTCCCTGTAATCGTCACTTATTGCTAGCAGCTTTTCAGTCGCAGGAATCTTTATATATATCATCTGTGTTTCTATGGCAACAGAGATTATGTCAATGTCATTTTGAGACGCCATTGAGTAATTGATTTACTGTCATTTCTATGGGTTTTGTCATATTGGTAGAAAGATAATCTCTCTCGGCACACGCCGCCCACTCACAACATCACATCACCGCTGGCCTTCAGTTCACAAGCACACTGAGCTTCAGTCTGTTCCTACTTCTGCAGTCTCACATACTGGGGAATACAAGTGCAACAGGAAAGACAACACAAACAGATGCAGAGAACTGATTCAATTGTGAAAATCAGTAGCAGAATGAAGTTACTGGAGAATAAAAGGGATCTGAAAAATTTTTGCACTCATTTGTGTCTTTGTATTGATTTTCATTTTAGTTGTAAGTCATTTGTAATGTGCTTTTTTATTATGTGTTATTTTAAATTGTATTTTACTTTCAATTTTAATAGTTTTAGTGCTAATTTGGTACTAGTGGTAAAAGTTATTAAACATTTTGTTTTAAATTTGTGCTTAACTTAAGGTTTTTTGTTTAATATTTGTTTAAGTATTTTAGATATTTACATAACAAAAATGTTTTAATAGTGTTACTTTAATTAATAATAACTATACTGACTATAATGTATGTTTTAGTATACTTATATTGTTCAGTTGTTTGTTGTTCATTTTTATTAGGTTTTGCTTTTTTAAACAATTTTTTTAATTTAGCATTTTTATTTAAGTTTTAGTAAATCTAGTAAATTATTTGTAACTTATTTTATTTTAGTTATTTGCCAAGGCAACATTTCTCATTTTATATTTCAGAAACAATTTTGAATATTGATAGTTTTATGAACAGTAACAATAATAATTTTCTATTTTATATAATATATAAATTTAATATTTTATAACTTGCTTTTTGTATTAATTCTATTTAACTTTAATTTATCTTCATTTTAGTTTTATTTTGCTTTTCAATATTGTTAGTTTTATTAACCGTTAACAATTCTAATTATGATATATTTGCGACATATGTAAAGAAATCATAAAATTGTCATGTTTTGTCAGTGTACCATCTCATAACTTCCCAACAACATGTTTTTCATTGGTTGATTCGTTTTAGTAATTTTATCTTAGTATTTACTTTATCTAGGTTTTCTTTATTATTTTGTTTCAGCTTTATTTCAATGAAAAAATAACATTTAATGGTGTTTCATAGTTTTAGTTGACACTAACAATCCTGATTATAATATGTGTGTTATATAAAAATAAAGTGATAACAATACTTGTCATGCTCTGTCAGTGTACCATCAATATTAGAATTCTCATTTATATTCAAACATTTTTCATTGGTTCATTCCTAAATTGTTACTTTTGGCTCCTCCTGAATAAAGCGACTGTCGTCATGGTTACTTCAGAATGCAACTATATTTAGTGGCAAGTTTGTGCTTTGTCATTACTGAAACTTTGCCATTGAAACGTAAAAAGAATGTTGTCTTTTAAATAAATAATATGTATTTTTAATGGGCATAAAGCCTTGATTACAGGTTTCAGACCCTCCCTAAAGCCTCAGTGATTCACAGCCAGTGTGTGATGTGAGAACAGCCTTTAATGTGACTCCATGAAGCTGAACAGCAGACCGTGAGTCACTCTCACACCAGTTTGAGCGGCTCTTCCCACGCACGCATCCAGCTTCTGAGTGTGTGTTTGTGTGTGTTTAAGAGTAATTCAGGAAGCTGACATGTACTTCATGAATGATTTCTGTTTAAATTACAAGTGTGTGTGTGTGTGTGTGTGTGTGTGTGTGTGTGTGTGTGTGTGTGTGTGTGTGTGTGTGGGTTCGGTCTCGTTTGAACTTTGAATGTCGGACTGTCTTGGAGTTTGCTTGACTTAATGTGTTTGTGTTTGTGTGTATTCTTGCATGTGCATGAGGACTCAATTACACACTTGAGCCTCTGATTACTCGTCATTACGCCTTTAAGAGCGGATAGGAGGGGTTTCCATAGTAACCTGACCCCAGATGCCATTGAACAATTACTCTTGTACTTTCTAAGAAGCGTTTAGGAAGCTTTCCAGCATCTGAGTGTAATTTATTACAAGCCTACACTCTGCAGTCTCAATCATGCTAATTCTATAATTAACAAGCATAATGCTATTAGCAGCGTTCCAGCGCGGGTTGATGCGTCTCTGAGCATTTGGATGATCAACCAGCGGTCAAGTGAACAGGGATTAGATGGGTCACATGATTTCAGCGGGAGGAGGTTTTGCATTAGTATTGATTCTAATGATACCGGCCAGTTGTATTAATTGTTTTAAAATATTGTGTATAGTCTACCATTCTAAAACTAATGGTAATGCATTAATGGTAGAGCATTGCAATTGCAGCGCAAAAGGTTGTGGGTTCAATTCCCAGGCAACACTACTGATTAAAAAAAATGTATAGCCTGAATGCACTGTAAGTTGCTTTGAATAAATGTATAATATTCTGAGTAAATGATTTTAAATAGTCTTTGCTAAAGAAAATTATATTTAAAAAAAAGTATTGAATGTTATTTACATTTTCTGATCTTTTATGATAACTTGTTCTAATAGCGGGGTATGTTGTGACAATGAGATATAGGATATGCTTTTAGGAGAGAAATCTGCACAGATCAAGCTGCTATTACAAGCAAAAACAGCTCTAAACTATATGTGGGTGGATTTTGATGTGATAGACAACAAGTGATGGACTCCTATTTTAGCTGGTGGTTTGAAGTTAAAAATGTCTTGATGGATTTGTTTCTTACAAACACAACTTTTGGATTCACAAGACTTTAATTGATGGACCTGAGTGCTGTGGATTATTGTGATGATTTTATCAGCTGACGGCACCCATTCACTGCAGAGCATCCAATGATGAGACACTGATGCAATGCTACATTTCTCCAAATCTGATGAAGAAACAAACTCATCTACATCTTGGATGACCTGAGGGTGAGTAAATGTTTAGCAAATTTTCATTTTTTGGGGTAAACTTTTCCTTTAAATATAATATAATAGCCTGTTTAATGGCCGTTTTGGTGAAATTTACCTGTAATTATATAACATAAAATGATTCATGCAATGATATCGAACCATCATTCTGGACTACATGCAATTAATAATTGTGTGTATTCTAAAATTGCATGTGACAACCTGCCCCAACTTGACAATTATGAAAAGTAGGCAACTCTTGTCCTGAGAACACAGTTTGACCTTTCTGGAAAAATCATTAGTAAACCTTTGTATTCCAGAGTGGTTTTATTGTGTTAATTTGTTTACCTTAAAGCTATATTGGGATTTTTGTTTGGATAGATAGATAGATGGATGGATGGATGGATGGATGGGTAGATAGATAGATAGACCGATATTTGCAATAAAACTTTTGACCTTGTCAGTGAGCCATAGTCCTTCTGACAGCTCCACAATACACATGTATAATATATATGAAAACAATCAAATATATATGTAGAAATACATGTGTTATATCAGCCCTCACAGCATCTTATAGTTTGCCGTATGTGATTGCTTTTGTTGGGTAAGTTTTGAAATATGGTTGGGTTTAGCGTGGGCTTAGTGTTCAGCATATTGTTAATTCTTTTTTTTTATGTTTACATGTGAATATGGAAGCAGATTTTCCGCTGTAATCCATCTTGTGGTGAGCTCACTGAACGCCACCTCAGTCAGACATTTAAGAGAAATACTTGGAGAAACTGATTAGGAAGGTTACCTGTTTTTTGTGTCCTGTTGAAAAAAAAAAACAGTCTAGACTAACTCATGCTTTTCTCAGTAAGGTAAAGGGGTGAAATCGAGAGGATATAAATTACGACTTTGAGTGAGTATGAGAAATGTAGAGAGATTTATGAGGAATGATATTGTGGTAAACATCACAGGAAGCTTCTGGAGTGGTTTTGCCCTTTTAACGGTCGTTAATCCCGCGCGCAGTTGGCGGGCACATTAATCCCGCGCAAAGCTCAAAGCCACTTTGGCTAAAAAGCCCCATTCGGTAAAGCAGCCACCGCTTTATCCACTCGTGCCCGCACATATAATGACGCACTGGGCTACGAGAGGAGTTACACACGAGATATCGACTGACTAACCGCGCCGTTTTGTGTTTTAAACTCAGGTGTGAAAACGAGCGGGAAAATAAATCCGCGGTTGTGGGCGACGCCGCGCGACTAAGATTCAGCGGTTGCCATGGTGAAAAGTGGATTAGTAGAAGTGACGCGCTCTTCCAGATCGAGTAGTAGCTTTAGCAACATCATGCTGGCTTGAAACAGACTCCAGAAAATAAAGTTTCCTGGTGAGTAACTTAAACTGTTGTCATCATAGCATATTTTCTTAAGTTGCTTTCAGAAATAATTAAAATTGAATTAATATTAAAATAAATAAATAAATCGACTTTTTCATTTTTGTTTGCTAAATATTTACTATTTAAAGTTTCTTTAATTAAAGTTTTAAAAATTATAATAATATTATATATTCTGTATTTCAACTGGTACATTACAGCAGTCTTCTTTCACTCTATTTTCTTAGCTCATGAGAAAATCTAATTTACCTTTTTGAAAGGGCTAGTTTACACTAAAATTAAAATTCTATCATGATTTACTCTCCTTTATATAGTTCCAAACGTGTAAAAAAATAACAGTTCGGTTCTATAAAGAAGATATTTTTAAACTTTGGTTGACCCCTAACGTTCTTTAAAAATATACTATTTTATGTTCCACAGAAGAAAGAAAGTCATACAGGTTTGGAACGATCTTCATAACTAGCTTATGCTTTCATTTCGCAGCAAGTTCAATCATTAACATTCACGCGACCTCCTTATATATTCAAACTGGTGTTAATTTAGCCCGCACCTGATCTTAAATCCACCGAATTAAATAAACATCGTCCCTTAGACTTTGAAAAGAGCCAATTTATATATCAGTCCCGAATAGTGAAGTACCACAAGGTGGTGGTCTTCTGCTGGTTTGTGCCTTTTTGAGGTGGGGTACCGCAGGGATTGGTGTGAGGCCCCCCCATATTTTAAAAACATATGGGATCTTGCTCCTCGATGAGGCTCCGAAACAAAAAAAATAATTAAACATTTTGTCACTCGTAAGCAGGCACCCCATTACATGCGTTAGAGCCCCATTCATGCACAACAGCAGAAACGCGTGTTTCGCGCCATGCCATGGTCGTTTGTCTCACGTTTAAACATTTAGTGATAAAATAATCACTGTGAATAATCAGCACTAGACTTGAGGAGGAGAGGAGAAGCGCAGGCTTGCAGGTGCCGTGGTCGGTTGGATACAGCCAGTCTCGGGGTTCACGGGTGGGAGGGGTTGAGTCGCGGACTGGGATGTGTGTGCCTGATCACGCTTCGGCAGTGTTAGTGCGTGCCAAGAAGACGAGACGACACAACAGCTGTGGCTCTCCGGTGCCCCGCCGTTTACCGGGCTACCGACCCCAAATCTCCGACAATACACCTGTGGGAAGTACGCGCCATCCGTGACTTTAGTGGATTGTGGCGCTGGGCAGGTAAGAAGAACCGTCACCAGAACATCACCACAGATACGCAGATGCGCTCGGACGCACGCTCTGCGCGCGAGTTTGGATCTGTGGAAGCGATGATGTTCTGGAATGAGGAACGCGCGCTCTCTTTCTGTGTTTGGCTCTCTGCAGATTATCGACCGACCGCGAGCATGTCGGTTGCATGGGTACCAGTGTGACTTACTGGGAATGTATCATGTGCAATTTCATGTGCATTGCATGTATGGCTTAGTACGAATGTTATATTTGCGATGTTAAATATGTCTTAACAAGACTGAGGAGATAATGGAGGTTGTTTATGAGATGCATTTGAGCACATGGAGTTCTGTGGCCACTGCAGTGTGATGCGTTTCAGCACCGCGGACAGCGCAAAGCTCCCGTTCTCTCGGTGATCAACGGCAAGGTCGTTCACTCTCATCCGTCCCGTTCGGTCTTTGAGTGGAGCTCTCTGCCTTATCATCCTGGCATTTGCTTTAATTTAAATGAAGTGTGCAATAAATGCCAGCACGATTTCAATGCGAATGCCTGATATTGGCGAGTTTTTTTGTGGGATTGCAGTTTGTTTCCCCTCCTATTGTTTCTTTTATGCCGGAGGCAGAAGGAGGGTTCAGTGTGATGCATTAGTTATTCTCCCTTCCATTCAGCTCTTGCCATAATCTTTTATTCGAAAGCGAGGCAGCTTTTTCATCGTCTCTCTAATGGACCCCACATTTTAACAAGGACCGAGGGTCCAATCTGCGGTTTGAAACTGGCCCTTGAATGCAGCTGAATGAGCAAATTAATTTATGCTGGTGTTTATTTATACAGATGCAATTGCTGTGAGACTAAAATGAGTTGCTTGTGAAAACCACGCAGTACAAGTCCATTCAATCTGTAAATGCTCTCCTGGTTTTATTCTGAAAAATTGTCAACTCATTTTTGGTCTCTATGTGGTCTGCAGTTGGAATGAATGGTTCTGACAGCCAAAATAAGTGTTTTTTTTATTAATGTCGAGGGTATGAAAGCTTTCTCAGCTATGCAGCAATGCTGGCTTTTTCATTGCACTTTCAGACTCATACAATACATCGTGATACACTGAAACCTCTACATCAGAGATGAACTTGCAATCATATACACAAAAAAACTGGTGTAGAAACAATTTTCACAAATGTCATAAATGTGTAAACTGAGTTGTCAATATAAATTAAAAAAAAAAAGTATGTTTTACCATAAAGTGTTGTCTTTCTAGTACAAAATTTTTAATTTGTGATATTTACTAGCAATTTCAGAGTAAAAGTAAATCCTACACCAACTGTATGACACTTTTATGTTTTAAAAACAGATTTCCTGTAGAACGATGTCATTAAACAATACTTTAGAAACCGTTTTCACTCAGAAATAACTAGTACATTTAAAAAAAAAAAAAAAAAACATTAATTTGATAACATTTTCTATTTAAAAAAACTGCAAATATATTGAATTAAGTGTGAAAAAGCGATCGTATTTTATTGTAAAATGCTCTTATAATCTTAATCTGATTTACAACTTTGAGAAATCATTTTTCATTGTGCATTTCCCATGTCTGTTTGTGTGCAAATAATAACATTGCTGTGTCCATCTCCTCTCATTCAAGGTTATGAGGCCCCTCATCTCATGCCGTCCCCAGCTCCAGGTTGCCACGGCAACGACCCAGCATCCTTCTCAGGGTCGTCACAGAAGCTTTCGGACAAATGACAGCACAGTTCATAAAAGCCGCATGATTCCAGAATCCCGTTCTTGTGCAGTCAGAAATAGCAAGTTCAGAGAAGGAGTGAAGCAACAGGACTGAACTTGTTCGCTGTGAGCGCGTCTTTGACCTGAACAGGAACAGAATTTACTCCGATATGGTCAGATTGTATCTCTTTACGGTTTTGCTTTGGCGACTGGTGTCCCTGGCGGCGGTGGCCCAGTCCAACGAGCGACGCGTCGTCGCCCACATTCCCGGTGACATCATCATCGGCGCCCTATTCTCCGTCCACCACCAGCCCCCGGCCGACAAAGTGCACGAGCGCAAATGCGGGGCGGTTCGGGAGCAGTATGGCATCCAGCGTGTGGAGGCTATGATGCACACGCTGGACCGAATCAATGCCGACCCCAAAATCCTCCCCAACGTCACGCTGGGTTGCGAGATCCGAGACTCCTGCTGGCATTCCTCCGTTGCTCTGGAGCAAAGCATTGAATTCATACGGGACTCGCTGGTTGCTGCTGATGAAGGCGAGGAGGCTGGGGGCGGGACTAGGTGCGCGGATTCGGGAGCCACGGCCATGAAAGGCAAGAAGCCAATCGTGGGGCTGATCGGTCCGGGTTCAAGTTCAGTGGCCATTCAAGTGCAGAATTTACTGCAGCTGTTTAATATCCCGCAGATCGCATACTCCGCCACCAGTATGGACCTGAGCGACAAATCACTCTACAAATACTTCATGAGGGTCGTGCCATCAGACATCCAGCAGGCCAGAGCCATGGTGCACATAGTGAAGAGATACAACTGGACCTACGTATCTGCCATCCACACTGAGGGTGAGTGATTCATTTACATGGTCAACATCCAGATGTGAGTCAGTAAGCGGATTCAGACTCATTCAGCTGAAGTCTGTGAGTCATTTTGACCAATTCATTACAATAATTACATAATAAGAGTCTTTTGTTTATGAATTGGATTCAGTGACTAATTCATTAGACTGATTCTACATGTCAGCCTTCTTGACATTTTATTGCAATGATAAGAGTCTTTTTTTCACCAGTTCATTACTGGATTTTGATCAAAAGAGTCGTTGAGTTGTTTGTGAATTGCTTTCAATAACTTTTTGAATGTTTCATTGCAAAAATCAGTCTTTGGTTTGTGAATTGGATTCAGTGACCAATTCTTTAAACTGTTTCAATATTTGAGACTTTATTTACCAATTTATTACAGGATTTGTCATTTGTTTGACTGATTAAACTAGTGCCTCCCTGACCAATTCATTACAGAATACGGGTCATAAAAATAATTCAATTGTGAATTGGATTCAGCAAGTAATTCATTATACTGAATTAACGTGTGATTCTTTTTAACCAATTCATTACAGGAAACAGATAATAAGAGTAATTTTTTGTGAAGTGGATTCATTAAGAAATTCATTAGTCTGATTCAACTTTTCAGTCTTTAATTATTTGATTTTTGTTATGAACTTCTCAAAGAGTTATTTGTTTATAAATTGGACTACACTGGTCAAGCTGTTCGTTTTCCATGTTTTAGCCATGCTGGTCTATTGTTTGTGTATTTTATCACAGTAGTGATGTTAAAATTTAATTTAAACTGCAAACTCATAGCTAAAATATGACTTGTATGCCCACACACACACACACACACACAACAGCGATGAGGCGCGATGTGCATGGTGTCTGTTACAGAAGTGTCACATGTGTTCTGTCTTTGTGGACTCTTTTAGTGTCAGATGGGAATTGTGCGTTAAGATGTTTGTGAAGTGTGTGTGTGGACATCTATAAAGAGTAAAACAAAAAGAAACTCTTGTGTGACTAAACAAGTGTGACTAAAAGTTTATCACATGACATTTAGAGCTCAAGTGATCGGCTTCTGAGAAAATGCTGCACTAGTCGAGCAACTACCACTGAGATGATTGGGATAGTTTTCAGTTTAGACGATTGTCTTCATGTATTTAATTTCCAATGGCTTTTGTTTCATATAGTGTTAGTTTTTTGTTTACTTTGCATTTTTTATATTTTATATATTTTTTTTAAAGCAATGGTTTCCATTTTAGTTTTAGTTGTAGTCATAGCTCTGCTCTTCAGATGCTCCAGGCTTACGACTCTGTTCTTACACCTTAACATGTTTCTTTTCCTCTGAGGTCTCTCTTTCTCTCTCTCACACACACACACACACACACATGATGTACTTCTATCCCCCGACTCCACTTGCTCTCCTTTCATCCCACTGTATTAGATGGATCCAGAAACACCCCCCCCCACCCCACTCCACGTCTGATCTCTGAGACTCAAGAGACTGTGTGTGTGTGTGTGTGTGTGTGTGTGTGTGCATGTGGTTCAGAGTTGTAAGCACTTTTACTGACTGGTCCCAAAAGCTGAGGACCTGGAATGTGTCCCAGACTTAATTAAGATCGCAGACAGTGTAAAACTGAACTGGTAAACACACACACACACACACACACACACACAGATAAATGGGCAAAAAGACACCCAGACATACCTGTTAATGAACGGACAAAAAAAATGCAACAAAAGATTCTCTAAAAATTACACCAAATTAAAAAACACCAAAAATTGGTCCATATGAACAGCGCACTATATTCCAAGTTGCCTGAAGTCATAAAGTATTTTAGTGTATTAAACAGACTGAAAAGCTTTCAATAGCTGATAGCTTTCAAATCTCATTTTTGTCATTTGAATATAAACATTAAAATTTTGACAGATTTGATCTGTTAAGGGATGCCAATGATTTTCGGCATCAATAACATCAGACATGGTTATGGCCATCTCTTCTGCAAAGCATGCTGGGAGAGCACACACAGTAGTCATGGTAAATGAAGCCATTGTGTTCCTAATCATCATTTAGAACATAGTGTGTGTGTGTGTGTGTGTGTGTTTGTGTCAGAATCTGGTGGAGTGTAACCTTCACTTAAGACCTCAAGGACTTCAGCTCTCTTCCCACGCTCGCATCCGTCTCTCTGTCTGCGCGTCTCATACCGTCTCCTCTCAGGAATAAGCAGCTGTGGAGAGAGCAATTGAAGGATGGAAGAGAGATTAGTTTAACTAAATTGGGTGGAATTTAAAAGCAGAAAAAGAGTGGCATGAGACGAGCGCTGGAAAAGAGTCGGAGATGGAGAGGGGCGGAGGAGTGAGAGACGGCCGTAACGGAGAGAAAGCCAAATAGCACGATTAGGAGAAGAATATTAGAGAAGAGCAGAAAGTGAAATAGAAATAATTCAGTGTGAGGACATCTGAGGAGCTCATCATACATGCTTAGTCTTAAAATGATAGTGTACCTAGAAATGTTCTTAGTGGAATTTTGAAAGGTTCTTCAGTGATGTCATGGTTCTAAACGGAACTCTGTTTTTTTTTAAAGGGATGGTTCGCCAAAATTCTGTTGTCATTCTGACCCTCATGTCATTCCTTTCTACCGTGGATCACAAAATGGGCTGTAATTTTGTTGTTTTGTTTCTGTCCTACAGAAGAAAGTCAGTCATACAGGTTTGGAATGAGTAAATGATGATAGAATATTCTTTTTTGGGTGAATTATCACTTTAAAAACAAAGGTTCCATTTAGAACCATGACATCATAGAGCGCTGAAGTGGTGATATTTTTGTCGGCCAGCCCATAAATGATCAACAATCTGGACCCCTCGACAAAAACCTCTATTTTTCCATTGGCTTTTGGATTATTGCCGAGAATTAGCTTAAATTGTGACTAACAAAGGTTGATTCTTACACATTTTGTTCATCATGATGAACGCAACTGGTTTTAAAGGGATGGTAGATGAGACTCTGATTGGTTTATTGCACGTTACGCCCAAGACACACCCATGACTTACTAAGAGAATAGCTCCAACCCTTTTTGACCATGTGCCCGGTGCACCGACCATTGTTCACATGGTTAAACTAGCAAAAATGGATTCAGACACATCCTAAGTGCACTTGTGCCGTGAACTTCACACCATAGGCTTAGATCGTTAAAATATGGCCCAATAATCCACAACACTCCAGTCCATCAGTGAATGTCTTGTGAAGCCAAAAGCTGCATGTTTGTAAGAAACTAATCAATCAAGGCGTTTTAACTTTACACCATTGCTTCCAGCTAAAATATGAGTCCTCTATCCATAGTACTGCTTTCGAAAAAGCAATCTCGTCTGAATCAGGGAAGGAAGCTTCACAGATCAAGCAGCGTTTACAAGTAAATTATGATGTGAGAGGACAACAGTGGATGAACGTTATTATGGGTTATGGACTCATAGATTTGTTTTTACAAACACAGCTTTTGGCTTGTCAAGATGTTCACTGATGGACTGGAGTGGTGTGGATTACTGTGATGTTTTTATCAGCTGTTTGGACTCTCATTCTGACGGCACCCATTCACTGCAGAGCATCCACTAGTGAGCGAGTAACATCAGAAGATAAGCGAGGTGTTATGGAATATAGAACGTGAGGTTAGTAAAGCTGTCACATTGAGGTGTTTTGGTTCTGGTTTTGAAGAGTAAGCGCTCCAGCGAGGGTTTCATCGTGACACTGGGCTGCTCTCTCGTCTTGTTTCGATCTGTTTCTTTTCTTTTGATCCCTTTACCTGCTTGGCTGCATTCACACACACACACACAGTGATACACACCTGCAAGCACTTGTTTATGCGCTGGTCCTGTAGGAGAGATGCGTCTCTTTGTTTCTCAGACTTCAGTGTGAATGAGAATATTTTGAATGATTATTAATGACAAACCGGCATATTCTCCATGGCAACCTCTCTACCTTCTTTCACTCTCTGTCCTTTTCATTTGAATTGTAAACTCTGAGCTGCGTGGGTGGATGGAGTGAGCGAGAGAGAGAGAGAGAGAGACGGGGTTTTGATGCGAGCTGCGTTTGCATCGTTTCTATCAGCCACTAGCGCTGATGAGCGCAGGAACACAGCTGGCTTAACGAGGCACAGAATGTGCCCTTAACAAGCCACAGGAACCTTTACGAGGAGCACAGTCTCAAACCCTTTCTCAGCGCCACACGCAGTGCTGCATAACAGACTCCGGCCAAAGCGCAAAAGGACACGGTGCCACTTAAGAACATACAGTCCTGCCTCGTTTGGTTCTACTGGCTAATTTTGTTTTTGTGTTTTTTCTATCTGTGATGCCAATCGGATTCAATTCAGACTGTCTCTTAGAGGGTGAATCTGGCCAAAACATGTCTGGGTCATATTTCAGCCCAAAATCGAAAGAAATCAAATAAGAACTGATATCTTAAAGAGAAATGGCAATTAAGAAAATTAAGCCTATTTTTAAGACTATTCATGTTTTTATTTTATTTTATTAAAATTTCTCTCTGATGTCTTATTATAATGCAAAATGTAGATTTACAGTAATGAGAATTATAAAACCTGATAATAATAATTTATAATAATAAATTATCTACATGTATAATACTATATTATATAATCATTCAGAAATAAATTTACTGTGACAAATAAAATGTATATATAATAGTATAACTATATATATATAATTGTATTTATTTTATAATATTTTATTTATATTTTACGATTATCAATATTGTTTCTCTCTCTCTCTAAATATATATACATACATACATACATGCATATTATTGTATACATAATATATACTTTAGGGTAAAAAAAAATGACTTAAACTTTTTCTGATGGGATCAACTACATGATTTTGTCTGTATGTATTAATGTAGGAATAGATATTTTAAGGTTAAGTGTTTCATCAGTTTAATACGCAGCCACAATTATCTAAAACCTTAATATATTTCTAGATTCATCGCTGCCAGGCAAAAAAAGCTTTTTTGACTCAACCGATGGACCAATAGCAAGAGTTAGGGGCGGGACTATCTGTTTATCTGCCCAATGGCAGTATAGGAAACCTGTTTAAAAACAGTTGTTTTAGCAAACAGCCTGGTGATGCATGTGGCCCAGGAATTGCACTCCTCACCTTTCCGGAGGTTTGTGAATCTGTAGTCTTTATATCAGAAGTTGTATGTTTCTTAGCGTGTGTTTTATATGAAGCAGTGCAGAATCTGAAATGCATCTCCAGGGGGTCATGGAGCATGTTTTTTTCACCGTTAGTTTCCATTTCTGCAAACGGGGTTGGAATTTTTGAAGTATTTCAGCCTTTCTAATGTAAATGTGGCTTTGTTTTCCGTGCAGCATACACTTCCTGTTTTACAAACAGACAGGTGACAGCTGGAGTCTTCAGTCTGTGGTGTTTTGCACGATGATTTGGGTTGCATCTGGCTGCAATCTGAACATTTTTAGCTAATGCATAACATAGAATACAATTTCTTGCATTTCATCTTGTTAGGAAATATATGCATGTTTAAATATATTTATTTTGACATAATAGAGACTTGGAGCAACCAATTAGCAATGCCCTGGCAACCACGCAAAACACAAAGCAACTGTATAACAATGCCCTGGTGACCAGTGTCACGGCTGCAAATTTTTCACAGTAAAATCAAGTTTGCTTAATATTATCCGTCCCACCCATGTGGTCTTGATTACACCCGCAAAACAGAAAATTAGTTTCGAAGGCTGAGAAAGTTATTACATTTTCATTAAAGCAATTTTTTTTTATTTGGAATAATGTGCACTGATGAATCACTCACAATATGTGCAGGGACATTTATTAAGTGAGAAAATTGGGTCAGTTTTGATTTCACGTCGTTGGGCTCCTTGCACAAACCCTTTTAGTTGCAGTTTATTCCTATAGAAATGGCAAAAGGAATCGCTGATCATCTCAAAGCCTCATGGGATTGAGAAAATGTGTTTGTGAATTACTGTCATCCCAACGCTGCTGATGCTTTTTGACATTTCCACAAACATCTATTCTGATCTCTCCGGCCGTCCGGTGACTTCATGATCCCAGACTCATCCGCTCTCAAGCCAGCTCTAATTTCAGCCATGACTAATTTCTCTCATTTGATTTTTTTGAGGCCGGTGTTAAATGGTTGCGGGTGGCTACGCATGATTTTAGAGATTTTTAAAGAATTTTAAAAGAAAAAGATGGGTTTAAATGCTGAAAACTTGCTCTAAGAAAAGATTAAACATGCAGCATGATGATGACTTTGCAAAATCGTCTCTGTAAAGCTAACATGAAACAACGTTTGCATACCGTTTGACTTCACAATACATTTTATTTTAAAGTGGAAATGTATATTTAAGAAAACAATAGCAATTTTGACTTTTGATTAGCCTGCACGGCCTTTCAGTAGTGCAAATATACAGTATAAATATACACATATTTATATATTCGATTTCAAAATATCAAAGTAGTCTTTACTATAACATTTTATCACTTTAAATCAAAGTAATTGCTAAATTTCTCAACCAAAAAACAAAGGGTAATTTTATCTCACAATTCTGACTTTTTATAAACTTGCAACTGCAAGAAAAAAAGCCAGAATTGCACATTTATATTACACAGTTCTGAGTGAAAAAAAGCAGAATTGTGAGATAAAAATTCACAATTGCCTTTTTTTTTTATTCATTGGAACACACTGAAATAAATATGAAAATTTGAAGTAGACTGTTATGTCCCACGTGTGTTTTGTGTATTTTGTGTATATTGTTTCGTTTTTCTCTCTCTTTCTCCCCTGTGCTTTTGTTTTGCCACTGTCTCTTTAAACAACTCTCAGGTTAATGACCATTGGACTATACAGCTGTCAATCATATTTGTGACATCACAACCATTGACCAATCCGCTGACGTAGATTAAGTAGCAGAAACAATTTTACTCCGATAACTTCTTTTTAACATTGTCTTTATTTATATTTTGCTTTTTATATAAAAGTGATAATAATGTGCACTGAGAACCAGAAACATATAAGTTTAAAAGTAAACAGGGTCAATTTAGAGTTTATGTTGATTTTCAGGCACATATTTCAATTTTTGTTTTTAATGCATGTCATTTTCATCGGATTGTTTTGTTTTCTCTGAAGACATTTATAATTTCTCTTTCAATAAAATAAATGAAAGCAAAGCATTTAAGGATTATCCACGAGTTCCTGTGAAGCTTCACCTGAAGTTATATTAACATTAGATTGAAATGTCATGGTTTGAGTGCAATCTTAGGTTTGAATTGGACAGGATAGAGGCTTTGCACTCGACTGTTGTCGTCAGCAGTTATTCAGGAACGTAGAAGGACAGAAAATCATTCAAAACAAACGTTTTTAGAGGAGATAGCCAGATTTTGAATGCATTACAGTGAGAGACAATATTTTAGGCATTTAACCAAAAACCTATTCAAAAATCCCAATAGACTTCAGGACAAAGGAACCGGAGGTGCTAAAATTCAACTCATTTTTGGGTCTCATACCTCTGTTGTAGGTCATGCAAAGAGATGAGCTATTACACAGGCCGTTTGTTTTTTCATGGATCTGTCAGTTTTGAGATTTTGTGCTTTTTGGCGTTTCATAAAAAAAATTCAGAATAGTAGAAAGAAACCATTCAGAGTATAGCACTTAGTTATAGCACTTTATCTATTTGCGTCTGTAGATTTCAATTACAATCCATATTCATAGCAAGACCTTAAATTCAATATCTTTAAACACCATTTTCTCAGAATGAGATTTATTTTCGTGCACTGAGCCAAAAAGCTCCTTCAGCAGCACTTACATATAACAAACTTTACAGTGTTATTCCTAGCCATTTTTGCAACATTTTATACTTCAAAATTGTAGACAGATAGATACCTGTAGATAGATATTTGTTCTAGAAATGCATGCATAAGTGCATCTTTCATTAGATAACACTTCATTTGGACATTTAAACATAACATTTCAAATCTTGTAATGCAAAACAAGTTTGTGAATCTTCATGTTATCAATCAGCTGAGGAAGTATGGTATATCTTTTGTCTTGCGTATACAGAGAAGTTTTAAAGAAGATTTGGTTTGCAATACAATGCAGAAGTCATAAGTAGTAATTTTATGATATTTTATCATGCTTTTTTGGTCTGCCCCCATTCATTTTAATTGCATGAGAAAGAACGGTGTGAAATCTCTCCACCAGAGAAAGAAGGTCACACTTGTGGAGAAACATGACGGTGAGTAAATGATGACAGAATAAACTTTTGCTTTAAAAGTCGTCTAATGGATTCACACACACACATAGAGACACATCTCTGTGTATTCGCCGCGGTAATTAACCACGATGTCTAAATATCACACCAAATCAAAATAACATGCGCAGATCAAACTGTCAGGATTGCAGGACGCTTGTTTTTAAGTCTGCACTGATTCTATTAGGCTTTGAGGAAATCTCTTGGTTTTACTGAACATTCAGCCGTCTCCGGTAGCACTGACCTGAGTTACACCCGTTCAGATTGAACTGGAAATCTGCCCAGTCTCGCTCTCCATCTCTCTCTTTTATGCCTTTTAACTGCTGTTCAGTGGTCAGATGAAATGAACGAGGTCACTTTTGTATGGAAATGCAGCGGAAATTAATCAAAGTGGAGAGAGAGAGTCACTTTTCTGCTCTGATGAAAGAAAAGCTTTTTTTTATTTCAAGAGAAGAACAGATGAGAGCGATAGTGTGTGTTTGTGTTTGTGTGTGTGTGGGTGTATCCTGATTTTATTCTGCATTTATATTTCTCATTAATTTAGCGTTCTTCACCATCTGCCATGTCTCCTTCAGATGCTTGTCATGCTCCTTTTGTCTCGCTGTACAGTCCTAAACATGCAAAAAAATAGCCAGTTCATTTTTCATTTTAGTTCATTTTTTAGGGGGGTGAAGCTGTGAATAAAACAGATTACTGAAGCATGATTTACAAGAAAATAGTATTTGAATATTTAAACTTCTTGTTTAGCTCAGTGTGTTATTTGCTGTTTCTTTGTTAATTTCATTAGCGATTTATGATTTTATTATTTTTTTTATAAATCCTGCATCAGTTTGTTTCAGTGCAGGATCATAATTCTTGTCTTTTTCTAAGATGCCACTGCATTTTTGTTTTAATTGCATTGTAGTTGCATTCTTGTCTTCATTTGCATACGTGTCCTTGATGAAGTCCTTTTTGGAAATTAATTAGTAACTAGTTTTAATTGAGCTCTTTTGAGGAACATGTAGCAAGTTTATGGCATCGGATGATTATAGAAAAATTATATACAGTAATCAATAAGTCATGGCATAATATATTTTTCGTATTACTGTTAACTCATCAAAATATTTTAACCAATTTCAGTTATATTTTATATCGGTAAGACGTGATAAAAAAGGTGATTATACTTCAAAGTTGTAATTAAACTTAATTTAAATAAGGAAAGTTTTTGAGACATTTTCCAAAATGCCATCTTTTGTGTTGTACAGTAAAAAGAAAGTTGAATAGCTTTGGAATTACATTATGGTGATTAAATAATGACAGAACATGTGGTTTGAGATTTATTTGAGTTTTAACTATGGTCAGTCGAAGTCAGTAAGTCGGTCTCTTGCTGTCTAAGTAGGCGATTCTTGGCCAGAATAAGCTGCAATGTGTGCCAGATTTTTAGTCGATAGGCAAACCTTTAGGATACACGAGACTAGACGGTTTGTTTTGTAATGGATGAACTCTGCATCATCGACACTGTTATTGATTCAACACTGAACCGACATCTCCAGCTGAAATTAAACGTGTTTCATAAATGAAGAATTTTGCACCATGTATCCTGGTATTTTGCTGTTTGTTGATATGAAGCTACTTTACAATATAAAGTGCTGTAGAATGAAATGTGACTAGACGAGGCAGCCGAGGGCTCCACACACATCTGTACTGATGGAAACAGCTGGACATCTACAGGTCCACAGGCTGCCATCTGTCATGACCACAACGGGACGCTCCTCTGAGTCTAGACACTGACATCCAGGCAGCTAGAAGACAATAATAGGGCTTCTCACAGAGTCTTCTAGAAGTTCAAAAAGTTTGGAGTCATTAAGACTTTTTAAAGGTTTTTGAAAGAGTCTCTTCTGCTCACCAAGGCTGCATTTATTAGATCAAAAATACAGTAAAATCTGTAATATTCTGAAATATTATTACAATTTCAAATAAGCCTTTTCTATTGTAATGTATATTAAAATATAATTTATTTATGTGGTTCAAAGCTGAATTTTCAGCATCATTCCTCCAGTCTTCAGTGTCACATGATCTCCAGAAATAATTCTGATTATTATCAGTGTTGTGCTGTTGATGGAATGTGATACATTTTAATTCAGGATTCTTTGATGAATAGAAAGTTCAAAGGAACAGTATTTATTTGTAACATTATAAATGTCTTCACTGTCACTTTTTATCAATTTAAAAAAACCTTGCTTTAATTCTTTAATTTAGTAGCCAAACGTACTAACTGTGAAAGCTTTCTCCGAAAGATGTAGTGTTTTTTTAAGTGTTTTACTTAATAACTCTCACATTATTTTATAGGTTTATTAAGCTGTTTAGACACGACCGTGTCCAACTTCACATCTGATTTCTGATTGTAATCCTTGTGTGAGTATTTTAATGCTTTTGTTTGCTTGCTTGATCACATTTTGTAATAGTGTGATTAAATCTGAGCTGCTTGGTTTGGTTGAAGACTTTGACTTCTTTGAAATCCCTATGAAAAACATAATGGGAGAACCCACACAGTGCCGGTAAATGACATGTGTGCAACCCATTGAGTGTCTTCTACCTGTCAATCACTCAAGCCAGCCAATAGTAAAACAGCAGAGGAGGGGTTATGCGATTGTGATGTAATCCAGCACAATTCTCCAGTTTGAGTCTCATTTGCATAATCACAGATTAGGACATGTACAGTAGAGGAGAGGTTCTCCATCATTATGGAGACGTTCATGTATGTGCCATCTGCTCACGTGTGTGTGTGTGTGTGTGTGTATCGAGGTATCAGCACAACATTCCTCTCAAACCAAAAATGCTCGTAGGATATTGATGTAGTACGCGGTTAAATCATGGAAATGATAGTGGGAGCGTAAAGCTGAGGGGGAAATGCGTTTTAAGAGATGGATTTCCGATGATATCACCACGGGACATATTTCAGATGACGTTTTTTATTATTTGATGCTGGTGGATACTCCATTTGATTTAGTGCAAATGCTTCACATAATGTAACAGGCTGAGAAAGAGCTTTCGCAGATAACAGCATCTGTCTCTTATACATGAGCAGAGGGGAAATTACTAGCCATACGAGCAATTTCTGAGGGGTTTTTCCACCATTGTACATTTAAATTATAATTAGCATTAAATGTGGTAAGTAATCTTAAAGGTAACCTATATACGTTTCTTTTACGGTAGCATTTTTACATTCCTTATCTGTTAAATTTAGTTTAATTTAATTTAATTTAATTTAATTTAATTTTGTATTGTTTTATTTTGTTTTGTTTTGTTTTGTTTAATTTAATTTAATTTAATTTAATTTAATTTAATTTAATTTAATTTAATTTAATTTATTTTGGTGGTGCCATTTTTCAATAACAGTTTCCGAATAATCTGCAGAATTTAAAGAAATGTTATGAATAAATTAGTCATGGAAAAGCTAATTATGAGAGGAAATATTATTATGTTTTTGTTGTAATTTTTTATAGTTAAATATAAAGTAATAAATATATTACAAACAGTCAAAAAAAATATTTTACACTAATTATAGATATCATTTTCATTGCATATAAAAAGTCACTTAACAACCAATTAATATTTATTTATTATTTAGGGTAGCATTTTTTTCTGTCCATTTTTTTGTTCTTGTTTAATTTAATTTAATTTGGTGCCATATTTCAAAAACAGTCACAAATCAATGTTATAAAAATGAGTCAATATACTAGTACTAACAAACTAGTATAATACTATTATACATATTTCAACAGCATTCAACATATCAGTCATTATAAGACAAAAATAAACAAACAAACTCTGGAACACAAAAGGAGATATTTAATGCTTTAATGCTTACGACTATGTTTTTATAAATGTATAGATAAAATTTTGGTCGGTTTCTCATCGACGGCCTTCATATGACATTAAACAGATGCATATAGTCATAGTTACTTCTTTTTGGTGCTTGCTTTACTTCTTTCAGGTTGATCGCCACCCATTCACAATTTTTTTGTATTGACAAGAGCAGCTTGAACATTCTTCAAAACATCTCATTTTGTACTCAACAAAAGTTAGTCCTATGAGTTTGCGAACAACTTGTATTGAATTGTAATTTTTAGGTGAACTGTCCCTTTAAATCCAGAGGAATGAATGAATGAAGACCTACACATTCCTTCACCTTTTGCAACAGTTCAGTCCAGAGATAGAGAGAGAGAGAGAGAGAGAGAGAGAGAGACTGATAGCATCTCTCTTCAGCTCCAGTGTGTCTGCTGTAATTACAGAGAAACACACTACAACACATCCATGTCAACACTCTCTCAGGTTACACGACTGTTACCTCGCTCTTCCACTAACACACTGACGTATTCCTGCTCGGGTTATAAAGGGCAGCTCAGCGTTTGACGTTCAGATGTTCGATTTTCTGCTGTAATATTTATCCACATTCCAGCCGAGCGAGTGCAGCACTTTGAGGAGGAGATATGTGTGTGTGTGTGTGTGTAGTTTATAAATTAGAAGGTGTTTGTTTAGCCATCCGTTCCCTTTAGGAAATCACTAATGAGATCTCTATCGTTTCTCCTAGACAGCAGTGAGATTAAATGGACACTATTATTGGACTATTATTCTACTCCTCTGGTTTTTTGAAGAAAAAGACTCATATTTGTCTGGGGAAACCTCAAACTGCTTGGATTTGTCAAGATACCGGAATATTCTCTTTATATATGACTTCAAATACTTATTCTCTCAAAATCAAGTGAACAAAAAATCATTAATTTCTCAGGTTCAAATTTTGCACTTTAATTTGTGCCTTTTTAGAATAAATCATTGGTGGAACATTTCAGGCAATATTAGTGTTTACAGTTTTTACAATAGTTTGAAAGTAAATGAAAGTTAATGTATTGCATTGGTAGATATTTAAGTATAATATATTTAAGATATTTAATGTAATTTTTCACTATTAAGGATAAAATTAATTCATGTACTTATAAAAAATAATTGTATTATATTATAAAATATTTTACTACATTATAATAATTATTATTACTTTAAATTTTGATTTAAATTTAAACCATCACAGGGAGCTCAAAAATAAAATTAATTTAAATTTTATTTTATTTTATTTTGAGCTCCCTGTGATGTTTTAAATGTACATTTACATTTTTATTTTATTTTATTTTGTGCTCCCTGTGATGTTTTAAATGTACATTTACATTTTTATTTTATTTTATTTTATTTTATTTTGTGCTCCCTGTGATATTTTAAATGTACATTTACAATTTTATTTTATTTTATTTTATTTTATTTTGTGCTCCCTGTGATGTTTTAAATGTACATTTACATTTTTATTTTATTTTATTTTATTTTATTTTATTTTGTGCTCCCTGTGATGTTTTAAATGTACATTTACAATTTTATTTTATTTTATTTTATTTTATTTTATTTTATTTTGTGCTCCCTGTGATGTTTTAAATGTACATTTACATTTTTATTTTATTTTATTTTATTTTATTTTGTGCTCCCTGTGATGTTTTAAATGTACATTTTTATTTTATTTTATTTTATTTTATTTTATTGTATTTTATTTTATTTTGAGTTCCCTTTGATGGTCCTGAAGGACAGTCATTTCCTGCTTTGAAAATGATCTCTGTTCAATGATCTTTGACAGGAAGTGAAGGCTGATGTTCTCTTTATGAACGGAGACTGATTGCGTGTATATGTCAACAGTGTGTGTGTGTGTGTGTGTGCCATCTGTTCGTGTCTGCTACTCTCACTGTGAGACTAATTACAGGACTTTACATGTACCCACAACAACCAGGACCAGAACCTGATGAAACCTTTCTGAGGAACCTCAAATCTCTCTCACACACATCTGACACCTTCACAGCTTCATTTATGTGTCGATATGAGTGTGTGTGGTTGATCACTGTGTATTTTTTGTGTGTGAGATTAATTGCCTGGTTTACACATCTCCGTCCTCAAGTTCTCCAAAATGTTCTGCGCAAACAGATGAAATCTGCTCTAGAAGTGTAAAAAAAAAAAAAGTTAAATATATTTTTCTACATTTTGTTTGAGTTGGCCTGTACACTGAAAAAAGGATGTAGGAGTCACACTGAAACACTTTTTTTTTAATTGCTAGTGTATTTTACAAAGAAATGTCAAGTAACACATTGAATTAAATGTGAAATTTGAAGTAGAATGAATTCCGTGTAAAAGTGCTTCAGTATCAACTTTGAAAAAATTGTTTTAGAGTGTATTATTATATTTAGCATTATATAAAACTAAAGTAGTCTGTTTTCATTTTAGTAACTACAACAAAAAATGGTGTAGAAACACAGTCTTTCAGATTGTTGTGTTTGATTTAATGTTACTTGCCATTATTTAGTAAAAGTTGCTAGCAATTTTTTAAATTAAAATAGTTTCAAAGCCTTTTTATTTCAGTGTTCACACAAAAGTATTGAAAATCATCTTGAAATGAATTTTTCTCTATTAAAAGAAGTTAAAAAGTAACTGTGTTTACTGTCAAAATATATATTTTTGTTTGCAAACAACATAATATTTTTATGAATTAAAAAATTCCCCCTGAATGTGTGGGTTGGTTAGGATTAATTATTTGTGCAATTTCTAAGTTAAAATTGTTTCTATTCCAATATTTTACAGTGTATTCCTTAGCAATTTCTTATATATATATATATATACACATTCACATATCCAGACACACACGTTTGTTTTTGTGTAAAGTGTGTTCATCCCATAGGTGTAATGGTTTTTATTCTGTACAAACTGTATATTCTATGTCCCTTCACCAACCCTACACCTAACCCTAACCCTCACAGGAAACTTTGTGCATTTTTACTTTCTCAAAAAAACTCATTCTGTATGATTTATAAGTGTTTTGAAAAATGGGGACATGGGTTATGTCCTCATAAGTCACCCTCTCCTTGTAATACCTGTGTCATACCCATGTCATTATACAGAGTTGTGTCCTGATATGACACAAAAACAAGAACACACACACACACACACACATAAATGTAAAAGTGTGTCAAACATTCTGAATGTAATACTATGACTCATGACTGGTTTCTTTAGTTAATCGAATATTCATGTCTGTTTGTTTCTTCCCAAGGGAACTATGGTGAGAGTGGGATGGAGGCGTTTAAAGAGATGGCGGGAAAGGAAGGGATCTGTATCGCTCACTCGGATAAAATCTGGAGTAACGCCGGCGAGCAGAGCTTCGACCGTCTGCTGGTCAAACTGCGCAAGTATCTGCCCAAAGCTCGCGTGGTGGCGTGTTTCTGCGAGGGCATGACCGTACGAAACATCCTGATGGCCATGAGACGACAAAACCTCGTCGGAGAGTTCCTGTTGATCGGCAGGTCAGTGGAGGAAAGAACGGGGAAAAACACGGAGAAACTGAACGCGATTTTACCTGGCCTTCGACTGGAGATTTAATTTTTAAAACCATCCCGTCAACTTAAAAATGAGAAGTGTGTGAGAAACAGGGTTATTATAGTTAAATAACACTACAACTATAAAATCATGTTTGCTACTTGATATAAAATAAATCTTAACTAATATAAAATATAACCTATTTTATTTTCAGCTAATAAACAAGGCAACATTTCTCATTTTTATTTAGTTTAATTTGATGTGCTAAAATAACTAAAATGTGAATAAGTTTGAATAAAAAATATATAGACATATTAAAAAAAAGTTTTAATACATTTATTGTTTGTAAATAAATGTATTAAATGTGTCCTTTTAATTCATTTTTATTCCTTTTTTATTTCTTTTAATACATACATGTATTTTTAATACAAAATGAAAAATAATGTTAAAAATTAATACATTACATTAAAACATTAAATAATGTTGCCTTGGTCTATTTATTATTATTATTTATTTATTTTTTTATTTCAGTAAAAAAAAAAATTATGTAAGATTTTTGTTATGATTTTACCTCTAATATCCCTGGGGTGGACTTCTGTTATGAAATCTGCGTGAATTTTTCATCATCAGCTGCTCAGTAAGGATGAGATCCAACAGGAAGTTATCATCATCCTCATTGTAGCCATCATCATCATCATCATCATTACATTATCTTCATCATCATCATCATTGCAGGTATGTTTCATAATTTAGGGTTTTATGCATCTTTAAAATAAAGGCTACAAAAGGGCATAGAAGAACCATTTTTGGTTCCTCGAGGAACCTTGCAGAGATCAATTCTTAGGAACATTTAATAAAATATAAAGATACATTTTTTTTACTATAAAGGACCTTTTGTGGACTGGAAAGATTCTATGGATGTTAAAGGTACTTCATGGAAAGATCAATGCCAATAAAGTACTTTTATTTTTAAGAGTTCACTTAGACACAGACACACGTCTCCTCTCATGGAGTCTGAATGTCTCTGATGGCCTCTGTAAGATCCTCTCAGGCACCGTTAGTGCCGTATTTACTGCTTCAGTCTCCGGTCAGATGGAGTGCTTCCTTCTGTCTGAAGTGGAATTACAACAAGAGCCAAAGGTTGACCGCAAAACAACTCATGTGTAGCGCAAGCATGTGTAGACAGAAATTAAAGTGGCTCTTAAAGCTTGTGCACGCACTCTCTGTGAGGAACAGACTGAAATTTAAGTCATGAAGCGTGCATCTCTTGTGTGTGTGTGCATCTCATGTGAGTGTGTGTGTAACATATCAAATCATTTCATTTTCAGATTAACTATCCCTTAAAAAGACTTGCGCCAGGTCCAATTTAATAGACCTATTTTCAATGGTTCAGCCACTATTGAAAGTATGTGGATCTCATAACTTTGTTTTCATTTCATAACGCCCTAGCAACCACCCAGAAAACATTGATAATACCCTAGTTACTCCTAGCAACACCACATCAACCAGAACACCCCGGGACTGCTCTAGAAACCTGCCAGAACACCTTAGTAATGCCCTTGAAACTAGCCGGAACACCATAGTATCTCCCTAGCAACTCCCTAGTATGGTATTTCCATAGCAACCACCTAGAACACCTTAGTAACACCCTAGCAACCAGCCAGAATATCTTAGCAACACCTGCTGCAACCCAAAATGCCTTATTAATGTGCAGCAACCACACTGAATACATTAGCACGACCTTGCAACCAGCCAAAATACCTTAGTAGCATCCTCCTACAACACCCTGGCAACAACCCAGAACACCTTAGCAACACCCTTGCAACCAAACAGAACAAATTCGTAACACCCTAGCAACTAGCCAGAATAGAAACGCAATGACAACTACCCAGAACACCTTATTAACACCCTAGTAACCACACAGAGGATCATACCACCACACTTGCATCCAGCCACAACACCTTAGCAACCACCTACAACACCTTAGCAACAACCATGAACACCTTAGCAACACTCTAGCAATCACCAAGAACACCTAAACTTTGTAATGCTCTAGCAACTACACAGAACAGCTTAAGGCTGCCCTAGCATCAAGACAGAATGCATTGGTAATACCCTAGCAACCAGCCAGGACACCTTAGCAACCACCTGTCAAAAAGCTATAAAAGATACTGACTGTAATACAAGTAAAAGCCATATATATGCCTGTTTCTTTTATTACAGGCAGTGTCCTTCTCAGATTTGTTGCACCTCGTTAAATCCCAGGTCTTCCACAGAAGTGTTCATTATGACATTGGGAACTCATAAACATGACTTTGTTTCCTGGAAGACTGATAGAAATCGGTGCTTCCCGACTCCCGGAAATTGCGTGAAGACAGACAATCAGATTACAGTTTGTCGCTGGAGAAGCTGTGGCCGTGTTTGTGTGCAGAACACGGCCGTCCAGCTTTCAGGTCAGGCACGTGACAATCCAGAAACCGCACGCAAATGGAGCGAACTTCATGATCATTAAACGCCCTGAGAGTGTTTATGATGCGTTTCCTGTCTGCCTCCCTCTCAGTGTTTTTTGCACTGGTCTGTGTTCCGTGCGGAGGAGCTGTCAAGTCTTCGTCATCCTCCTCTTCCTCCCGGCAGAGCCGAGAGTGTGAGAGGAATATTTAACAGATGAGAGAGAAGGAAAGCAAAGAATTCTGGGCCAAAGCAAGGGAATGACAGAACAGGCAGCGGAGATGTGTTTGCGCTAATGTGTTTGTTCAAATCCGCCAGAGAAAAGAAAACGAACACCCTAGCATCCACCAAGAATGTCTTAGTAAATTCAGTCATCAGAAAATCACAGACTTGAGTAACACCCTAGCAATTAACCAGAATACTTTAAAACCTTAGTAGCCACTTAAGCCGTGTTTCCAACGCTGGAACTTTACCCAGGGACTTTGGGCCGTTACTTGGTGTGTCTCCACCGCAGGAACCAGGATCTAAATAAAGTTCCAGGTAAAAAAATGCCCCCCAGAAAGTCCCTGCTGGCGAGGTAGTACTTTTTCAAAGTTCCGGAACTTTCGGGGGCGGGACTTGGGCACTAAACATCCTGATTGGCTGAGATCACGCAGCATTGTGATTTCAACCACCACTTATCCAGTTAATTTTCAAAATATTACTATTATTGTGTCATGAAATGTAGTTTTATAAGTATTTTCGGTGAGATGTAGTTGTTTAAAACTCAAATCTGTGGTTTATTGCTAAAGACAGCGCCTATTTATAAATGTGTTTCGCTGATTTCGGAGACGTAAGCTTTACGCGATCAGCTTAGAGACCATTTGATGTGTGCCGCTGGCTCTGATGTCTCTTTAGCGGTCGAACATAAAATATCATTAGTTTTGGGTAAATCTAACAGGTAATCTTTGGTCTGTATTCAATTTATCTATATGTTAAAATGAAAATAAAAAAGGCAAATTTATATAATATTTAGTTTATGACTGTATATACACATATCTCTGAACTAAGTACATTTCTGCGGCTATTATTATGTTCAAATGAAAACGAAAGGAGGCAGTGGTATTTGATATCCTATTTAGTTTTATCGTAAATATACAGAGAGGAAAATTGCAGTATCCAAGTCGAGCTGACTGAAGTTATCAAGTATGCTGCTCTTTGCAGAATCACTGTATTTTGCGTCGTTACGGACATCACACTCCCGAATCAAATGCGCAAAGTCTGAACTACCGAGGATGCACGTCCAAAAATTTGCGTACTTTGTATTGAGAAACGCGCGCAAACCTACGTCACCAGACTATTTGCCTAACCTTCCCTTACGAAAGGAAAATATATTTACCAATATATTTCTTAAAATATATTGTGATATATTGTAATATATTATTATCCATTTTTATTTTCTAATATTTTATATATTTGAATACATTTAATAATATATTGATGATACATATATTATATAATATATTGCAAAATATACAAATGATTGCCGCTTTCAATATATTGCAATATATTGGAAAAAATAAATATATATAAGAATATATGCCGAATATATTACATGATATTTTCCAATATACTGCAATATATTTTTGTTTCATAAGGGTTCCCAGTACTTTAGACCGCGGTGGAAACACAGAAAGCTACAGGTCTGGGGGGAAAATAGTTCCTGGGGAAAAAAAGTTCCTGGTACAAATGTTCCCGGGTTATTTCGGTGGAAACGCGGCATTAGTAATATTCTAACAACTAACCAGAGCACCTTCTTATTACTGTAAAGCTGCTTCGAATCAGTTTATAATGTATAAAGCACTATATAGTCAGATGTCATTTGACTTGAATTAGCAATGTCCTAGCGACCACCAAGAAGACCCTTGCAACTAACTAGAATACCATCTTGTTTATTACTATGAAGCAGCTTTGAATCAATGTATATTGTCAAATAGTTAAAAACTTGACTTGACTTAGCAATGCCCTAGAAACCTCCCAGAACGGCCTAGAACACTAACACATTCACACAACCATAGCAATGCCCCAACAACCACCCAAAATACCTTAGCAATGTCCTGGCAACCACTCAGGACACCTTTTCTTTACTGTAGAAAATAAAAAATATAGTGATTTGTACTATTCTGTTTGGCGCTGCTGTCTGCACAGAAAATGCACTCTTTATATTGGTTTAATTGCTCATAGTATGTCATGTGGCATTCAACACAGGCTTGGCACAACCAATGTGTTTTCATGGATGGGGCTTGTAGGATTACAAACATGTGAAAGTAGGAATATCCCAGATCCTCTTACGCTCTTGCTGGAGGATCTAGCACACACCAGCCCATCACGAGCGGCTCGCACATCTGCCCTCTCCTCGTTCCCGCCGCAAGCGTCTTGTAGGGTCTACAGAGATGAAACAATGGACCCGTCTCACTGAACTCTCACAACAGTGATCATGACATGCATTAGCCCTGTCCTGCCCACAGCTTTTACCCCACAGACCAAGCGCCAACTGATTAATGATGCTCCAAGTGTGTGTGTGTTTGGCGCGGTTGACACAACTATTATTTTCCGTTTCCCCGTCCGTGCTGCACTCTGAGCTGGAGACGGAACGAAATCAGAACCAATACCCTTCCACGGCTTGTTGCCATAGCAACAGAATTGTCACCCGTACCAACACCACCGCCTCCCGCCAGCCTCAGATTTAGTCAGAGAGGGATGTGAACAGGCGGAGAGAGGGTTTAAAGTCAGGCCTCTGGAATTACCATGAATATCTGGTTCTGCCTCCAGGATTCTCACTGATGAAGCACCTCACACTCTCACAGACACAGGTCCAGCTGCTCAGAGTAAACCTGGGAAGAAAGAGAAACACGTTTTATGGTGTTTAATCAGTGTTGGGGAAGCTGCTTCTCATGCTCCTCTTAATCTAACATTAACTACACAACCTAACAGCAGAAAATATTTGAACAAAATATTATGAAATATTTTACGTTATATAAAATTCCATAATTGAGATAAATAATAATGATAAATGATATATATATATATATATATATATATATATATATATATATATATATATATATATATATATATATATATGAATTTAATTAGGGTGTTGTTCATAATATTTCATTAAAAATTATGAAATAAAAATGCAACATATACATACTGTATAGACAGACAGATAGATAGATCTGTGTTATGTACATGGTATTAAACGTATTATTATTTTGAATAGCTTTTTTTTTTTATTTTGTTGAGTTTTCACGTCATTAATTTTGTGATTTTTATTTGAGTGTTTTTTAAATCTTTTTTTTAGTTTAGGTATTTCGTTTGTTTAATTTTAATCATTTTAGTGCAAAATTTTATTTCAGTTACATTTTTAATTGAAATGTTTGTGCAAGGATTTCGTGTGTTTGATACAATTAACAAAAAAAGGTTTGTGATAATTTTAGTTTTGGTTTAATAACACTGATACCTAAAATCCTGAGAATCGGTTTTTGAACTGAAACATTTGCTGATTCATTTAAATGAGACTTTGTAATGCTTTAAATGAGAGAGAGTACAGTTTTACCATTGAATAAGGTGTTTAAGGTGTTTGTTTAAGGCTGTGATGGATGGATACAGAGAGAGAAAACGTCTGTAAGTGTTGAGTGATTGCTTGAGTTTCCACAGTCTCAAAAGTTTCCTGACCTGCCAATCAAAAAGACAGGAACATTTCAATGTGAGAAACCCTGTGGGTCACTCGTGTGTGTGTGTGTGTGTGTGTGTGTGTGTGTGTTTAAAGCCGTCCTATGATTGCCAGCACCCTCTGGTAAACTGTCTGACAAACTTAACAATGTCTATGTGTGTGTATATCCATCAATCTTATGTGAATCGGTCTGTTTTTCTGTCCTGTCAGATTTCACTGTCTGTGTGTGTGTGTGTGTGTGTATGCAGATGGACACAGCATGAGGTTTTGACCTCATGGATCTGATCTGCAGCAAGCCTAAACCACACACACATTCCACTTAGCCTGACGTCTTTTAAAACCAAAAATAAAAAGATGAACACTAAGTGAGAGTATAACTCATACGCTACAAAACTAAACCCATATTTAAAGGGATAGTTCACCAAAAATGAAATTCTGTCATTTATTGTCATTCCAAACTTTCTTTCTTTCCTCTGTGGAATATGATATGTTTAGCTGAATGCTCACACTGCTTGACTTTATACAATGAATGTGTGGACTAGGGCTGTCAAGCTAAAAAAATGCCTCAGAAAGCACTGGAAAAGAAGTCCACTTATTAACAATAAACGTTTCCTGCAGTTTTTCTGCCAAAATTTATGAAGAAATTAAGAATGTTAGTATTCTATTCTTATAATTGTAATGTAAAATAAAATAATTATTACTATATTATTTTTCTTAAATATAATTTTTAGTTTTTCGTTAAAATAATACATTATCAATATTTTTTATTTTTTTATTTTTATTATTTTTTACATTTTTCTCTTTAATTTGTGCCAAATTGTGCAGCCCTACAGACAAGCAGTAAACCTGTTTTTCAATCACATTTAAAACCCAAATTTTTATTTTTGGTTGCTAAAATTAAAGAATTAGAAACTCAAATCATTTGACTGAAAGCCTGTGTTTAGTGATGATCGTGAGGTTATCTAAGCTCCCGCTCTGTACGTTCAGTGTTGTTTTAGCATGTGTGCTGTGTGAAGGACAGCTGTGGCCAGTGTTTTGACTGGCTGTAGTAATTGCGCTCTATTTTCAGCTCTCTCTATCTGAATGCTTGACGATCCCCCACCATGGCCTGACGTAAACGAATGGAAAGTCCACAGAAATCTCTAGTTCACTATTTACTTTTCATCTCTTCTGACACCTTCACAAACCCTGTTTACCACAAAACCCTTCATGCTGCACTTACTCTGTCCTTCAAAGCCAACGTGAGATTAAAGCAGACCCAATTTAAAGGGATAGTTCACCCAAAAATGAAAATTATGTCATTAATGACTCACCCTCATGTCGTTCCAAACCCATAAGACCTCCGTTAATCTTTGGAACACAGTTTAAGATATTTTAGATTTAGTCCGAGAGCTCTCAGTCCCTCCATTGAAGCTGTGTGTACGGTATACTGTCCATGTCCAGAAAGGTAAGAAAAACATCAAAGTATTCCATGTGACATCAGAGGGTCGGTTAGAATTCCTTGAAGCATCGAAAATACATTTGGATCCAAAAATAACAAAAACTATGACTTTATTCAGCATTGTCTTCTCTTCCGTGTCTGTTGTGAGAGACACTGAAGTTTGTGATATCCGGTTCGCAAACGAACCATTCGATGTAACCGGATCTTCTTGAACCAGTTCACCGAATCAAACTGAATCGTTTGAAACGGTTTCTCTCATCTCCAATAAGCATTAATCCACAAATGGCTTAAGCTGTTAACTTTTTTAATGTGGCTGACACTCCCTCTAAGCTCAAACGAACCAATATCCCGGAGTAATTAATTGACTCAAACAGTACACTGACTGAACTGCTGTGAAGAGAGAACTGAAGATGAACACAGAGCCGAGCCAGATAACGAACAAAAGATTGACTCGTTCATGAGTCAAGAACTGGTTGCATTGGTTTTCAGATCACCAATAGTTCTTTCGGACAGTTCGATTTAATAAAACGGTTGAAAAAAAAAACGGTTCACCGGTTCTTTTGCGCTCAAAATAATGGCGTCATTGGCGATGATTGTCCTTGATTCAAGCCTTCGGTTTACCTGCGCTCATAACATTAGCACAGAATCAGTTCAGAATCAATCACAAAAAGAATCAGTTCAGTTAAGTCCTTTGTGGATTAATGCTTATTGGAGACGCGAACCGTTTAAAACAGGGGTGCCCAACCCTGTTCCTGGCGATCGACTGTCCTGTAAAGTTTGGCTCCAACCCTAATCAAACACACCTGCCTTTAATTTTTAAGTGAGCCTGAAGACCTTAATTAGTTGCTTCAGGTGTGTTTGATTAGGATTGGAGCTAAACTTTGTAGGACAGTCGATCGCCAGGAGCAGGGTTGAGCACCCCTGGTTTAAAACGATTCAGTTCGATTTGGTGAACTGGTTCAACCGGTTCACTAAGAAGATCCGGTTACATCGAGTGATTCGTTCCCGAACCGGATATCACTACACTGCAGTGAACGCACTCATAACAGACCGGAAGAGAAGACAATGCTTAGTAAAGTCATAGTTTTTGTTATTTTTGGACCAAAATGTATTTTTGATGCTTAAAAATATTCTAACTGACCCTCTGATGTCACATGGACTACTTTGATGATGTTTTTCGTACACACAGCTTCAATGGAGGGACTGAGAGCTCTCGGACTAAATCTAAAATATCTTAAACTGTGTTCCGAAGGTGAATGAAGGTCTTACGGGTTTGGATGTCATTAATGACATAATTTTCATTTTTGGCTAAACTAAACATTTAACTTCTTAATAGATGTTTCTGGTCTTATTGGTCTATATTACTACAAGGACAAAAAAATTATAATTTTTGACCTGGGAAATGTCATTTATAATTTGGAAAAATATTTTCAGTTAACCTAAAATCTTGCTTATAATAATTCCTCCTAATGTAACAACTGTCACAGCAAAAATAGGGAATAATGATTCATTTAAAAAAGAAACGTTAGCATTGGGAAGTAGAACGAGTTGTGAGTCTTGTTTTCATGTTGAGGTTATCCTCTTGCTTTCTCTCTATGCCTGTTTCTGTCATTTGGCATCCAATTATCAGCCCATCTGAAGATGTCACTTCATCTACAGCCATCACAACATTTTACACATGACAGGAGAGCAGAGAGGAGATGAGAGCATATCTGGTCTGATCGGGGCTGAACAGTCACAACACAATTCATTTGGAGGTCGTAACTGTCAGAGCGGAGAGACGGATCTGATGGAGAGACGCTGGCACATGCTGACGCTGTCCTCCTGTGACCCATCTCCGTGTGTGTGTGTGTGTGTGTGTGTGATTTCTTTAACGTCCTCTGAGTTCCGTCACCTCATGCTGATCAGCACATGTTTGCTGTAAAACCTTGGCGTGTTTTTCTTGTTGTCATGGCAGCAACATTAGTGAAGCACTCAGGTTTGATTCCAATCTTGATTTTTTAATATTCATATACTGTGGCATTCAAAAGTTTGGGGTAAGTACATTTTTAAGGTGATATAAGCTCACCAAGACTGAATTTATTTAATCGAAAATACAGTAATATTGTGAAATATTGCAATTTGAAATTACAGCTTTCCATTTAAGTATTTTGAAAAATATAAATATTGATATTATATTAAATGATATTATATTATATTATATTATATTATTGATTTGAGATGTGTAATGCTGGCGTACTTATTTACAGCTCTCTCTTCATATTCATTGGGGGTCAGAGACAGTATTTTGACACTGAAAAATTGAGCACTGTACCTTTAAAGCGATAGTTAATCCATCGATCTGTCATCATTTTGTTCCTAACCAGAACGACTTTCTTTATTCCTCTGAGCTTAAATGAATGTAATATACACACACATACACACACACACATATATATTAATTTCATAATTTCATAAAACGTCATATTAATTGCTGAAATTAAACAGAAATAGAAAACGATGAGCAGGCGCTCAAGCCCTGTATTTTCAGTGTTGTCAAAATAAAAGTCCCAATTCAGGCACAACATATTGGCCATTGCCAGTAAATATAAATTTCCAAATGTCAGCCAGTTTTTTTGCTATACATCAGTCAACCACTGATTTTTGTCTCTTCTGAAACATTAGAGGAGCCACACTTGAAATGTGGTCAAACTGAAAAATGTATTGGCCAATGCCGATAAATAAAAATTGTTAAAAATCGGCTGATAAATTGGCCTTGATTATATATCAGTTAATCACTAATTGTTTCTTTTCTTAAACTCTAGAGAAGCCTCACATGAGGTGTAGCCAAACAGAAAAACTTACCGGCTGGTGCCGATAAAATCACCAAATATCGGCCGATATATCGGCTATATATCGGTCATCCACTAATTGTTTCTGTTCTGAAATGCTAGAAGTTCCACACTTGAGATGTAGTTGAACAGAAAAACTTACCGGCCGATGACAATAAAAATTATCAAATATCTTTGCTATATATTGGTTAACCACTAAATGTTCCTCTTTTGAAACTCTAGCAGAGCCACATGTGAGATTAGTCAGGTAATTTTCTCCGGAGAAATATTTGAGATGCATGAGACTTATGTAAAATCTTAATTTGCTCTTCGTTTGATCTTGCTATTCGATAAACACTCAAGATTTAAAAAGATCACATTTGTTGTTGTTGTTTTTGTCTACTGAGAGCGAAGCAGAGAGTGAGTGTTTTCTATAATGGTCTTTGTCATGGAGCAGTGGATGGGTTTTTGGGGCGCAGCTGTGTGAAAGCAAGGATAGATATGATCCTCCGCAAATAAATGAGTCCAGACCGTATCCGTCTGCCTGTTCATTTCCTTTCCTGATGGCACCAATGGAAATAAACAGAACACAAACCCAGTAAATACAGACTCGATCCAAACACAGGGGTAAATGAGTCAATCATGTTCACAGGTAGATGATGCTTATCTGCATTTATTAATAAATATAAGATATTTAATCCCACCGTGGCGAACAGGAAGCTCTTTATACACACCCACTCACACAGAGGCTTTTTGAGGTCTGCATGTTGAAGAGCAGACGCCCACATGTGTGGCGCTTGTATGAAGTGTGAGAGGTCTGTTGTAAAGAGCCTTTCATAACACACACACATACACACACATGCTGTAAGCTCTTTCACTAGATTCTTACAACTCAGTCAAAAATTACATAAGTATGTGTGTGTCTTTCAATTTTGAGTTTAGTCTTTGTGAAAGAAATTCTTCAGCAAGTAAGCAGTAAGCATTGTGCTGTTGTTCTTCCCATCTATTAGCCGTGATTATATTCTCTATTGTACCTTTCATTTAATTATTAATTACCATTTGATTTTGAACTGACCCCTCTAAAGGAATTTAATTTAACCTTTTGTGACTAATTGCTTGATAGGTTCCTCATTTGTCACTTTGCATAAAATAATCTTCTAGATGAATGCTTGTAAATGTAATGTAAATGCCAATACCATGGTAAGCATTTCTTCGGTCAAAATACTAGTTATTAATTATTGTTAATAGTGCAAAAAAAACTTTGGTAACATGATTGATCCAACAAACAAAATTTGTACACTTTTGGAAGGTGATGCCAGGTTAATTTATTGTAATTTCACATGCAATAACTGTAGTAATTAGGGAAAGTTTCATAATCACTTTCTTTCTAGTTCTGTTGTGGCATACAGAGTAGCTCCGCCCACATTGAAATCTCATTGGCTAAAAGTGTATAATAATATGGAAAATATGAATATTAATCATATACATATATATATATATATATATATATATATATATATATATATATATATATATATATATATATATATATATATATATATATATATATATATATATATATATATATATATATATATATATATATATAGATAGATAGATAGATAGATAGATAGATAGATATAGATAGATATATATAGATATAGATATATAGATATATATATATAGATAGATATATATATAGATAGATATATAGATATATATAGATATAGGTATATATATAGATATATAGATATAGATATAGATATATAGATATTTATTTTTTTTGGCTGTGATTTTGTTGTTTTTCAATGCAATAGACTGTGTGTGTGTGTGTGTGTGTGTGTGTATGTGTGTGTGTAAATTGCTTTCAATTTTAATAAATCGATTACATTTTACTAAATTTTCAGGTGATATCAATGTGAGAACACTATATAATATATAATATTTGTATATGTGTTTGTGTGTGTGTGTATTAATGTTTCTGCAGTGATGGGAGTTTGATTGATGAGGCTCGTCTCATTTTTAAACACCTGCTCAAACACACCCAATGCATTAATAAAGACTGACATTGTGCTCAGCTTTAAACACACAAACAATCAGTCTCTCAGATGCAGAAAAGTGCAGGTGTGACCTGTATGAGGCGCTCCATAAGAGAAAGAGAGATGAAGTCGAAAAATAGCAAATGTTTCTCTCTGTAAAACTGACCTTGTCTCTTCCAAAAGTTGCTGTCAGATTTATCAAACAGTGATAGTTCTATCGCCATGGCGATCTGTCTCCTCGTCTCCACGGGGACGGGCTTGGAGACGATGAGACAGTGATGTCTGCAGGAAGATGCCGAGAGACTGAGAGATTTTCAGTTTTCGGCTGCTGGAAAGTTCAGATTCAGAGCTGAATGGAGAAGCACGAGGAAGAGATTAAAGCTCGCTCCCTTCGGGAAAACCTGACGGAGATGTGATTAACGATCCGAGCTCAAAGTGAATGCGTTCTGCATTCGGCATGAGCTCAGAATCGACCCTGTTTACATTCTTCTAAACACACCCGTGGTGTTATTGTGCGCGATTCATTAGTTCACACATCTCAGGAGTCAATAATCCGCTGCGAATAACAGTTCTGGTTTGTCAGAGAGCATTGTGGGAAGCTGTAATGGCTCTGGGGACAGAAAAGCTTTGGCGAAGAGAGGAAGTTGGCACTGAAATGGCATTTGTGCCCCTCTGATGACGGCCGGACACATTCTGTTAGTGTTTGTGTACGGTCACGGTCCAGTTATCTTTGCTATGCAGCACTTGTTCCAGGCGAGCGTGTGTTTGGATGATGAACTGTGTTGTTGGTCAGCGCTTGTTTAATCCTTCACCTTGGGATGTGACAGCGGCGTCAGCTGCCCTCCGTCTCACTCCGTCTCAGATCAGTTATAGCAAAGACTGGTTTCTTTTGGTTTTACTCCTGGTTTTATCAATAAAATGAAGACTTGTGTGTGTAAGTGTACTAAAAACTAGGATAATGTCCTTGAGAAGGTAAAAAGTCTATAGCGAAATGGAAGTGGATTTCACCAAGATTGTCTTAGAGAGGACATAATTTGATTTCATCCACTTTATCGCCTGACATGTGTCGATCCTCCACCGGTTCAGGTGCTTTTTGTTGATTTATTTTGGGACACCTCAGAGTGTAATGTATTTGCCGAGGGGTGAAGGAGGACAAGGTTTGATCCACCGGAGTAATAGAGTAACTTTTCGATTCCAGTTCATACAGAGGTTTCTGGTGTGGAGACCGCAGACATGCATTATTTCGAATCAGTTGGGTGGACTGGGACTGAGCAGAACTTAATGGACTGAAAGAAATTTAGGTTGTCCAATTAAGTGACTTTAAGACATGTAATAGTTTACAGATACAAACATGGATAACAATCTCATCTCTTTGCCTCTCATTTAAAGGTACACTCCACTCGTGCAATCACATTGTTACTCAATAAGTGGAGAGACACTGAGCATACTTTGCTGCATCTGTATTGTAACGGTTCTGTTCAACTCAATGAAAATGATCTTTTACCTTCGCTTAGGATCCTCCTAGATTTTAAGGATAGTACAATGCATTGTATATTTAGAAAAGGCTAATTCATTTGTGTCTGTACAAATTGTTTTATTTGTTAAAGTTCTGCACAGAGACAAATGAAATGATCAAATTGACACTCTGAGAGCTCGCCAAGTCTGGTTGATAGTGTTGGACCTGAACGGAGAACACTGTACACATTGTTGAAGAAGATTGTTATCTGCATGCATCTGTGGCTGTTAATGCTTTTACTTCTGTTTTAAACTCTGGTTGACTGAAACAGTTTCTAATTGTTTTATGGATTTCCTATGTAATATGTTGGGAGTTGATCAGTTTTTTTTTTAAAGAATTGACTTCTGTTCAAATCCCATGCTTTTAAGATTTTTTTTTTAAATACTCCAGTATTTTTTTTTATTAGTTTAATTTTTAATTAATTTTTAATTTGTGTTTTTTATTTTTATACAGTTTTCTTACTATATATTTTTTTATTTTAGTTTTACACTTTTAGTATTTTATTTTGTAAATAAACAAAAACAAAATCTCTTTTTCATAATTTCTTTTTTATTTTAGTTTTTAATTCAGTTTGTGTTTGGTATTTATTTTGTTTTCAGTTTGTCTTAGATTTAGTTTAGTTGTATGCCGTTTTCTAGTTTTAATTTACTTAGTTTTTGTTTTCATTTTAGTGTTTTAGGGCTGCTAATTTAACAGTATTATATTTCTCAGTACAGTCTAGTGTCATTGCTCTCTATTGCTCTTGCATGTTAAATATACGTAGGTGAGCTGCAAAGGTTTCAAGGTTTATACTTAAGTCCGTGATCAAAAGTCTGAAATCTCAGTATGAACAATTCTCCTCAGAGACCAAAGTATTTTAAAAAAAAGCTATTCCATCAATTGAATTTTTTGCATTTCTTTTATTTTATTTTATCTAATTTAATTTAGGAGAAACATCAGAGATTAAGCTGATACTGAAACATTACAGTGATCCTTTAACACACAAACACACAGTGTATCATTTTCCTTGGAATCCCCCATAAGCACCCACTCCGATGCTGCCGCCATGGCTACAGTCTCAGCCAATCACGTCGCAGCCAGCTGTGAGGTCATCAGTCCCTCCACACAAGCACACAGGGTGTCAGATGAGTTTGCCCACAATGATGCCATCTGCACCCTGAGTGTGTGTGTGTGTGTGTGTGTGTGTGTGTGCTCATTTGCACTAGTTTCATTACCGAGGTGACTGTCCTTCTCTGTCCCGACTGAAGTGTGTGTTGTGAAGCAACGTGATTTGATGTCTGTGTTTTGTATTAAGTTTAACCCTGGGTTGATTTCTCCAGCTGACCTGTCGGCAAGGATGTAATTGAGTTAGCAAACACACACACACATTCACACACAAGCTCTGTAACAAACCCTAGTGAGCTGCCTTACTCTATTTGCTTGGTGCTTGAGATGCTGCCTATGAGGAACATTGCAGTTCTGAAGCCCATTAGGATTAAGCTTTAAAATCATACATGCACAAACTTGCAAATGTGCAACTTTGATGTTATACTGTATATAACATATGAACTCATAAATCAACACTCGTGTGTCAGTCTTCTTGTGTGGTTTAGTGAAATAAATAATCCAATGCCGTATGATGGTGTATTATATATAATTATAATATTAATATGATATATTATTATATAATGTAATATTCAATTTAGTTTATTTATTTATTTGATTTTTAATTATTTTAATGTAATTCGTTTTGGATTTTCTATATATACAATTTATTATAAAATAAATAATGCATTCATATTTTAAACAAAATAATATGTCTGTATTTTAAAAAATAAATGGTGTTTTTAATGTTTATTTTTTATCATTTTATATCAATAATAAATTAATTTGACATACTCTAAACAAAATAATGTATGTCAGTTTTTGTTTTCTTGATTAATTGTTTATTATTAATGTTATAAAATGTTAATAATGTTTATTTACTTTTTTATTATTATTTTTATGAAAAAATAAAATACATTTTATTTTATTTTTAATTAACTTTGAAATATATTATATTTGTTTTAAGTTCATTAGGATTTGGCTACAAAATCATACATTCACAATCTCTTAATTATTAAATGTGTGCAACTTTGACATTGTATATAACATATAAACTCATAAATCACTTCTAGTCTTAATGTGTAATTTAGTGAATAGTTATCATAGAAATGATTCAGTGGTGTATGATCTGTATGATTCAGTCTTTCACACACACACACACACACACACACACACATACACTTACATACAGATGCATGTGAGATTTTCACATGAACAATTATCAGTCTTTTAAAAATATGCCTCTAGTTGTCATGGTTACTGGGGAAACTGGCAGTGCAGGCAGAGAAAAATAATGAGTCATTTGTGTGCGGGTGTTCATTTAATTGGCAATTTGTATCTACTTTGTATCAAAACTATTTAATTTGTCCAAATGTATCCGTGTACGTTACGGGAAGGCTTCACGCTGCTGAACCGAATGTTTCAGCCTGATGCTGCCAAAATCACACACACACACACACACACACACACACACACACACACACACAGAGAGAGAGAGAGAGAGAGAGAGAGAGAGAGAGGCTCAGTTCCAAAACATAGCCTTGCTGTCTGCTGCCTACATAGGGAACCACCTTCTAAGGCAACACCCTTAATTTTATGTAATCTCACAAGTGACTAACTTGAAATGCTGTTATCAAGTTGTTAATAAGCATATAAATTATATATATATATATGAAAATATACAAGAAAATGTCTTTTTTAGTTTCGTTTGAATGAATAATTTTTAAGTGCATTGATAATCAACATTTTTCTCTTTATCTGTCATGTTGAACGGATGTTTCCCACTGAAATTGTTGCATTATTAGAAATTAATAATAACATAATTAATTCTATATATTTCTATGTCTTTATCATTAATGAAATTATTATTATTAATATTGATGTATTTTATGCTGTTTATTTATTTTATATTATTATTATTATTATTATTATTTTTTATAGTTTTGGATCATACACTTATGTATATTATAATAATATATATTAGATTTATTTTCAAAATTAACGTTAACAATTAATTTTGTATATTTAAAAAATATATATGTTAGCTTTGGAGTTATTATATTTGATATTTGTTTTACTTTTTGTTTGTCGTTATACACATTCATATAATGTATAATGATTAACATTTTTTATTTTATTTGTCATCTTGGATAAATTTTTCCCACTGATCTTGTTGCAATGCATGCTGTGGTTCTCTAAAAAGGATGCATGTGATGTCATGACTTTGCACACTGACTGGTTCTCTCCTTCTCAGTGACGGCTGGGCGGACCGCTACGACGTCACAGATGGCTACGTGCGCGAGGCCGCCGGTGGGATCACCATAAAGCTGCAGTCCCCAGACGTGAAATGGTTTGATGATTATTACCTGAAACTACGTCCCGAAAACAACCTGAGAAACCCCTGGTTCCCTGAGTTCTGGCAGCACCGCTTCCACTGCCGGCTGAAGGGACACCCGCAGGAGAACAACAAATACAACCGCACCTGCGGGAGTAAGTGACCACAGCGCTAAAACAATTCAAATTAACCTGTCTGAAGTCTCCATTTGTGTCCTCATGTGCTCCCTCGATGACGTTTAGCCATTTGAGAAGAAGAACAGTAGTCAAAGAAAAGCAAATCCTCTCTCTCTCTCTCGCAGACAGAAACATGATTGCGTTCTTTCATCCAGACTTCTTCTTCAGATATCACACCTTCCATTAGTCTCGCTGTCTTTCATTGGCTCCATTCATCTGAGCTTCTGCTTGAGTTCAAAGAAACTTTTTCAAATGATACCATTATAAAAAAAAAAAAAACTGAACAAAGAACAACCTCTGAAACAGGAATCAGAACTGTTTGCTCATAAACCCGCATGAGCAGACAAACAGAGAGCAACAGTTTGGACAGAGATGTTGCTTTAATGTCGGTTCAAAACTGAACATTTCAATCAGTGCGTGCCGAGAGGATCAGACATTTCTACATGAAATAAAATTTGCTGCGCAGTTCATAATCACAAACACAGTCTAATACACAAACATTTAGCCTTTTCAAGAACAGTCGAATCTATTTGATGGAATGAATCACTTATCCAAGTTATAAAATAATAACGTTGCGAAACAATTTGAATGAATATATATATATATGGCATTTGTAATTTGGGGATATTATTTTTTATTAATATACCAAACTCGCACAAATGCTCCCAAATGTATTTTGGGGTCACCAGTGTTTGGAATAACGAGGTTTAAAAGAACGGCGTTAGGTAACAACGTTATTTTTTCAGTAACGCGGTAATCTAACTAATGCCGGTAACGTTACTGAACGTTAAATGCGGTGCGTTACTATGCATTGATTTAATAAACTATGCAATCCGAACGGACCCCTGGCTCACACAGTGAGTGTGGAGGTGGGTTAATGACGAGATAAGCAGTTGTGATTGGCTAAGGCAGAGTCATGTGTTTCATGGTAGCCAATCAGAGCCAGTGTTTTAACACACATGCCTGCACACGCGGCTATGCCAGTGGCGCCAAACACACACACACACACACACACACACACACACACACACGCAACAGCTACACAGAGATTCGCAGCAGAGATGGCGAGTCAGGAGCAATCCGATGAAAGTTGGCATTTTCAAGGTGAAGATATAAATACTACTTCAAATTCATTGTGGTCAAATGCAAGAACGTGCATGTAATGTGTACATGTAATGTGTGACACGCATCTACAAAGCTAGTGGCCAAAAACACTTTTCTTACAAAGATAATACTTGCAATAAATATTGAAAGTTATGTACCTGTCTGTTCTACTCATTTTAACTGACTTGTGAAAACTGCAAAAAAAAAAAGTACAAAATCTCTGATATGTAGCAACTTTTTTTTTTTTTTTTTTTTTTACAGTAACACAAATAGTTACTTTCCCTGGTAACGAGTTAATTTTATTATAGAGTAATTCAGTTACTAACTCAAGTTACTTTTTGGAACAAGTAGTGAGTAACTATAACTAATTACTTTTTTAAAGTAACATTCCCAACACTGGGGGTCACGCAAATTATGCGACCAAAAGTTTCGAGCCCTGTTAGTTTTTTGCTGTTGCTGTAAATCAAGTAGCTACTGCCAATACATTCGCCGATTCGGTGCACAAGTAGCATATTATAACCCTTAGCAGATCTATACAGGTGGAGCTGGGGAAAGTGGAGGGTTTCAGGAAGCCGTCTAAATTTAAAGCAGCAAGCTGCTCATTGGCTGCGTAAGCAACATGAACAAATCAGCTTGTGTCAAGTAGGTTAACGCTGTGAATATCATCCATCCCAATCATTAACCCCAATTTCCTCCTCCTCCTTCTCTCTCAGAGCGGGATTCTCTGCGTCAGCAGTACGCGCAGGACACCAAGATGGGGTTCGTGATTAATGCCATCTATAGCATGGCCTACGGCCTCCACAACATGCAGAAAGCTCTGTGTCCCGGTATGGTGGGATTGTGTGATGCCATGTGGCCCATCGATGGTGCAAAGCTCCTGGAGTTCCTCATGAAGACCAACTTCTCTGGAGTGTCCGGGGAACACATTTATTTTGACGAGAACGGAGATTCACCTGGGAGGTACCAGACCAATCCAATCTAATCCAATAAATAAGATAATCAATCTGCCAATCAATCAAACAGTCACTTAGTCAATGAATGGATCAATGCATCATTAGACTGATGAATCCATCCTTCATTTCCATTCATCTTCATTTCAGTGCACTCAATCGATGCTACTAACTGTGTTCATAGTTACGTGATCATGAACTTTAAGAAGATGGGGAAAGATTACTTCGACTACACGAACGTGGGGAGCTGGGACAACAGCGGACTGCAGATCAATGACGACGAGATCTGGCCCAACAAAGACGACATTATTAAATCAGTGTGCAGTGAACCCTGCGATAAAGGTCAAATCAAGGTCAGGAGACAGCCAGCTGCTTATTTACCCCAATAGTGTTGTGTAGTGATTAATGTTAATGGTTAATAATTGTGTTTTTGTTGATAAATATACTGGAGTAACAAGTAAAATCCAACAGATTCAACTGGTTTGGCTTCAGGGCACATTTTACAGTGGCATCAAGTGGTGACTGTAAAATTAAAAGCATGGCTCTTTGATGTCTAAATGAATTTTGATGGTTTAATGCATCATGCATTCCAGTTTTTCCAGTCATGTTTGTTGCACTTGGACCTTTATTTCATGTAATCTGGATCTGGAATCTTTTCTTTATCATGTGCAGTTTTATTCATTGTTTTTTAGGGCCTTTTGTACAACCCATAAATGTTGACACTGGTGTAATTCAGTGCACCCATTGATGTCCAGAGTAAAACTAGTTAAGAACCACTTTTTGTTGCTTTTGTTTCATGTCAACAACAAAAGAAGTTTAAAAATAATATAAAACATAAAATAGTTTTTTTTAATATTATTAATATTTTCATTAATTTTATCCAATATAATGTAATTTACAATATTATACAATGCAGTATTATTTACAATATACTTACAATATTAAAAAGCTAATTTAAAAGTAAATAAACATTCTAAAAGTAAATGTAATATTTATATTTACTACACATGTATATACTACAAAAAAATTATATTTTGATTTTCTAAAATATTATAAGTTATATATTTTTTATATTATAATGAAACAATTTCCTCTGATTTTTATAGTATTATATAATATAATATTTATATACACAATTTATCCACTTTACCATTACCTGGAGCATCACAATTGTGAATCATAGGCAGAACATGATAATACAATTTTATGTTTGCTTTATATTTATTTAATGTATTTTCTTCTGAATTATTTAATCTTTTAATTAAAATTATGCAATATAGTATAATTTATATAATATTTTAGAAAAGAACACATTTGAGTAAATAAACACTGCAAAAGTTAAAAGTTTTCTAAAATAGTATAAGTAGAATATTATTAGTTAGATATTTAAAATATTATAAGGAAAGGTTTTTTGTGCAAACATTTACAGTTAGTGTACTGTTATCATCTAGTGAATCATAGGCGAAACCAACGAATAAAAATACGTTTATAAAATTAAGTTAGAACATGATATAAATAAAATCTAATGTTTATATTTGCTTTATATTTATTTAATATATTTATTTAAATATTTAATATTTCAATTAAAATTATGCAATATAATATAATTTATATAATATTTATAATATTTTAGAAAAAAAAAAACATTTTAGTTAATAAACACTATTTTTCTAAAATATTATAAGTAGAATATTATAAGTTATATATATTTTTTTACATTATAAAGATTTTTAGTTGTTGTTTTTTTACAGTAAGTGTTTTTATTGACTCCAAAGCATAAACTGACATAAAAACATAAATTTACTAACATTTAGTGTTTTTCCTCACTGCCACCTTTCTGTGTCACAACCCTGCAGCTGAGAATCTGTTTTCTATCCTGATGTGATTATCTCATCCGCAGGTGATCCGTAAAGGAGAGGTCAGCTGCTGTTGGACATGCACTCCCTGTAAGGAGAACGAGTTTGTTTTTGATGAGTACACGTGTCGCGCGTGTGAGCTTGGATCATGGCCCACCGATGACCTCACTGGTGAGTCCACAAACACATCAACCCACTGACGGATAAAGACTGCAGCGTAAAGATCAGAAAGATGACACAGATGCATCTGACCCCGATTCTCCTGCGTTCACTGCCATGTTTTATCCGTCTCTATTCATGTCCAGTTTAGTAAATCTAATTCTGTAAAGTGCTGGAGCTCCGGCCACACACCGATACTCAAATACAAATCTAACATTTCATGGAGTGTCAGATCTCCAATCACGACCAAAACAAGTTATTTGCAAAGTGCATGATTGCATCTCTCTTAAATTGCCAATAATAGAAAGAGAAGGAAATAAAGAGAGAGATGTGTGCTGAAGAAAGCAAATGCATTTCAATAAATCATTTCAGGGAAAAGCGAATACACACACTCATTGAGTTAAAAGGTTAACAGCATCAGAACCGTCTGAGCTGAAATGATCAAATCTGTCTCTGTGATCAGCCCACACATTTTATTAACGCATATTTATACAATCAGATAGAAAGAAAGAATCATACAGCCAATATTATCAAGTACTGTACACTGCAACACCCTCTTCCATTATATTGCTATTTTTTCGCCACACTCAACTGATAATAGTTAATAAATACTTTTTCCATTTCCAGGGCATAATTTTTAAGAGTATAAAATTTTTATAGTAAATATTTATATAGATTGTTACGATGTCACAAGATAAATATTCTATTTACGTTTTTAGTGTTTATGTACTATAAAAATAAGCAAATATTTTTGTTTTATAAAATATTTTATTTACTAGAAATAATTTTATAAGTTTTATAAAAAGTCTCTATAAAACAATTTCTTAAAGGTATAAAATATGCTTATTAAATGTTACATATATATCTATATATAAAATACAGTATTATATAATATATACGATTTTAGAAAATATTTATATTGCATATCAATTTTCTGTTTATTTGTAAAGTCTGTTTTTTTACAATAACATTTTTAAAATATGCTTTCTAAAATTTATATTTTGTCCAATAGAAATTGCTCATTTTAAGTGCTGTCTCTATTAATTTTTTTTTTTTTTAAATCCTTAACATTTTAGAAAATGTAAGTAATTTCACATTTATTTTACTGATTATAACAAAAACTTTAAAACATTTTTTTAAACATATTTCCTACTGACACACTACAGCAAAATATAGAAATAACTGACTTAAAACCATTTTTGGTTGGTGAAAATTCTAGTGGCCTAAGACTTTTGCACAGCCTGTATATTTATATATTTAAAAATATTAAATCCTTTTTCTTCCATTGTTTCAGGATGTGACCCCATCCCAGTGAAGTATTTGAGGTGGGGTGACCCTGAGCCCATCGCAGCCGTGGTCTTCTCCTGCTTGGGCCTGATGGCCACGTTCTTCGTCACCTCTGTCTTCATTATTTACCGTGACACTCCGGTGGTGAAGTCGTCCAGTCGCGAGCTGTGCTACATCATTCTGGCAGGCATCTGTCTGGGCTACCTGTGCACCTTCTGTCTTATCGCCAAACCTCATGTCATCTACTGCTACCTGCAGCGGCTGGGCATCGGGTTATCGCCCGCTATGAGCTACTCGGCCCTCGTCACCAAGACCAATCGCATCGCTCGGATCCTGGCCGGCAGCAAGAAGAAAATCTGCACCAAGAAGCCTCGCTTCATGAGCGCCTGCGCCCAGCTGGTAATCGCCTTCCTGCTGATCCTCTTGCAGCTGGGCATCATCGTGGCTCTCTTCATGATGGAGCCTCCTGACGTCATCCACGACTATCCCTCCATCCGCGAGGTCAACCTCATCTGCAACACCACCAACTTAGGCGTAGTGGCGCCACTGGGCTACAACGGCCTCCTCATCATGAGCTGCACCTTCTACGCCTTCAAGACGCGCAACGTTCCCGCCAATTTTAATGAAGCGAAGTACATCGCTTTTACCATGTACACCACCTGCATCATCTGGCTGGCCTTCGTGCCCATTTACTTCGGCTCGAACTACAAGACCATCACCATGTGCTTCTCCGTCAGCCTGAGCGCCACTGTGGCTCTCGGCTGCATGTTCGTTCCGAAGGTTTACATTATCCTGGCTAAACCAGAGAGGAACGTCCGCAGTGCGTTTACTACGTCAACAGTGGTGCGCATGCATGTGGGAGATGGAAAATCATCATCCGCGGCCAGCCGGTCCAGCAGTCTGGTCAATCTATGGAAGAGACGAGGATCGTCGGGAGAGACACTCAGGTGTGTTGAATTGTGCACCAATAGTTTTCAAAAGATACCTTTTACTAATAAACATCCTTTAGGGGTAAATAAGGTACAAAGGTGTATCTTTTGAAAGGATACTGCCTCTAGTGACAGCTTTTGTACCTTTTTTCTGAGAGTCTAGATTTGCATTTCTTTAAGGAAACTTCCATGCATTCATAGCACGAAATACATAGTGTTAAAATTTCAGGTTTTATGCTTCGGTTCTGTCGCTCTGTTGTTGTCATAACATTGAATGCACATCTTTTTGTGTGGTAATGATGGACCTGTTAAGTTATTGACATCCATAAAAAGAGAGTGTTTACCTTAGACGACCTGTGATTATAGGAATGAATGTATTCAGTGTTTCTGCTCACACTGCCACAAAATATCTGTGTTAACATATGCTACATAATGCATAGATAAATAGAACCATAAGTATTAGTTTAGTCATTTTACATTTGTATGCTTAATAAAAAAAATTACTGTAAAATCTTTCTTAAATACTTTTTCTTTTAATTTGCAGGGAAATATTTGAATAGTTCCTGTTTTGGTTCATATTTTTATAATGATAATAGTTATTACTATTACTATTATTATTGTTATTTATGCTTTTTTAACATCATTTTTATTATTATTATTATTATTATTATTATTATTATTATTTGTGAATGAAGCACAGCATGCTTGGAGCTTTTTTAAAACTGTGTTTTAAACCATGATCGCAATTTTTATAAAAAAAAAAAAAAAATCACAATTATGATTTTTTTCCCCAAAAATGTTGTGCCCTGATAGATAGATAGATAGATACTTTTTTATTTTACAGTGAATGTAAAATTTTTGTGTAATATTTGTGTTAATTATTATTATTATTATTATGTACATGTTTGGACAATTTGTGAAGCTTTACAAACAAGCACAGCAAACCTGGATTTAGATATGAACAGAAATAGTGATGTTATTTGCACTGGAGTAATTTTGCAATCATTTTAACTGAATGTATTATTTTAAATGCTGTTTCAGCTCTAATGGGAAGTCGGTGACGTGGGCCCAGAATGAGTGCAGTTCCAAAGGTGGCCACCTGTGGCAGCGTCTCTCCTTCCACATTAAGAAGCGTGAAAGCAACCAGACGGCCGTGATCAAACCTTTCTCCAAAACGTCTGAGGGACGCTACTGCGGAGGCAGCGATATCAACACCGACAACAGTAACAACAAGATGCTCTACGAGGTCACCGAAGTGGAGGAGCGCTACCCCATTAGCTACCGGCCCCACACACCCTCACCGATCAGCACTGTGACCCAGAGAGCAAGCATCGCTTTATCACAGAGCGCTGGCGCCACCAACTCCCAGGTCATGAGCGTCTCTACGTACATGTGTCAGCCTCCACACCGGGGCAGCAATGGTGGAAGTGCGTCACAGGGCTCTTTGATGGAGCAGATTAGCTGCGTGGTGAACCGCTTCACTGCTAACATCAGCGAGCTCAATAGCATGATGCTCTCCAACTCTCCTCCAGGGAGCCCTGTGGGTTTGTCCACCAGCGCGTCCGCACATGCTCAATCTGTGGAGCCCTGCTCCGCTCCGCCCTACCGCCTGTCCCGAGAGATTTCCATGCCGACAACCATGACGACCTACGCTGAGATCCAGCCGCTCCCTCCGGTGGAGTCTAACGTGGGTCGCCCCACCCCTCCCTGCCCACTTTCTGGTTCATCACGACTCAAAACCTCGCCCACGACAAGTGGGAAGGAGCTAAAAGGGGGCGTGTCCTCAGCTCTGGAGTCGCCGCCCAATCAGCAGGAACTTGAGGAACTGCTAGCGTTGACTCCGCCCTCCCCCTTCAGGGACTCCATCGGGTCGGGCAGCGGCTCGCCGAGTTCTCCCTCTTCTGATACCGAAATGTCCGCTCTTCCACCCATCCCAAAATACGAGTGCCTGGTGCTCCGACACTACAGCCAGAGTTCGTCTTCGTTATGAGGACGACAGATGGAAGAATGACGTAATTCACTCCGGCGGAGATGGCTTGAGTGTGTGTGTTTACATGTTCTCACCTTCGGACCAATGCAAAACAGGGCCCTGTGGAGGAATATCTCCAGCATCAGACCTGCAGTTGAATCAAAACGGTGTCTAATCGTTTCATCTAGTGGCGTTCCGTTGGTCCATTTTGGTAGTGGCCTTAAACAAACATGGCTTTCATCTAATTAGTGCTGTTTTTATGATGACTACAGTATGTTGTTGTGCCCCCAACAGGACGGAGGTGGACGAACACCCAACCTGGGACATTCCCATACACGGACATTACAAGCTATTTTGCTACGTTCATCATCAAACAATGAGATTATTAAGGGCTGGGAAAAGGCACGGCAGCAAAGGGAAAAGTCTGTATAATTACATGTTGAGTAATCTTTAGCTTATACACTCGTACGCGACTGCTAGTGCGCTGTAATAATTGAAGAGTGCGAGGTGAAGTCTCCGATGCTTTCTGAGATTTAAACGCAATCTTTGAACAAAGTGCTTTGTTTGATGTACTACAGGACAGCGTGAGAGAGCAAACAGACCGATAGTCAGACACATCAGTCATTGTCCATGATTTTCTCCTTATTCTCTCTTTTCACCTTGTTCTTCCAGTTTCTTCCCATTTTTCTACCTGCCTTTTTCAGGAACTAATATATTGGTGAATCTCATGGAAGCTGTCAAGGTTATATATCATTCATTCATTCATTCATTCATTCATAAATAAATAAATGAATATATGCATATATGCATATAGCAAAAACAAAAATTATTTTAGGACAATTTGTTATTTTTTATTGTATTAATTTTTTATCTTTATTATTATTATATTATTTTAATTTTTATATTGGGTCAATATTAAAAAAAATACATGAAAACTACAATTATATTAAAATATGCTATATTTTATTTTATTTGAAGGTTTATTGATTTATAATAAATAGTCGATTTTATAGATTTATTTGCAAATGTGGGTTTTGAAATGTAACCTGAACATGACTTCATGAGATTCATCTGAATGTTATTTATTTATTTATTTATTTTTATTGTTACCAATCTCCTTCCCAAATCATTGTGGTACCATGATACAATGATGGTACCAGATGATGGTAATACCATGACACTCTAAGAAAACCATAGTAATTACATGATAGTGGAAGAAGTCCCATCACCCCTAACAAACTAGTTCACTGTGGTTCATCATTAAACTGAATCGAATCAAATCACTCAGTGAACAACATTTTGGTCCAGTCAACATGGAACGAAAATGCACTGTTTACTTTCTTAATACACATTCCTGGTGTTATTTTAAACAATTAATATGTTATTCCAAAGAGAAATAACTTGCTCCACCTCTGAAATGATCTACAAATAATGCCATTACAGAAGTATAATTGGCTGCACATGGCGTTTCATGTTGTCCTTAATTAAATTATAGGGCTTTTTATGTAATCTTAAAGATGTGAAAAAAAGTTTATTTTCCTGAACCTCTATCTATCTATCTATCTATCTATCTATCTATCTATCTATCTATCTATCTATCTATCTATCTATCTATCTATCTATCTATCTCTTTCGTTCTATGGTTCTATCATTCTCTCGTTGTTCTATTGTTCTCTCTATTAGGTTTTCAATCATAAAGAATATGAGTTATGAGTTCACCATGAAGCTATTCTATTCATTTTGATTTATCGTTCCTATTGATTGTGTAAATATCAAGGGCATGCGCAGAGCAACAAGTCTAGTAAAGTTTTAACAGTGATTTATCCTCAAACCTGAACAATAGCAGTAATCTTACATGGATTACACAAGGATGGAATACCAGAAGATTTTACGAGTCTAAAGATGTCTTTTTTGTATCATTCCCTTGTGTACAGAACGTGCTTAGATGAATGTGAGGCTATTCAAGTGTTAAGCAATTATATGAAAAACAAAAAAGTGAGATTTACAAGTAATATTTATCTTAATAGAGCTTTTAGTGCCAAAGGGGGGAGGGGAGGGTGATGGGACGAAATGTGTGTTTTTCGTAACATAATGATATGAATAGTTTTTATGGTGATGAGTATTCTTTTTATATATTATAAATATATATTATAAATATACCAGACTTTGGGACTCAAAGCAATACAAACCATACGCATATACAAAGCACATCGGCTTTAGGCGATATTTGTGCCACATCAAGTTTTTTAATCATTCTGAAACTTCTTTCTGTGAATGAGAACTACTCTTGCATCCTATTTCGGGAATTTAGGCTGCTTCTAGATCAGAAAAGCATCAAAACTAGATTGCTGGCATTAAAATCAAATCGGTCTACACTGAAATCTGCACACTTTATAACCCCCATTAACCTGACATAAAATTCTGTTTCAAAATATTGTGCATTTAAAATTAACACTGTTTTATGAATTTTGTTTGTTGTTTACATAAGTACCTACAATTACATAAAATCCAGTTGACTATTGTTGTAGCAATACTATCATTATAAGAAGTAGTATATGATGATAAATCATGTCGGTCACTTCCAGTGTAGACAGCCTCCTAACCAGGCACAACACAATAAAATATTTTTTCTCACAGTTCTTTGTTGATAGCTCACTATTCAGACTTTCATCATTGTTTGGTATAATCTCAGAACTGTCAGATAAAGACAAACTCACAATTCTAAGAAAAAAATTACAGAATTCTATGGTGGAAACAAGAGATCTAAAAACTAAATTCTGAGATGAAAACTCAGAAATCTGAGATATAAACTCAGAATTTCAACAAGAAGATCATAATTACAAGATGTAAACTCAGAAGTCTGAGAAACAAAATCATAATTGTGAGATGTAAACCCAGAATTCCGACAATAAAGTCAGAATTGCGAGATCTAAACTCAGTATTCCTACAATAGTCATAATTGCGAGATTTAAACTCAGAATTCCGACAATAAAGTCAGAATTGTGAGATCTAAATTCAGTATTCCTACAATAAAGTCAGAATTGCGAGATTTAAACTCAGAATTCCAACAATAAAGTCAGAATTGCGAGATGTAAACTCGGTATTCTGACAGTAAAGTCAGAATTGTGTGATCTAAACTCAGTAAACAAAGTCAGAATTGCGAGATCTAAACTCTGTTATTTCAACAAAGTCAGAATTGCGAGATCTAAACTCTGTATTCCTACAATAAAGTCAGAATTGCGAGATGTAAACTCAGAATTCCGACAATAAAGTCAGAATTGCGAGATGTAAACTCAGTATTCCAACAGTAAAGTCAGAATTGCGAGATCTAAACTCAGTAAACCAATGAAGTCAGAATTGCGAGATCTAAACTCAGTATTCCGACAGTAAAGTCAGAATTGTGATATCTAAACTCAGTAAACCAATAAAGTCAGAATTGCGAGATCTAAACTCAGTACACCAATTAAGTCAGAATTGCGAGATCTAAACTCAGTATTCCAACAGTAAAGTCAGAATTGCGAGATCTAAACTCAGTACACCAATAAAGTCAGAATTGTGAGATCTAAACTCAGTATTCCGACAGTAAAGTCAGAATTGTGATATCTAAACTCAGTAAACCAATAAAGTCAGAATTGTGAGATCTAAACTCAGTATTCCAACAGTAAAGTCAGAATTGCAAGATCTAAACTCAGTACACCAATAAAGTCAGAATTGTGAGATCTAAACTCAGTATTCCAACCATAAGTCAGAATTGCGAGATCTAAACTCAGTACACCAATAAAGTCAGAATTGTGAGATCTAAACTCAGTATTCCGACAGTAAAGTCAGAATTGTGATATCTAAACTCAGTAAACCAATAAAGTCAGAATTGTGAGATCTAAACTCAGTATTCCAACAGTAAAGTCAGAATTGCAAGATCTAAACTCAGTACACCAATAAAGTCAGAATTGCGAGATCTAAACTCAGTATTCCAACAGTAAAGTCAGAATTGTGATATCTAAACTCAGTAAACCAATAAAGTCAGAATTGCAAGATCTAAACTCAGTATTCCAACAGTAAAGACAGAATTGTGAGATCTAAACTCAGTATTCCAACAGTAAAGTCAGAATTGTGAGATCTAAACTCAGTATTCCAACAGTAAAGTCAGAATTGTGAGATCTAAACTCAGTATTCTGACAATAAAGTCAGAATTGCGAGATCTAAACTCAGTATTCTAGGAAAAAATACCTTCTGCGATTGTGCAGCAGATCAGTGTGAGCCCACAACTGTTTGTCGTAGGAAACTTGTCACGTTGTGCCTGGTTAGAACAATGTTTAATTAATGGACTGCTAATGTAATAGAAAGTGCAATTGTGTTTTCTATGTATCAAACATCAAGATGATCGAAGGAATATGCTTTTAAAATCTCATCACACAGTTTTGCTAAATGGCTATTTCCTCAGAGAAAATACTGTGGTCAATGTAATTCATCCTTTCTCTTTGTTTACTTTTCTAATATATATCAGGGTCATATATTGAATCATTTATCTGTGTGATTTCCAGATGATCTATAACATGCATGTCATTTGGTAATAAGCTTTAGTGTTTTTGCTACAGGTACACAGGAACAGCCGGAGAGATTATTCAGATTTATTGCAGTACATTAGGAAACAGCTGCGGTTTGTCAGGAAAGGCTTAAATTTCATTCGCGAGATCAAAAACATGATGCTTGAAAGATCCTGTGAAATATTAATAAATCTGCCCCTGGAAGGCGATCTCTCCTTTTTCTCTATTTCTGTTTGCGGGCTCTTCATTAAGTGGGTTTATGAACATGACAGATACATTTGGTGCATTTGTAGGAGCTCTGGGTGGAATGTCAATGTTGCTGCCTATAGTAGACTCACATTGATGTTTACATTTTGCTACATTATCATGCTTGCTGGAGTACATGGGATCTTTTATTAGTGGTGAAATGCAATCATTGAGCATTTGGGCTACAGAACATATCTGTTCTGAATGTCTCACACAAGTTTGTAGCCGAAGGACGAAACCAACTCTGTGACTCCATCTCAAGTGCTAACATCTCTTTGTGTATAATTCTTTACTCTCAAGTGATCGGTTCTATTTTTGTTATATCTATATCTATAGCTATATATATTGGGACTTGTGTTTGCTGATTCTCTGATGTAGAGATTCTGTAGGATGTTGATCATCATTGACGTGGTACTGCAGATGACTTTTGTTAACATTTGTTGATATTCCAGTTTCTTGCAGTTTTGTGGGGAAAATAAAAATGTGAGAAAATGCTTACGGCTGTATAAAAACATTTTCCATTTTCTTGACATGGAAACCGTTGTGGTGTGGTATGAAATCTTTTCAGTCATTATTAAAAACATGGAATAAATCCACCCATCTTTGAGAATGAATTACTTTGTTGAGGCAACTCAATCACTCACACACACACACACACATGTTGACATAATTTTTTTTAAGGGGGACATACTATGCCCCTTTTTTTACAAGATGTAATATAAGTCTCAGGTGTCCCCAGAAAGTGTTTGTGAAGTTTCAGCTCAAAATACTCCACAATAATTCATTATATAATTTAGAAAATGGCCATTTTGAGTTGAAGCAGAAACATGTCTGTCTCTTTAAATGCAAATTAGCTGCTGCTCCCCGCCCCCTTTTCCAGAATAGGGTGGAGCCTTTACAGCTCCTTCCTCAAATACACTTCCAAAACAAAACATTTGTATTTTTTTAAGGTTTTGATTATCACATATATTGCGCTGAAATCATGCATTTTTAAATCAATATCCGTTTAAACTTATATATGGTATAAATTACAGATACAGTATATGTATATGGTTTTCTGAGCACACAGAAAGCAGTTGTCACACTAAATTAAGTACTAAATTAAGTTCTCTTTCATGTCTTATTGCACTTAAATTGTCAAATATTCATAAGTTATAAAAACAGAGTTGGTTATGTCTGTGAAGGTAAACAGCTGGGAAAGAATGTATGGTGCACAGTTATATACATTTATACATTTGGCAAATGCTTTTTATCCAAAACAACAAAGCTACTTACAGTGTATTCAAGTCATATATATTAATATGCATTCCCATGGGAATCAAACCCATGACCCTGACTCTACTGTTTGAGCTACTATAATGTTGGTTAACGGTCACATTAAGGCAAATAAACCTCAATAAGGAAACGTTCCGATATTATAAGATAATCAAAGAATGTGTAAAATAGTAAATCACCTACAGTGCATTGCCGTTTTGTTTATTTACACATCATCTTCTATCTTATGGACCAAAGTCAGAGATATTCCACTTTATATGGATCAGCATAAGTTACCAAATGTGAATCTGCTTCAGCTTAATCCGTTATTATTGGCTGACTGGTTTAATATGATGCTGCTGAATAATGTCTGTTATTGTATTTCCCATTTCAGAGCTCATAGCCAACAGCCTCCACAATGAGCCTCATTCATCACACACAAGCAGAATGAATTTGTGTGCGAATTGTTCATGCATCCATTCTTACGTAAATTGTGCATTGAATTGCATTCGACAATTTGGGTAAGAATAGTTTCAATTCTGCAGAAAAATACTCAAACTCTGAAGCGCCGACAGACTGATGAACATATGAATGAAAGTGCGTCAGTATTATTTTCCATCACTCAAACAAATGTCTTGCTCTCACCCGCACACATGCACACACGGCTTGTGTAGAAGTGGGCGGAAGTTTCCATTATCCAGTTTTCATTCTCTTTTAAAGACTCGGAGCATCAAACACGCTTGGCATCTTAAAAAACCCAGACTCCTCTTTGCTCATGTTGCGTATATAGTTTTTTTTCCCACTCTGTGCCCTTGTTACTTGATAAATCTGAAGCATTCATGAAATACATAAGTAAGCTAAAATGCAGAGAGAAAGCTGTGGACAATATTTGAAAAATCTCTCTCTGTGGAGGAGGATTGATCCTGTGTTGACACGAAGGCCATCGCCTGCAGCCATTCAAAAAGATTTAACACTGTTAATGGATTTGTGCTTTATAAAAACAGATATAATTCACATATGCTACTGGACAGACCTTTAGATGGAAGACTAAATCTGCTTGGCTTTGGGCAGAATAAAATGAATTGAAAACACAAATGGAAACCAAACTAGCCATGTTTCATTAAGAAAAAGTTAATTTGCTGCAGTAAGAGTTTTGTCACATGACTTCATTGCGGAATCTATTCTGTACACAAGTTTCCATTGTAGTTTATGCACATTTTTTATTTGGATAAAAATGTATCCGACTCAGTTGCGCACATATGTTTTTTTATGCACATTTTTAACATCTTGGACTTTACATGCAGCATTTTATTTTAGTTTTTTTAATACGATATCCCAAAATGCGCATAAAAATTGCATTTGTGCTCCATCGGTCTGTCATTGGTTGTACAAGTGAACCATCCTTTCTAGATCAGGTGATGCACAAGAGATTTTAACTACCAATTTATTTGTAATTTTAAAGAATCTTTTCCTCAAAGCACTGTGCTGCAAACCTGCTGCATGAACTCTTTCCCCTGGAGCTTTTTATTTTTTCTCACTCACGGATAGGATGGAGATCGTATCTCAGCAACTCTAGTTTATAGTCTCGCCCAGCATGAGACCTTTATTTCACCAGCCCAGATCATTAAGCAGCAGACCAGCAGTGTTTCACTTCTGAGCTCATTTATCAGCACTACATACACACACACACACACACACACACGGCAAAGTCATGTGAGTCACTGAACATGCAAAGCAAAAATGGTTACAGTATGTTCAAAATACAAGACGGCACAGTATATACTGTATATGTAAAAATAAACATTGCAGTATTTAGGTCACATGACCTCATTACATTGATTAAGCATTGATTCATAAATACAGTTCTTTGCATTTTTTTTTTTTTTACTTTGGCAGTCTGACCAAATAGTCTAGACAGAGATGTTAAAAATTATAGTTACTGCTTTCTGGTCACTAGAAATACAGTGTAAAAATGTTTTGTTTTTCTATTTTTTTAAGTTGTAAAGCACATTTTAGTAATATTTTAGAACATTTACTTCAATTTTTCACATTTAATTCAACACGCTGCTGTTTTATTGTAATTGTATGTGAATTTTACAATAAGTTAATCTTTTTCTACACCATGTTTTTCCTGTGTAGTAGTCTCTATGGAAGTCTGTTTCCTCCATGCAATAAAAAAAGGTAATGCAACTTTTTATCTCACAATTCTGATTTCTTGTTTATTTATCACAGTCATGATTTCTTTCTTGCAATTCTAAGAGAAAATTACAATTGTGATATATATATTTTTTTTATTGCAATTCTCTCAATTGCAACAGTTTTTTTTTTGGTTTCTTTATTTTTTTGGTTTTACAAAGAATAAAAAAGTTAAATGTGACTTTTTACTCTCACATTTCTTACATTTTCTCACAATTGCGAGTTTATATCTCACAATTCCAGATTATCTTCTCAGAATTGAAAGACTTTCTCTCACAATTCAGACTTAATATCAATTTTACAATTTCACAAGTCTCTGTCTTTGATTGTTCAGTACACATATTGTCAAATGCATACAGAGTACTTTATGCGTAAAGGATAGTTTTATACTAATAATGCATACTGCATACTATAGAAGTAGTCTGAGTTGGGGTAAGATGCATGTGTAGTGGAGTGACAGCAGATGGCGAGCTTATGTAATTACGTGTGGGCGAGAGCAATGAACAGCAACACGTCTGAATTCAAGACCCCGAGATCATGTCATTCAAAGACACACACACACACACCATGAATATGTGTGGTGATTACACTAATCACATATGAGACCACTTTAGGCACACACACACACACACACAGAGAGCTGTCAATTTCAAGAGCCCTCACAGACAAGCCCCTCCACATGAGCATATCATGTAATGCTGTTACATTTGTCTTGTCTTAAAGGCTGCTTCCTGTTTCCTGGTGTCAGTTTACTTGTACTGTGTGCTCATCTGTAACAGCAGAGCATCCCTGAACAATAATGATAGCAAATACATGCTATCATACTACAGTTTCTGCAGTATACAGTATGTACACTGCGGACAAATACTTATGATTTAATTTTATTTTATACTAGTGATTATGAGAATTAACAATAAAAATGTATAACTTATGATTACAAGTATCAATGATATTATACTATAATATTTAATAATCTATTTCATGTCATTATTTGGTCTGTCTGCCAAGGATTAAGATGTTGAAAAATGATAAATAACCTAAATGAGTAAGATAATGAAGTCATATGACAACAATGTTGCATAATACACCTTTAAAAATAATGTTGCTGTTTTTTGTTTTTTGCATTGATGGAACCTTTAACATCCATCTTCTATGTTCTTTATTGCAGAAAAAAAGTTCTAAAGATTAAGAAAATGGTTCTTTAATATTGTATAAATTCGAAGCAGTATGCAGTGCAGTATGCTAGTGCTCTGCAATCTCTCCTTTACTATTCCCACTTCAGAAGCGTAACAGCGACAGGAAACTGCCCTGAAATCATCTTCTCATTAGTGTCAGCAGTACGCCAATGATTCAAAACAATTCTGGCAGACCAAACCCTGGTGCCGCACCAGGACTCCAAGTAAAACAGCTGTTTTAAAGTGGACACACGCAAACTCTCACTTCCTTCTGTCTTCCTAACACACACACACACACACACACACCTCTGGCAGTGCTGTACATCTAAATAGCCCCAGTGACTAATTCCTGTGCATTTCAGCATTCAGCACTGTCTATTCTGGGCTGTTAGGATGGAGTGTGTGAATCATTGTCGCTGTGGTAATTGCTCCTCTTTGTCTTCCCCCACCCGCTCCGTTCTGATTGGTTAATGAGGCTCTTTAAATGCACCAGCTTGTTCGTTCAGTTGAAGAGACATCTGAGCTCAGAGGGGGACATCAGATGGCCTTTTCTGTCTTAAACGGCTCTAAATTTAATCAGCCAATAGCATTTAGGGAAAATAATGTAGGCAGTGTTTGTTGGCTCCATATATTTTGTTGCTTACTGCATCATTAGCTGTTTAAACCATTAATGGGGCGAGGAAGTTTTCATTCGTACAGCAGCGGGTCACATTACTGTTCCCAAAGGTCAAAATGTGTGTTATGTTGCTTAAAGTCTTAATGATTTAGTGTGTGTGTTTGCAGAAGCTACATACTGCTGCCTAGCAATTACATGTTCATACTGAAAATCAGTTGGGTTTTCCTACACTGTTTTTCAACTAGGTGCTGAAACTTGCATGAACTGTTCAGGGCACATGAATATTTAATGAGGCAAGCTTGACAAGTTTGTGACTGGTTATATATACTGGTTAATAGTTCACATAAAATTGTACATTTCTGGACAATGTGCTCATCCTCAGGTCATCCATGATCAGGATGAGTTTGTTTCTTCATCAGATTTGGAGAAATGTAGCATTGCATCAGTGTCTCAGCAATGGATGCTCTGCAGTGAATGGGTGCCGTCAGAATGAGAGTCCAAACAGCTGATAAAAACATCACAATAATCCACAAGTAATCCACTCCACACACTGGAGGAAGTGTCATTATGGATTATAAAATCATATTTTGGCAATGGTTTGAAGTAAATCTTGATGGATTTGTTTCTTACAAACACGCAACTTTTCGTTTACATGGGATTAATTGATGGACTAGATTGGTGTGGATTACTTGTGGATTATTGTGATGTTTTTATCAATTGTTTGGACTCTCATTCTGACGGCACCCATTCACTGCAGAGGATCCACTGGTGAGCAACTGATGCAATGCTACACAATGTTTGTGCTATTGAAACACACTGAAGACCTTAAAGAGCAAACGTTTAACAAATAGCTGAATCTTGTATTTGCAGGCCTAAAAACCGTTAACCTCAAATGCTTAAAATAAGTCAGAAGTGAAATGAGTAAGTTCTCCGTGGCACGTCCTTGTGTTGTTTTGCTGATAAAGCTGTTATAAAAACCCACAGAATACTTTAGAATCTGTCAGAAGTGTGTGACTCAGGTTTTAAATGTCATGACTGCAAAATTTCACTTAACTAAAGATCTGTCTCCAAGGGTTTTCATGTTTCTAATGCAGAAATATGCTACTTTGGAGACATATTTGTTGAAAACATCATTAGAATTTAAATTCAAGACAACACATAAGCTCTGTAACATGATTTCTGACTTCAATATAAGTTTTTGTTGAGTAATTGTGTCACTGTAAATGTGTGTGCATGACTAGATTATATGTAGCCTATATTTGTCCATATGATGAATGGGTTTAAATTTCTTTGGTCAGTGTATGTGATTGAGCTTGTCTTAAGAGTTCATTATTGTGTGTGATAGAATCAAACGCGCCTTGTTTGCATGATAAATGTGTATTTGTTGGTGTGATGATAGCATTATTTCATCTGCGCGCGCTCACTGGCATGTCATGTGACTCGTGTCATATGATCATTGCTGTATAAGTTCAGTAGCACGGGGCTGGTGAGTTTTAGTGTTGCAGGTGCGCTGGAGGACGAGAAGGACACGAATTAGTTTCCTTGCGTCCGGTCAGTATTGAACCCCGCGCTGTCCCGTTACAAATTACCGTTCGTCTGCCATCGCGATGCGCGCGCTCGCCCTCATTGTTTTGTTGGCGTTCATCGTCGGGTCTGCGGCCGACACTCCGGCCAACTGCACCTACGAGGACCTGCTGGGCACCTGGATCTTTAACGTATATAATGTGGGTCAAGACCAAACCATCAACTGCTCAAGCACAGGTCAGACCAGATCAGACCATCATTTTGTCTTCCACGCGGAAGTTCAGTGTGTTACTTGAGGTCTTCACCTGAAGATCTGTGCCTTTAAAATGATGCATTAAGGATTGCATGAAGATATACTTTTGGCTTTTTGAATGGCCTACTCTTAATAACGCTGGTACTGTGGTTGTACAATGATATTTCTTGTACTTCGACTAATTCTTTACCATGCTACTGAATGTTACTCCCAAAACATTGATGCTGTCTGAGAGTGCAGAAGTGTAAATACTATTGTCTCTTTATGATTTTGTGTATATTGTTTACTTCCTGATGTATATGATGGGTGTTTTTTAAAACCTACATAACTGCCCACGAATGCTCCCTATGAAGGCGTCGTGGGTGCATCTAAATACTATAAAGAGCATATGAAGTACATAATCCAGTCCATAACGAAAGCTCTGTTACTATTGCTGTAATAATTTGACGTTTACCACATATCATGCTCTTATGCCATGGAATTTCCAAAGTAACTACTTAATACATTTGGCTTTTTGTATGTTCTTCGCAATGACATTATAGTTCGATATTTACCATGCTCCTATACCATGGTTTTTCCAAGTTACTCAAAAAATACAATGCCAAAAACATTGTAGTACCATATTAATGTAGCATAGTATTTTGTCAGTGTCAATTAAAGCATATTAACAATTAATAATGTTGCATTACCATTTTAATGTTGCCTGAGAGTACAAAAGTATACATCTCTGGTTAACATGGCTTCTTTTTTCTATTGTGTATGTTGTCTGTGTTTTAAAACCTAGTGAACTGCCTCCAAAGCCAGCATTTGTGATCTTCATAGCACATATGATGCAGACGCAGGTTTTGAATTGTAGCCGTTGTGTTTGCGTAACACCAAAGATACTTCCTTAAGTTTCTAAATTAAACTTGGTTGACTCCTCAACAGGAAGGTCAGTGAAAACGGTGACTGTGGACCTGCAGAAGTTGTCTGTAGCTGTGGATGATCTCGGTCACACTGGCTTCTTCACTCTCATCTATAACCAGGGTTTTGAAGTGGTCATCAATGACTACAAGTGGTTTGGGTTTTTCAAGGTTAGCATGATGAGACACTTTTAGTCTCTGTTGACAACACATGACTGGTCAGATGACTGAGGTTTCAAAACCGAAGGGAAATTCTGACATCAGTTTCACTTTTATATTGTGTATATATAATATTATTACACATCCTTTATTATATCCTATTAATATGGATCACAAGATGTTGCTGGGGAGCCACATAAAATGGTTATTTAAAAGCAGTTAATTCATAATAAATGTCTAAAATGGGGTTAAATATTGTGCTTTGACTAACTTTACTGCATTGGGGTTTTTTTTTTTTTTTTCTCTCTCTCGGTGTCTAGTATTCGAAGCAGGGTTCACAGGTCACCAGTTACTGCGATCAGACACTGCCCGGTTGGGTTCATGATGTTTTGGGGAATAACTGGGCCTGTTTTACTGGGAAGAAGGTGAAGCCCATCCCACCTCGAATCGAACACGATCACATGTTTGGATCTGAACACAATCTGTAAGTGTGTCCGCACTCTTTGTTCTTCTCTATTGTGATGCAACTGTTCTTTATCTTGCTGTATATCTTGATAAGGTCTGGTGTGATTTCATCAACCATAGTTGATGTATTTATTGGCTTGTATTGGTGACAAACATCTTATGATCTCTAGGCTCATGAAGCTGCCATACACAAACAACATGGAGTTTGTGAATCAGATAAACTCTGTTCAGAAGTCCTGGAAAGCGACAGCATACGGTCTCCACGAGACCTTCACCATACAGGAGATGCTGAGAAGATCAGGAGGACATGCTTCTCGTGTACCACGGTACATTTTACTTTAATTGGTGCAGTCAGGACTTTGTGTAAAAATAAATAACTGAAGCCTTTTAAAATGGAGTTTGGGCTCACAAATGTCTAGTGCAATTGTAGAAGCATCTTGCACTTAAAAATAATGAACTGTATTGGAGATATATAAAGAAATTTGTTGAAGTATGATTTGTACTGAAAATGAAGAGCAGGAATATTTAGTTTAGAAGATAAATGGTCAATTGTGATGTCATGTTGGGTTTTTCCTCTTTCTCTTTCTCTCAGACGTGTCAGACCTGTGACGGTTTCTGCTGACAGTAAGATGGCAGCCGGTCTTCCAGAACACTGGGACTGGAGAGACGTGAACGGAGTCAGTTATGTTAGCCCTGTCCGCAACCAAGGTGTGTGTGCGAAAGAGAGAGAATAAGAGGAAATACTGCAACAAAACGGTTGCTTCAATCCATGTCCTGTATTACTCAGAGTTGCATGTGATTTCAATCAAAAAACCCTTGCAATCCTGTACCACCCAGAGTTGAGTTCTGGGAATAACTTCAATATGCTACTATTGATTGATAGTGTTCACTCTCCAATCCAGGAAGTGTGTGTTATTTGAGTAATGTAGCATTTCTTGCTATAGAACAGCCTGATAAGTGATGCTACAAACACTACCAGAAAATTATTAAAGTTTTGTCTAGTGTGTTTGGCTAGTTTATTTTTATTGAAATTTCCATGAACTTAATTCCATATTTATTTTTTATTGCCGTGTATAATAATTAAGGAAGGTTTCCATAGAAGAACCTCTGGATCCTTAAAATTAAATATTTACAGTTTAAATTTCATATAACCCAGGGTTTATTTCTTTCAATTCTTTAGGCCATTTTTGCCATTGCTATTACAGAATTTATATTTTTTTTATGTAATATTTATTTTTATTTTTTTTAATGAATGGCTTTTTCAATTAACACTTGTGAATATTTTTAGTTTGACATATGTGTGCAACATGCAGAAATTACATCTTGTTTCCAAATGTATTTAGTTGTGTGTTCCAAGGATATTTTGGGGAAATCGGTATTTTGGATTGAAGTGATTTGGCTTAGGATCTGTGGTCTCTGAGCAAGGCCTCATCACTAGTTTGTCTATTTAAAGCACTCTTATTTCTGTGTCTTAACTGTCTTTTGACTAAAGGTTCTGATCACATTATGATTTAAAAAAAAAAAAAAAAAAAGATTTCCACTTGTACCTTAATCAAACTACTCTTCGGTTTACAGTCTCATCTTTTCTGGTCAGTCTTTTACTGTTGACGAGAGGAACGAACTGATTTTGTCTGGCTGGTGGCTTCTCTCTGAAATAAGTGTGAGATGATCATTTCTTCAAGTGATGGTCGACATGTCTGGAGTGGCCCATTCCTTTCAGAGCCTGATAGCATCTCACTTTTGTTAAAGCTCCTTCAGATGCTCAGGAGGCATTTGAGGAGGAAGGAGAGGGGATTAGCGGATGGATCTGTAGGACAAAGTATTGAGGTTTTAATTTGTCATTTTTCATCTCTAAATGTTTTCCTCTCTTCTTTCTTAAGCTCGATGCGGCAGCTGTTACTCTTTCTCCACTATGGGAATGCTTGAAGCACGAGTCCGAATCCAAACGAACAACACGCAGCGGACAGTGTTCAGTCCACAGCAAGTGGTGTCCTGCTCCCAGTATTCTCAAGGTAAAAGCACATGAAGATGCACGGGGGCAAACGTTAAATATGACCCGTGTCTGTGCTGAACTTCAGAGTACCTGTCTGCATATTTGCACTTATAAAACCATGAAAATTTGCTTTTCCGGCACCCTTAGGATTATGGTTACACAATCCGATTGAGATCAGAATGGATTCCTTGCGTAAATGTTTGACTTTAGATTCCTTTTTTTTTTTTTTATACTTCCTGTAGGTTTTATAACATCAAAAAGAATTTTAAATGTGTGAAGTTTCAGGATATTTTTTTTTCTTCTAATTTTAAAAGCATTAAAGTAACTTTATGAAACCTAATGGGTATATAATTTATAATTTCTATAATAAATTATAGAAATATTATAAATTATGTACATTTAATTGGAAGCATTGCTGTCATTCCATTGATATTAACTATCAAGATACTATTTCTACATATTTTTAGTAGATGTTTTGATTTTTTTTTTTTTTTAATAGTAATTTTATCATTTTATTTTTTCAGTTTTAGTTATTTTGAGTACTTTTAACTTAAAATAAAATGAGTAGTGTTGCCTTGGGAACTTCATTATTTAATTCACATTTCAAGTAATTAAATGTCTTTTAAATTTTAGGTAATAATTATAACGCTAGTTCTTCCATTCTTTCTTGTTCTGAATTTAACATTTTAGATTTTAGCGTCTGTATTTCAAATGATTTTGATGTATTTTGTACAGGTTGTGATGGAGGTTTTCCGTACCTGATTGGTAAATACATCCAGGACTTTGGTATTGTGGAGGAGGATTGTTTCCCGTACACCGGGGATGATTCTCCCTGCAAAGTACCTGAGAAATGCACAAGGTACTACGCCTCTGATTATCACTATGTGGGTGGGTTTTACGGTGGCTGCAGTGAGGCGGCCATGATGCTGGAGCTGGTCAGGAATGGCCCCATTGGCGTGGCCCTGGAGGTCTACCCAGATTTCATGAAATACAAGGAGGGAATTTACCATCACACTGGCCTCCGTGACTCCAACAATCCATTTGAGTTGACCAATCATGCGGTGTTGTTGGTGGGGTATGGGAAGTGCCATAAGACCGGCGAAAAGTACTGGATCGTGAAGAACAGCTGGGGAACCGGATGGGGTGAGAATGGGTTTTTCAGAATCCGTCGTGGAACGGATGAATGCGCCATTGAGAGCATTGCTGTAGCTGCTACACCAATCGCCAAACTGTAGAGAGCATAGACGAATTGATCCGTTGAAACAAGCTTGGTGGTGTGAAATATTTCAAAGTATTTTGATAATGGCAATTCTGAAAACTGTAAAACAGTGCTGTTCTTTTTTTCTTTTTCTTTTTTTTTTTTTTTTCTTTTTTTTTTGTGTGAAAAGTATTTTCCCATGACCTTCAGCAGACAGGTTAAGTGATCAAAGAGGCCATGAAGATTGAACCCCTTTCAGGTTTCTTTTGTAGCAAACCGTTTGAATGTGAAGTTACATGTCTCTTTAGATTTGATTCGCTCTCATTTCCCAATTCATCATACATTATGAAGCTTAAAACTAACTTTATTTTGGCTTCAAGGTTCTTCTCTTTTGGTCTTCACCTTGGTCTGGTTTCATGTGAGTCTACAAAGCTTTGTCTTTCTCTCTCTTGCTGGCCTCTAGGGAATGTATATTTCTTCAGTGCCTTTTACTGCTTTTGTTTTTGGTGGGGTCATTTAGTTTCTGCTTCTTCAAATTCTCCAGTTATCATCTTCCTCTGAGCCACCTGTCCACCTGATTCTTGGTCTTGGGTCACCAACTCTTCCAATTGTTGCCCTTACCCAAAACCACCCCTATCTAGAATGTAGTTATGGTTTTAAATTGATCTAAATCTTAATTTGTTTGTTGTTTTAAACTCAAAGTTGTCCTGTCCTTTTTGTACCATTCGTGTGGATTTCCACAAGGACTGTGTAATCGAAAACAGCATTTTTTTTTTGTTATATCTGTGCTAATGAAAGTAGAGTGTCTTCAGGTCCTGCGACATGCCTCAGCTTCTTAAAGTTTCTCTTTTTTTTTAATTTTATTATTATTTTTTTTTTATATAAAGGGATTTCAGATTTTCATTATCCATGTGAGCTCTGAAAGTCACATTTGCACACTCCTCAATTTTTACACCACTCTTTTATTTGGACAAAGTTATGTTGTATGCCGAGAATATCAAGTTGGCAGTTATCCTCAGGAAGATCAGTACTTTTGGTTCAAAGAACCACACTTTATCAATAGCAGTAGACTAAAGGGATTTGTATGTATACTTTGAGTCCTTTGCCAACAGTTAAGCTGTTTAAGACCATATGAATCCAATGGTTTTTATCATAAAATCTATGCATTATTATTATTTTTTTCGTGCTCCTGTATGTCATTATTTTAATAAAGTTGCTTTTTAAGGTACTTTTGACCTCCGGTGTGCTTGACTTTATTTTTTATTTTTTTTTGTAGCCTAAGTGAAAAGCGCATGATTAGTATAAACTTGTTCCGTAAATCAATTTCATTTATTTTTAACCGTTCAAGTGAGTGTCGGTCATTTGAGATGTAATGCACCTGACATTTGTCATAACTACAGCATCAATGATCTCCGGGTACACATTGTTTAAAGCTTAAAGGAACTGCTTGCATCAGAATTAGTTAAGTCATTGTTCTCTTGTCTCATATAACCAATCCAAGGCATGTTGCACAGTTTGAAGGAAGCCATTTAAATTTACAATGACTGAACTGAACCTTACAAAACTGTGGTGGTGCCATGGTGATTACTATATAACTGTATAAACTGGGTATTGAAAATGACTTTAGTTTAAACCATACGATGGTATCATGGCTCCATGATACAATGTCCAAAAATGTTTGTGTGTACTTACATATTTGCACCCAAAAGTGAGCTAAACCTGTCAGTACACACCAAAATATTTTCGGGTTGTTGACATTTGTAGAAATGGTGTAAAAAAGAAAATAGTTTGTTCCCTTGTAGAAATACAGAAGCAGTGTATTAAGTCTATGTAAAGTACCCATTTAAACAGCTAAATGTGTGTGTGTTTGCTGACAATTTCAGTACCAGGTTTAACATGGTATATTTTTGCAGGGGTTCTCAAACTTTGTGGGACCCCCTCATATTATTTTTTTCCGTTTAGATTTTTCTGGATTTTGGGTTTAATAGTTCAATTAAATTGTAGTATTCAAAAACCAAATGAATCTAATGAATTTAAATTATAAAACAAAATGTAACAATTAATGTATTAATTTATTGAACAAATATAGGGCCCTATAAAATTATATCTAAGAAATTCTGTGTTGCCCGTTTAATTTTTTTCTGGATGTTTTATTTCATACAAATTTATAATCAAAAACAGTAGTAACAAGATGAAGGCATCAAAACATTAACTTTCAACTACTTAACTCGTGACTTAACTAGTACTGTGCTGCACAACATGTTTACTGTTAAAACTTAAACATGGAAGAACATTTGTGATTATTCCTATAAAAATAAGTTATTATTATTAACTTTGAGACTTACATTCTATTGCACAATGGTGATATATTTCTATTAAAATATCTTCAAACCTGACTTTTATTTTGATGGGTTGTCGTAAAGACCTTTGATTTTTTTTGTGTGTGTTTGAGTGAGTGTGAGTGATATGATTTCTCAAATTAAATGGTGAATTGTTTTTTTTAGTGACTCAGAGCAGTTCTGAAGATGAAGTTCATGTTAATGTCCTCCTATAGTGAGCTCTACCCTCATGTAGACCTGAGATTATTTTGCAGACCCCACTTTGAGAACCCCTGTATTTTAGGATAATCAGTGTAAATTTACAATAGGCCTTACATTTAAGTCTTGACACTTTTTTGAGACCTTTACCACTGAAACTGCTGATGAAAACATGTCAGTTGCTGAAGGCGTTGATCATGCTAAGTAGGCTACATTTCACAGCGGTTCTATCTGCTAGCCGACTCTTTGTTAGCATTTAATCTAACTGAATAAATCGTCTTTTTTGCCAACTGTGATTACCATACCGTTGATGAAGTATCAACAGATGCTCAGCCCCTCCGTTTCCTCACGTATCTGGTCTCATGCTCGACTGACGAGTCACAAGTTGTGCATTTCTCTCTGCGGGGCGTTTCTGTTTCTCCCCTCAGAGTCTGACCGCGGATCACACGCGTCCATGATCGGCTCCGTCTCACGCAGACATGCAGAACCATCACCTGAAGGAGCACTTGTATAAAATCCTGGTGATCGGGGATCTGGGTGTGGGGAAAACCAGCATCATCAAGCGCTACGTGCACCAGAACTTTTCAGCGAACTACCGCGCGACCATCGGCGTGGATTTCGCGCTCAAAGTTCTCAACCTTGAGCAGGAGACCGTTAGACTGCAACTGTGGGACATCGCCGGTAATTTACACTTTTAAAAAATTAATCCTGTTTTTTTTTTTTTTTTTTTATATATATATATATACAAACTATTCTTCTGTGCCTAAGATTTGTTTAAAATTATATATATATATTATTGTTGTTGAGACTATTAGCTTATGTTGTTGAGACTATTAGCTTATATATATATATATATATATATATATATATATATATATTATTGTTGTTGAGACTATTAGCTTATATATATATATATATATATATATATATATATATATATCAACAACAATAATATAAGCAAAATAATTACACAATGAATTTTAGAAATATATTCATTTGAATATGTACAGCCTTAGAGACCTACTATGTACGTATTTTGAACTTGTCAAAGTTCATAACTTTTATAATATTTGATAGATAGATACACACACACACACACACACACACACACCAAGGCTTTATACAACTTTCTTATGTTGTTATGTGGATCAAACGTATTAAAATAAGTCGAAATATAATTACGAAGCCGCATTGTTTTACTCTCTCTTGAATAACGTTCCTCAGGCGCGCGCTCGTTATGCGCGGTCATGTGTTCGGCTCATGTGAGGGAGATTTCCACCTAAGAAACACAGAAGGAAAACAGAAACGTTGTAGTAAATAAATGAAATGAGCAGATATATCAGACAGGAGCGTGATTTGCTATTGTGAAGCCCTTATCAAGAGAAAAAAAAAAACGAATTAACTCTATTACAGAGGTATTTGGGCACTTAAAACGTTTACATGACTGAATGTCATTGCATTTGTTATCAAAAAGACATTTACTGTAAAGAAAGCATAATTTATTTAGTTTTAATTGGAAACTATTAATCAAAAATGTATTTATTAAGTTCTGAAATTATTTTAGAATATTTTCTAAAAGTAAAAAAACAACAACATGGAAACATTAAGGCAACATTCCATTTTAGAATTTTGCTAACATTATGGACCGTTACTTTTGAATATTCTCTGAATATTCTGAAACAAATAGCAACATTTAAAAAACGTTCAACTACAGTGAATCTGAAAATAAAATAAAAAAATCAATGAACGATGTACAGATGGTTGTGTGCTAACATTTTTAGAATGATCAGACCACATAATTTGAACAAAAGTTCTTGGAAGAACTTTATTCTTAACTTTGCTAGCTGGGTAGTTTCTCCTCATAGTTTCTCACTTCGCGTCTCCAGGAACTTCTGACACTAATCCTGAGCACTGAGTTTTAAGTTTAACGGCGTGAAGCTGAAGCTCAGTGGAGTTGATCACTTTGAGCCTTTGGAATGTGCTTTTCCTCATTAACGATATCCAGGCTTTAGTTGTGACCCTTGGAAATGTGTAAAAGAATCTCAAAGTATGATCACGTGGATCAAAAAGAAAAGCAAAAGCAAAGAGACTGTGGTTTATAGCGCATTCGCCCAAGGCTTCAGCTGAGGATAAACCTCTCATTGTTGTCTTTGAGTTCTGCCGTGACCATCATGAAGTCACGGTGAAATGTATGTATGTTAATGACCTATCTATAGCTTTATCTGTCATGTGGTTTGTTTTGATTCATTCTCTTTCGCAGGCCAGGAGCGTTTTGGGAACATGACGCGGGTGTATTACCGAGAGGCCATGGGAGCCTTCATTGTTTTCGACGTCACACGGCCGTCAACATTCGAGGCCGTGGCCAAGTGGAAGGAGGATCTGGATGCCAAGTTGAGTTTATCCAACGGCAAACATGTGGCGGCTGTATTGCTCGCCAACAAGTGCGATCAGGGCAGAGACGTTCTCACCAACAATGGCATCAAGATGGAGCAGTTCTGCCAGGAGAACGGCTTCGTGGGATGGTTTGAAACTTCAGCCAAGGTACTTGTACATGAATCATCTCAAATCACCATCAGTCTTCAGATATTCAAGATCAGTGTGCACAGAGGTTAAAAAGTCACGTGAGAGGTCACGGTGAGGATAAAGAGTAAATATGATTTGTTTGTGGTTTAATTAGTTAAGTCTCACAACACAAACTCACTTTCATGGAAGCTTGTTTCTGCCATGGGATTAAAAAAATAAACCGTAAATGCCACTATTTATCTCATAGTTCTCAGTTTTTGATGTTATGGTAAAGATGTTAAACTTTAGCGATTACAAGTCTATAAAACTTGCGATTGTGAGATGCTATATAAACTCAGAATTATTGGGGGGGGGGGGTCTGATGTCAGATATAGAAAGTATCAATTACCTTTTTTTTTTTAATTCCATGGCAAAATAAATAAATAAATAAATAAAATGATTGCGAGGTGTAAACTTGCAATTTTGAGAATAAAAGGCAGAATTGCACAATATAAACTCAAGATGTTAACACTCAGTTCTGATAATAAAAGTCTGGATTGTCTTAATTATGAGAAAAAAAGTCACAATTGTGAGAAAAAGTTGCCTTTCTGTGGTGAAAAATTATTGCGATATTACGAGATTGCATAAAAATTAAGAATTGCGAGATAAAAAGTCGCAATTAACTTTCAATTTTTGTATTTAATTTTTAACCAAAAGATTAAAATTCTTCACTTGTGATACTTGTGGTCAGACTCCTCAGAAGACAACAAAGGTTCAAATTCTCAAATCTCATTTATATTTATTAATTGCTATTAGGATCTAAACTAGTGTTCAAAAGTTGTGTTTTTTTAAGAAGTTTTTTTTTGCTCACCAAGGCTGCTTTTTATTATGCAAAATACAGTAAATACAGTAATATTGTGAAATATTATTATGATTTGAAATAACATGTTTCTATTGTAAATATATTGTTTAAAATGTAATTTATTGCTGTGATCAAAGCTGAATTTTCAGCATCATGACTACATTTGTAGTGAATCAGGTGTGTTTGTGTGTGAAGATGATCAGAGCTGACAAAACCGCTCACACATTTTCTGCTGACTCACAGTCCTTCGGCTACAGTATGTCATGAATATTCACGAGCTAATTAATGCAGTCACAGCCAGAGACAAGGTGTGTGAATACTGACGGGATCTCTCTCTCTCTCTCTCTCTCTCTCTCTCTCTCTCTCCAGGAGAACATTAATATAGATGAGGCCGCACACTGTCTTGTGAAGCACATTATAGCTAATGAGAATGATCTGCTGCAGTCAGAGGTTGTAGACACCATCTCGCCGCTGCAGGAGTCCAGCCGAGGAGGAACCTGCTCGTCATGTTTCAGATCCTGAAGAAGATCTCCAGATGCTCTCTGAGGAGCGCCTCTCCATTCAACCTCATCCTGGTTCTTTCAGGTCTTTCCATTGGGTTTGGTCTCTTCTCATCTCATTCACGTCTCCTCTCGACTCTGTTTATCTGTGTCAGCGCCGGAGAGGCAACCCTGTCGCCTTGTCTCGGTTTCTGTGATTACAAGCCTTATCGAACACTTTGCAGAGCAGAACATTTTTAAGAGAAAGAGACAATGTTGAGAAATTCATCTGCAAAAACTTCACGAGAACTTCAGGTTCCTGCAGAATCAAAACCCTGAGAGGCCAATGCTGCGTTTTAACGTCCATTTTTTTCACTGTATTATCATTTCGCTGACCTACTTTGCTGTTAAATCATAGTTTTACTTACAAACAGAAATCAGCTGAATAAGCAAAGCCAACAAATTAAAAACGTTATGAGTAAAGTGAAACTGAAAGTGAATTTTCATAATTTCTTTCAAGTCAGCCGAAGTCATTCTGCTTATGAATTATTCAGGTATTAAAAGTTTTGATGAATTTGAACATTTCTGGTACGTGCAGTTGCAGATTTTTCTAAAACAGTGTTTCTGAAAGTAAACAGAAGAACCACGTAAAGAATAAAATGCAAGGAAAACAATATGTCAATATGGTGTCTAACTGTAAATGTCTTGTATTCACAACACTTCAAACTCTGAAAATACAACTTTACACAGATCTGCATTAATTTCTAAACACTAAAATATGGAAATCACTTTTAGTGCTCCTTCTGATCACCCTGAAAAAAGTGCTTGTTTTCCAGTGCTAATGTCTGAAGAGTATTAAATCAAGATACAGCTTGCTTTAAACATCAACTCACTTCATTTGACTCAATTTCTTAGAAAACTAAACCTCATATGTCTGATTGTTTGTTTTTGCAATGCATGCTATTTTTTATAGCTGTAACTTTATTTTTTGCTTGAATTAATGCCTTATTTACATACACATATATTATGATGACCTGTAAATAACCCTCTATTTACCCAGTATACAGCAGAAAGGTTCCGAGTTAAAGTATTAATAAACATAATCTTTAACAAAGTGTGTGTGAGTGTGTGTGTGTGTGTGTGTGTGTGTGTGTGTGTGTGCGTGTGTGTGTGTGTTCCCTCTGCGGTTGTTTTTCTCACTGCTGCTGGGATTTGAATGTGTTCATGTTTAGCGAAATGCTTCATGATTGTGTGTGAGGTTATTTATTAGACTTTGTTGTATTATTTAAAAGAAATGTTTGTGCAATTAGCTGGAGCAACAGGAGCCTCTAAAGATGCTTTTACACAAACATCAACTCATACACACCTCTCCAGAAAATGTTACTGAACACTGCAGTTTTTGATTATATAATGTGTAGATAATATCTGAATATCAACTATTACAGACAATTGGCCAGATTCACACACACACACACACACACACACACAAAAGAAGTTCCTAGTTACAGGTAACCCTAATATCAATAAGTTATTTTTTATGATTTTAACGAAAATGTTTCAGGAATTCAAATTCTTCCGAAGTTCTGTCTTTAGAACAGTCTTCAGGAAAAAATATAACATTTTAAAGAAACATCAAAAAATTCGAAATTAAAAAAACAAAATTCTAAATATTCTAAACATATAATAAAGTTAAGAAGAATTTCATTCTTAAGAATGTTTTGTGAATCCGACACAATAAACTTCTCAGTTTGATTTAAAACAATAAGAGACGCATTTATTACAAAAGTTCATAAAATGTTAATCATATCATACCAAGTCTGTACAGGTAAAAAGCAGAAATGTAAAGAATGTACTTTTAAGGCATGTTAATTCTTAAGTGTATTTTTTTTTAATGTTAAACTATGTGACCCAGTAAAAGATGCAGAGAGAAAAATATTTAGGCCTAAATTGAAGACTTATGAATGTGAATTGCATACAATTTCCATCCATTTGGATTTCAACATAAATTTATAAACATGATGTACTGCAAATTTGCAATTAAATTGTCAGATCTCTGTAACAACACTAATAAACTGAATGTGTTTAAAATACACAATAACTGGCTTTATATATTTATGATCAATAAATCCCATGTAACTCATTTTTAGCCATTTTTTTAAAAAAAAGTTCATACTTTATATGCTGATTCTAAAATATGATGAAAATCTTTCCAGTTTTATTAATGTATGACTGTCAAATATGCATCACATTAAGTTGAATCGTTTTTGTTAAAACTGTGCGATTAAAAGGCTGGAGATTTTATATACAATTCAAATACATCTTCAATTTTGGCCTATTTTCTGATTTTTATTTTTGTTGATTATCCTAAAAAGCACAGGCACAATCAAAGGTGTTTTGTATGTTTAAATCACTATTTATTAATTTTCTTGGCATAATTTGCTGTTGAATTGGACTGTGTCATACACTGATGTACGTGTGTGTGTGTGTGTGTGTGTGTGTGTGTGTTCGCCCAGGCCGTGTGCTTCCAGTCTCACAGCTCCTAATGAAAAAAATTAGTTGCAGATATTCCAGGTCAATTCAGCTCTGACCCGACACACATGGAGGAGAATTCATTTGATATGCAAACTAGAGCAGGAGCAGCAGGTCAATGAGTCATTTACTCTCTCTCTCTCTCTCTCTCTCTCTCTCTCTGATGTGGGGGGCTGACATGATACACATGCTTCTGCTCATGCATCTCGAAAGGCTTTTATTGCCCATGATTGTAAAATTCCTCTTTTATTTATTCAGTTCTCTCTACCTTCTCAGAAAAAATGCCTATGTTCAAATTGCTTAGAATCTGCATGAATCTGTTCTTTGTGAAAATGTATGAACATGGTGAAAATATCGATCACTGTGGAATAATTAAAGTGTATGGGATTGAAACAAACTGGATTTAATGAGGATAAATATATTAACCCCGTTATTGTGTATTTAAAAAAATATAACATTTTTATAACATATAAAATATAACAATATAATATATAATAAATTTATTATCTGACCTGTTTCATTTGAGTATGACTGACAAATATGCATCACATTAAGTTTGTTAAAACGGTGTTATCTAAAAGGAATTTAAATTTATAATTCAATTTAAGTACATAAATGTAAAATTTAGGCTTAATATTTTTGACTTGTGCACTTTGCTGGTGATGACTGAAAGCATGTACACTTGAGTATGAAGACAGTGCTATTGGAAAAGCTGAGCGTGGCAATTATGTACAAAAAGATTGTTGCCTAAACAAACTTCTAAGGCAGAATAACAAAGCGTTTAAATGGAAGAATAACAAACGTGCATTATGATACTTCAGATACTGTTCACCTCACATACTGTTTACTTTTGCATGTAAGCATAAGTCTATCAAAAATTGATTGCTATTTAATAGTAAACAATCCATACAGCTTTGTGCGTGCAGTTTTCAGCACACCATAATTTAGGATGCATTAATCCTAATCTTGCATTGGATACATTCATTGGCATTCAGCTCAGGTCTCCATATTTGTATCTTTTTTTCTTTTCTTTATTTTCTGTTTCTCATCTTGTATCTTGTTCAGTATCAGGTAGAATTTCTCAGAATTGGAAAGAGTAGATTCATTTTCGGTCTCAATTACTGAGAGATGTTTTAGTCCATCGATCATATTACAACCCTTCCCTCTCTCTGGGATGTTTTAAATGAGGAGATGAATTGAATTCTGGGAAAGGCTGACATCGCCCCAGAGCTGTTTGGCTCTGACAGGCCGTCACAGTCCACAGGAGAGAACAAGGTCTTCCTGTCACACAGAAACACTTCTCTTCTCTTAAAGGTTTTGCCCTCTTTTTATTGTCTTTTTCTTTTACTCTTCTATAATTAGCTGAAAGTTTTGAGTAGTCCATATATATATATATATATATATATATATATATATATATATAAATTATATTATTTTATATATAAACTGCTGCAAAATTGTTACAATTACATCTGAACACATTGTAACAAATAAACTATCCCAACAATGCAATATGCATTTTTAGTATAACTAGCTTTTTTTATATTTATTTCTTCACTCTCATAAATTTTTTAAATAATAATAAAAAAAAAATTTTAATGGCCATTTTTTATGTAAAAAAGGTGCATAATTGTGTTGAATGTTCACTTGTAGTGTTCTTTAAATTTTAAAACTATAATATGAATATTGTCTTAATACTTTTAATAATTCTTAAAAGTAAATTAATATTGAATGATTACTGATAATATAATACACCACAGTACCCAAGTGTGCACTCATGACTTAACAGACTTAAGCACTCTTTTAAAAATGACACAAAAAATAAGTACAATTTGTTTTATGTAATGTTTTGCCATGCTTCAAAAACTAAACCCATTTTAATGTGTTGACTAATATACTAAAGCACATGTACTTGATTAGAATTTTAAATGTAGTGTATTTTTGTTATTACATTTAAAGTTAATATATTTTTAAACTGCAAATTCATTATAAAGGTGTGAAAGTAAATGTGACAACACCTTATGTTTAAACACTTCAGTGATTATTCACTAATTAAAATAATTAGCAATTTTAAAGTTTGAGAAAAATGTTTTAACTTTTCAGTCCGAGTATATTATAATAAATAATAAACGCCTGATAAATGTGTCAAATGCTGTCTGGAAATGTATTTATACCACACAACTAGACACACACTTCAGCTTTGATCAAAGGATAGAAATCAGTGAAAGAGTATGAGCCCGAAGACTGAGGATTACAACATTAATAAGGATGTTAGAAATGGAGATGATCTGTAAATACTCCATTTGGAGAAAGAAAAGAGCAGCTTTAGAAACAGGCCAGTGAATTATAGCAGATCAAATCAAAATTGACATCGCTTGACAATTAATTAAAACTAAATGTGCGTTTGTGCATTAAAATGAGAGAGAGTAGCCATCAGCTGTCTGCAAGCGAAAATGCATTCATACAGCTGCTGCTATAAATGCTTTCATTCATAAATCATTCACAACAAAAGTCAAATATAATTGTGATGCATGTACAGCAGGATTGAAAGAACATTTGTTTAAATGCATGAATGTGTGTCAGCATGTTACTCATGCTTTGCTGCAGATGTGTGTGTGTGATGGTTTGAGTGACACACACACACACACACGTTTGTTTTTGTGAAAAGTGTGTTCATCCCATAGGTGTAATGGTTTTTATTCTGTACAAACTGTATATTCTATCGCCCTTCACCAACCCTAACCCTAACCCTAACCCTAACCCTAACCCTCAGAGGAAACTTTGTGCATTTTTACTTTCTCAAAAATACTCATTCTGTATGATTTATAAGTGTTTTGAAAAATGGGGACATGGATTTTGTCCTCATAAGTCACCCTCTCCTTGTAATACCTGTGTCATACCCATGACATTATACAGAGTTGTGTCCTGATATGAAACACACACACACACACACACACACACACACCTGTAGATTGCAGTAATCACTCATCTGGAGTTTGTGCATCTCTGACACGTGCAGTAATGAGAAAAGCTACATCTGTGTGCGAGTGTGACATCTGTGAATAATGCCACACATGTCCAGACGTCAGGAAATATGAGCGACACAGAGTCGAATGAAGCTCAGATTTCACCCAAACTAATACTGACAGGCAGATCATATCATAGATCATCCACGAGCAAACACATGTCAGTAACAGACACTCATGTGTAGGTATGTGATTGAGATCAATAGTGGACAAAGTCATTAACTCCCCTGCTGAAACCTGACACAGGCTGCGTGGAGAATAAAACACTAGTGTACTGCATAAAGCACAACACAATGCAACAATAAACATCTTACAAGCTGGAGCACGTGATATCACCACCTTAAAAGTTTGAGGTCAGCATGAAATCAAAACAGACTTCGAGTACGTTCCTCATCTTATAGTGAAAAGAAATGCTATTTATGCATGGAATAGAGTGTCTAATTGACAACATCATTGTCACTGACGGATGAAACACACGAATCAAGTATACTTGAGTAAAAGTACTACAATATAGTACTGATCCAGTAAAAGTATAAGTAATCCTTTTCAGTTTTACTGGAGTAAAACTGCAAAAGTTACTTTAAAGCATTAAAAGTAAGCCATTGTTTATTATTTATTTCAGCCATAGTCATGATAGTTATTAATAAGATATGCAGAATTTAAATATATATTGATCTGAAAATAAGCAGATTTTTCTTAAATTTGCACCAATACTTACACACTTTCAAAACAAGCAACTTCGCTGTACTAAAATAATAATTATATATATATATATACATATATATATATATATATATATATATATATATATATATATATATATATATATATAGATATATATATATATATATATATATAGATAGATATATATAGATAGATAGATAGATATAATTCAGTCTATGTATATTGTGTGTGTGTGTATTTATCAACTGAGAATGGTTGAGTACATTACATAGCTACATATACATAGACCTACCAAATCTACAATTACAACATGCCAAGTGTGTTAAGTGTGTGTGTGTGTGTGTGTGTGTGTGTGTGTGAGAGAGAGAGAGAGAGAGAGAGAGAGAGGGATGGAAAGAGATAGAGAGAGATCTGTGAAAAAATAAAACATTCACCCTTTGGGACTGTCATGTGACCAAGAGTATATCCTGATAAAAAAAGAAGAAGAGGCAAATCCGTGCCTCTAGAGTTGAGTCCTGCACCCCTCTGGGTTCTGGGGTGTGTAAGACATGTGGGGGGGTTGATCTGTTACCATGGAAACTCCATGTTCTTTCAATAGTGATTCCTGTTTTTTGCACATTCACTACTAGATCCTTGCTCTTTGATTCTCTTAGCACACATTCATATCCATACAATGAAAAAAAAAATCACGTTACAGAAGCTGAATGATAAATTCAGGATGAATTCAAGATCTTCACTATGAACTTCCTTATATGTTCCCTTAACGTTATTCCACAGAAGACTATTGCTTATAGCCTAAAGTCTAACTCCAAACCCCTTTCATTTTTCAATCTTCTGCTCACTTGACATACTGAAACACTTTTCAGCATCCAAACAAATCCTGACGGCTAAAGTCCAATCCCAGCTTATACTTTTTATTTTATTGCATATTGTGTCACTCAGGAATGTGTCACATTATAGAGGTAAGATGGGTTGTGAATGCTGTTTCGTGTTGATTCCTACTATACTGGCTTAGAGTAACAAGGGAAGGGAGAGAGAAAGTTAACTATTATGTAAAGGCAATTATTCAAAAATAGAGACTTCCTTCTCAGTGTTGAAAAATTAATACCTTATTAAGCATAACGTTATGAATTCTTAGGTTTTCAGTTAAAATCTCTCAGGTTCTGAATACCATAGTGAACGCTGAGTCCAGTCCATTATAAGCTCAGCACTGCTGTCGTCCTGTAATCAGACGATATGCTTGAACTCATTATGGTTTAGATCTCAGATTGCTCTGTTTAATGAAGACATTCCCTGGAGAAACTATAAAGCACAGACAAATAACTAAAAAAACACTACTTCAGTGTGAAACATCCTAAATCCTTCAGAAAAGTAAAAACATCTATTATGCATGAATTATTTTCTAAACAAAATAAAATGTTATATTACACAAAAAATATGATGCAAAACATTTGAAATCAGTCATAAAATTACAAACACGTACCATGTTACCCATAGCTATAAATAAACAAATAAATGAATAAATAAGATTTTTTTTACAGGAGAATCACTTATCTATTATGCATGTACAGTATAATGTATTATTTATATTCAAAACAAACATTTTTTTTTACTTTAAACACCATTGGAATCTTAAAGATTCTAATTCTGTCATGAAATCACAAATACGCCATTAACCATTGTTTTTACCGTTTAACAAAATAAAGAACTTCCATCATAAAGCATTCATTCATTCATGCATTTTCTAAGTGCATACAGTAAACTCTACAGTATTTTGAAACTGTGCACACCATGGTAAATGTGTGGAAGGGTCTCCAGTAAATGTCCCAATTAGGCCAAATGATCTAAAAACAAATCTGTAATTCTTCAACTGAGTGTCAGTGTAGAATGCACTCGATGAAAACAGAAAACATGCATACATTATTGATGTAAAATACCTGTCTGTCATTCACGGTCTCTCTTGATATCATGACGGTCAGCTGGTGATGAAGGACAGGTGTGCGGAGTCTTCAGCAGCTGTGGGCACATCTGGACCAGCGTCCTCACGAGGGCATCAAACGAGGTGACACCAGGAGGAAACAGGAAGGATGCCAGAGCACTTCCTCTAGAGTCCTTCCATCACGCAGCTGTGCATCTCGTAAAGGCCATATGTTGTAGATGTCTCATCCTCTCTCTCTCTCTCTCTCTGATTGTAAATCCTCCCGCTCTGTGGACTCCATCTGAAAACTAGTCTCTGGTCATTTTCAGGCTTTATTTTATTAGTGGAAGAGGTCTTCTGAGATGCTCGCTTGATATTTAATCTTTCCTTCATGACCTGGAAAACACTATTACATGCCGCTGGCTCCATACTGCCGTCTGCGCAGCTCTGGCACAGACAGACTTTATGGATTTTGTCTGTTTGACCATTAAAAAAGCTTTAATTGACTACATTGCATTCATTTATGTCTCGGTGACATCAGCGATTCCTTCATGATTTAACTGTTCAGACAAATGGATGAATTCACATAATAGTGTCATGCTCACAATCATAAATACTGTACTACACTTCCAGTATGCAAGCCATTATTTTACCTGTTAGTCACAGGATCAGATGAACTGCACAAACTTGAGGATTTTGAGCTTATTACAGGTTTATATCCTTCACTTCAAGGAATGGAAATATAAATAGAAATGATTTAGAGTTTTTTTTTTTTTTTTTTGCAAGCTGGTCTATGATTATGATAATGCAGGATTCCCAAACTAGGAGAATTTCTTATATATATATATATATATATATATACACACTAGACATGTATTATGATTACTACAAAAAAGTAAAAAGCTTTACTTTGAAATTTTACATTTTTGTGATTTAATTAATTATGAGTTTTTTATCAACTCACAACCACTAAGTTCAGGAAAACCTGTTATATAAAATAGTTTCACACCGATAGATGTCTCATAATCATAAAAATGACTGAATTTGGTCACTTTTTATGTTTGTTCTGGGTCAGAACCAGCTGAACTCTTATATATATGGTTATTGTCATAAGTTTGGCTATGTGAGACTTGTCCGCCAACACCATTATAAACCACACAAATGTGCATTTTATTTGAATGAACTATAACAAAAAGTAATATATGCAGATTGACTGATACGCAGAGCAAGTCCCAGCTCATCTTTCCTGAGGGTCCTGCAGGCCCCTATCTCTCCACAGCTTCAGAAGAGGAGTATTTTAATTAAAAACTGAATCAGAGATGATAAACAACCATTCGCAGACTGAGGAGAAGTGGACGGAAGGAAAGAAGAGTGTGGAAATGAACTGGGAGGCAAAGCACTGCAGACAGACGGAGAAATAAAATGGCAAATCCACACTCGAATAATCAGAGGAATCCAGTTTAAACCGAAAGGAAGGATGACAAAAAGACGCACATTTCTGTGACCTTTTGTGTCTTATTTGCTCCTGCGGTCCAGCTGAGGTGATGTTCAGGACCCAGCTGTGTTTCTGTCTTTAGTAATGTCAGGAGAAAACCTCTCTCATAAGTCATCTGTTCAGATCATGCATGTGTGATTAGATTTAGAGAACAGAAAAGAGAAAGCATTCGGTGAAACAAGACAGCACAAGTATAGTACTTGCATGAATACATTTGAGTCCGAACGACCAATAGCTGGCATATATATATATATATTACAGCCATTTTATACAGCTCATCTGTTTTCAACATTGGTTATAATCAGAAATGTTTATTGAGCAGTAAATCAGCATATTAGAATGATTTCAGTAGGATCATGTGACACTGAAAATTAAGCTTTGAATCACAGGGATAAATTACAATTTACCATAATTCAATAGAGAAAATAGTGCTTTTAAATTGTTATAATATTTCACAATATTGATGTCATTTTGTTTTCTTCTCTTGTCCTAACCTGTCGGCCAAATCCAACTGAAAAAGAGAAAATGCAGAATTTATTGCATCATTAAAGCTGCAGTAGGTAACTTTTGTAAATCTATATTTTTTACATATTTGTTAAACCTGTCATTATGTCCTGACAGTAGAATATGAGACAGATAATCTGTGAAAAAATCAAGCTCCTCTGGCTCCTCCCAGTGTCCTATTGCCATTTGCAGAAAGTCATCCTCTCCCGGTAAGAAACAACCAATCAGAGCTGCGGTCCGTAACTTTGTTTGTGTTCAAAATGTAGAAAAATTTATATAATAAGCGAGTACACCATGAATCCATTTTCCAAATCGTGTTTTTGGCTTGTCCTGAATCACTAGGGTGCACCTATAATAAGTGTTTATATTCGGACTATTTTAGATTGCTTCGGGGATACCGCGGTGGAGTAACCCAGTACCTTTGTGATTCTTCATAGACATAAACAGAGAGAAGTAGTTCCGGCTACGATGTTCTTCCGCAAGACGCAAGCAGTTCGGTTTATTAACCGCTAGAGCGTCAAAAGTTCCCTACCGCAGCTTTAATTTCAGAGGTAATATAGTAAGTATGAGATCGGTTTAGGTCAGTAACCAAGGTTGTAGCAGGTCTGAACTACAGTAGTGGCCTATCATTGTTTCTATGTGTTGAAGACGCTCACATTTGAGACCAATCAGCAAATTAATAAAATCATGTAGCTCGTTTTCACACTGAACCTTCTTGTCTGTGTGTGTGTGTGTGTGTGTGTGTGAGAGAGAGAGAGTGCAGTTCATTTGCCTTTTATTGCCTGCTGGTCATGCTCTGGTTTGCATATCAGATGAATCATCTTTCCGAGGTGTTGGGTCACAGTTAAATTGAACATCTTGGAACCAATTTATTCCATTAGGAGCTCCGAGTCCAGGACCGGAATACTGACAGCCAATTTCAGCTCCTCTAAAGCGTCAAGCATGAAGGCTGCGACAAAAGATGATAGATTTAGCCAGACAATAGGTATGTGGGCGCGTTTCTGTATTTGAGCGGGTTTATGGAGTAAGATCTCTCTCAATGCTGCCATGATTTTATGTCTCTCTCGTCCATTGTACCTTGTTCTTTTCATTCATAATTGACTTTGGATTTTAAAGGACTACTACAGTCCTCTCACAACACGGCGTGAGATCTCATAAAGAGGCCGTAATTGAGGACGAGCTCCGACACGTGTCAACACATCCATTACTGAGCGGAGAAAGTGTTACGACTCTCGTCTAATCCCTTCTATTGTCCATCACCGGCCTTTGTGTGTCCACTTCATTTCCCTTCGTTTGAACAAAAAAAAAAAAAAACACTTGTCTGTACTAAAGAAAAAGTCAAACGCTGTTCAAACTGCCTTTACAAGAAAATGGTTTAAAATGGAGCTGAATAAAAAGAAGTCAGAACAAAAGGCTGAGGAATTAAAAAAATAAAATTTGGAAGTAAGTTTGTATTCATTAGCTGCTAGTGAGCTAGAAGAAGTGCAGTGTAAAATGATTCGAGCTACAAACCAGCGTGTTTATAATTATAACAATACATTAAAACATTATGATAAGAAATAACAGTTTGAAATACCGAGCAAAATATCGGACTGTGTTTCTACAGGTAAAATAACTGGAAGCTAATGACACCAGACGTTTCGCACAACATCCAATTTACAAATGGCGGCGCTCGCTCTTGAGTTAAAAATATAGTTCTGACTGTACATAACACATACATAGTTATTTTTTGTGCGTTTTTTTGCACACCTTACAAATGTTATACTTGATTTGGCAAATCATCCTGTTGAAAAGAAATGGTTTCCACTAAAACAATACTATTACAAGTCATCAACTGTTAGTTATTAAAACCAATACCTAATGGTTTAGCAATGGGTTCAATTTCGTGTAGAATTGGGCTACTTGTAAATTGTTGGCGGGGGTTGAGTTTTTCCCCCTGTGGTTTGTCTCTCTTTTTTTGGTTTTTAAGCATTGACTGTAAAATATGTATTTTAGGTATGGGATGTTTTCAATTGATGTTTAGGCTGGTTTTGCTATAGACCTGGCAACCCTGTCCAGTAGTGTCTTTTGGGCCAAATTCCATTGGGATTTAATGGATTTAACATGGCACCAATTCAATCAAACCATTTACCAGTAGAGACCCACAGGGACCATTACAATTTTCATTAAAACCAATACATTTCCAATTATAAATGTGTTTTTTTTTCTTTTTCAGCAGGGCAGTGACCAGTTCTTTCTCTAAACTGCAAACTGTTGGGGAAAAGGTCAAGCTGGTTAGTTATCAGAGCACATATGAGCAGAAACACAAAATTTATTGGTTGCTACTGATTCTAGAAACCAACCTGACCTGGTTTTTCCAACAGGAACAGTGCTGCAAATCACTCTATCACACACTTGATTAAATTTAGTCCTTCAACATGCTTATTATCTTGATTTTAACTGGGAGGCTGAATAAGATGTCGTTATATGATTTATTAATGTCCAATTTCTCCCCGCTGCACACCTACAGGACGGATCTGATAATGTAGAGGTGATAGAGAGATACAAAGAGATGGATTTTGGATGGAAAAGAGAGTGTAGATGATTCTTTAGATCCGTACAAATACAGATTATTCAACTCTGTTCACTACTTTAAACATGAACACATCACAATTAAATTGAACCAAATCTACTGTTTTAGTCTGAGACCTAAAACACTGATATACGAAGAAGTAAAGACACACACCATCTCATGAAGATTCATAATCATGCCAACAGTGAGCTGACAGAATATTTGTACTATTCTCCTGAAACTTATTCTGGCAAAGCAGTATATTGTCAGAAAACGTGACGTTACCAAGCACACTTGATGTATTTAGGTAACTCGAGAACACGCTCACAACAGAGGAACTGGAAGAGTTTTTTACAGGAACTGAATATGACACAACATCTGAGTTTTGAAACTAAAACAGGGTTTGTGTCGTTTCCAAAAGTCTCTGCAAATCGAGGATCAAAACCTCTGGAGAATGTGGACGCCCCACGGAGCCGCAGCAGTTTTAAAGCAGAAACTATGGGGCTCAAGGCAAAATAACCAGCCCTGAAAGTCAGAATCATCTACTGAGAGCAATAATGCTGTCTAAACCTGACATATTCTTTCATGATGCTCTTCAGGCTAGCAATAACAATAATGATAATGATGATGAGATAAGTTCGTGCTGCATTCATTTTTACTCATTCTGCTCCCTTTATGACTCTGTGTTGTTGCAGTTTACAAACTGTAATGTTGACTTGCATTAAATGTTTAGCTTTGCATGTAATGTACACATAGGAACAGACTGAGAGTGATTCCGGACAGCAGTGACACGAGCACAAGTTTTCTTCTAAGAGCATCTATATAGCGAATCTGGCCAATGTTCCAGCGTTTGCCTTTCCAGAATCCCACCGAGAGAAAATCCCACGGAGCATTCTGTGATCACTTTCCAAATATGAGATACAGAGCAAATCTGATGCCTGCGACATTGATGCATTGATGCGAGTGTTTAACATCCAGAATCTTCATGAATCATCTGCTCCTGTGTTTACGGCTCTTCAGATTATATTTCAGAAACAAGCGGATCTGCGCTCATCCAGTGTTGAAGAAACTGAAGATTCTCGAAAACCAAACTGGTTTAGATGCAAACAGGAAATGAAGGTGATTGGGAATCTGTTTATAACTTACAGTTTCAATATTTACTGCCCTGGATGTTTTAAAAGTTATCTTTCTGCTGATAGTACCAGACATTATGTAGGTCATTACAATATACTGTACGTATTCTTTGTTGGCTTTTTAAAGATATAAATCTCTTCAGCTTTGGCTGGATGCATAACCTTTAATTTATCTTTTAGTTTTCCATATCTTCTAGTTTGTAGAAAGTGTATTCAGCAGTGTTTTGTAGTAATCTGTGAAACGGGTGACTTGTAATATTTCCAAAATATTTCCCATTTAGAAGCAGTGTCTGTAACCTTAAGAGCCTAGTATTTTGGGGGTTTTAAAACAGCAGTTTTTACGATTATGACTCTGCATTGAGAAAACATGGCAAGACCCAAGAAGGATTGTGTCAGCAAACCTCAACATTCACCTCGAAGACCCTGTTTCCACAAAAACCCACCGCTGAGAACATCACAAAAGCCAACATCCATGAAAGAGCCACAACTGCTTTACTCACAGACACCAGAGCTCAAATCTGAAGAAGAAAAAAATGGTGTTGTACGATCATAAAACTTCAACATCTGCCCTGGTCAGACAGATCTTATAACCCATCCACTGTGGGCAGTTTGGAGAGAAAAGTTAAAGACGGATGGTTACATGCTAGTCTGTTTTAGCCAGTGATAAAAAAAAAGGAAATGCATTGACATAACTTCCATGCCCTTAGTTGTACTTTGACATAAAACCAATATCTCGCTTGCTTGCTACTAAGTGTCTCGAGCAAAACCACCTTCAAAACCGTATCATGCATGAAGCAAACTGCTAGTCAAAACTAGTCAAAGACAGTCAGTCAGTGCAGAATCAGTCAGGTCTGGACTAGAGTTGCACTGCCACCTAGAGCTGTTCTTCAGTGTTGCTGGTCAAACCTTGTTTAAGACCAGGAGAAACACATTCAGTCAAGTGTGTGTTATTTATATAAACTGATAGTATTTATGTAGAGTACGATACAAAACTAAACAAAAGTTTGAACATGGATAGCAAACATAACCCAACATGTATAAAATGAGTTGGACAAACACACTGGAGTAAACAGAGTGTAATCTGTCACAGCAGGATAATAAACCGTCTTTACACCATTCAACGATGCTTGGACCACATTATTATGATTCTTCCATTCACACTCACTCAAAATTAAGGACTTATTGTTGATTTGAGGACCATTTTGAAGGACTGTCAGGTCTGAAGAAACACTTAACTCAAGACAAACACCTTCAGTTTGCTTTTATATATATATATATATATATATATATATATATATATATATATATATATATATATATATATATATATATATATATATATATATATATATATATATATATAACCTAAGTGACCCTGAAGCACAAAACCAGTCTTAAGTCGCTGGGGTATATTAGTAGCAATAGCCAAACATTGTATGGGTAAAAATTTGATTTTTCTTTTATGCCAAAAAGATATTAAGTAAAGATTATGTTCCATGAAGATATTTTGTAAATTTCCTACCATACATACATCAACATTTTTTGATTTGTAATATGCATTGCTAAGAATTAATTTGGACAACGTTAAAGGTGATTTTCTCAGTATTTAGATTTTTTTTTTTTTTGCAAATATTGTCCGACCCTAATAAACCATACATCAATGGAAAGACTAATTATTCAGCTTTCAGATGATTTATAAATCTCAATTTTCGAAAAATCGATGGTTTTGTGCTCCAGGGTCACACACAAACACACACACACATATATCAAATTAAAAAAATCGGAGACTCAGCATTATATTGTCAGCATTGCATATGAAAAACATGTAGATGAATTTCAGAATTCTTAGTCCTATAACTTTCTAGTGTCAGATTTTAATCTAAAGAATGATTATGATATTGATGAACTATGGTATTATAGTGTCCAAACACTCTCTCAGCCACTCAAATACAGTCACACACACTTGTGCGCTCCAGCGGTCAGAAAGGCTTAACCGTGGTTATTTTTACAGAACCAATAACAAGTCCTTTATTTGAAAGGCAAAGTGTTTGGACTTGCATAAGTGAAAAGGTCAGAGCGCCGGCGAGAGCTGAAACAGATTCAGAAACCCAGAGAGAAGTGATTGAACGCTGCAGTCTGAGACTCAAAAGAGCTGTGGACAGATGAAGGTCAAACTAAAGTCTGAAATGATTTCTAAAGATACTTCATCCTGCACAGTATTTGTGGAGTTTGGCCCTGCATTCTGGGACAAAACACTCTTCTGACCCGTGAATGGCCGCTTCATTGAGCACAGACATCCTCTTGTGTTCACAGATCTTTAAAGAGTCTGGTATTAAACAGCTATATAACTTTTGTATAATGGCGTTCTGGTGTCCAAATTCAAAGCTACATCAGAGATGCAGTTTAGACTTATAATAGCAGAGGCTCCATTACCCATGAATATCCCAAACATATGTGGCAGTGTTTACTGAATCCATGAAAATAATAGAGCAGTGTGTCCTTTCATGAAGACCAAGAGAGAGCTTGCAAAATGACTTGCACATGTTCAGACGTTTGTGGAAACATCTCCATCTCTGATGAGTGTGTACATGCCATGTTCTGAATACAACACACACAGACATTACCGAGAAACCATGAAAACCTTCAGTTCTCAGAAAATTATATATATATATATATAAAACACTGTAAAGGGCAAGTCATGATTTAGATTTAATCAATGTTTGTCTAATTTTTTCCCCATAAATCAAGTACATTAATGTCTATAATTTGCCCTATTTATTATTTTCTTTGTATGCCAGAGTGCACTTCATGTTTATAAGTACTACAGCTGATGGAAATAACTTTTTTTTTTTTTTTTTTTTTTACATATTTATACATATTAACAACGGATTTCAGCTGTAGGAATATAATATAAATTCTAATATTTCAATGACAGAGGCAAGGTACTAAGGTAACTCTTAATTGTTTGGACTCCAGGTTACACGTTTCCTTTAACAGTTACTGATTTGCCAAAATCATCAGGATGGAAACTTTTCACACCTTCACAGTCCAATTTCAATGTGCAACAGCAAATGAAACACTGAAAGGGACATGCACACGGTTGTGCTCAAACCCGCTCCTGTTAAGCGTGCAGAAACAAACACAGGAAGTCAACGATGTCTCTGTTGGAGAACAAAGCAGCACTGTAGACACTAGGCATGTCTTACAATTGTATAACTGTGAATGAAAATAAATACCCAGTCTGAGTGGCTGCAGGTGGTTGAGAGATGTAGTGCCACTTTGCTCACATGTGTGCATATTTTCAATTTAATGCCAATATTTTTTGTCTTTAACATATGGAGCTTTAAAAAAAAATGTGGTGATATATATATATATATATTTCTGTATCGATTAAAATCACTTCAATCTGTTCAGATTTATATGCCTTGTGCTCAGGCATTTCACAAGTCCAGGTGGCTTTTCTTTTCTTTTTTTTACAGGTTGACCGGTGCATGTTTTGACAGAAATGTATGACACAGAGCAATACTATAATACAAATAAATTCACAAAACCATTTTTCCTTCACTGGGGTTATGTTAAATATTCAATCTTTGCGACCTTTTAGAGTTACTAATATTTTTACAGTTACTAATATTTTAGATACTAATAGGTCTACATTAGAGATACTAATAAACAAATCGTTCATTACACCTTTAGTTAATTTTCTGTAGCAATAAGCATTTATCTGTGAACCTGACTTTTTCAGATTTGTCCTAATCCTTTTTAATCTGTATAAAAAAAGTAAACTATTTTTTACATATGCAAGACTAAATGTATTTTCGTCTCCAGTCCTGAGTATTGAGTTCACCTGATTTTCGTCCGTCATCTTTTAATGTATCTGACAACGGGAAGATGAGGAGTACACGATTGGTGAACGTCAATGCCAGCATAATTCCCGCCACAACAGCCCACGCTCTGACGTTCTTCCCGCCTGCGTGTGAATTTAAAAAACCAGGCGCGCGACTTCACCTCAATGGCTGCCAGGATTCAGAGGTTGAAGACGAGAGGAAAAAGCCCGCGCTTCCTCAGGTTGTCATAGCAGCCTAACCGTTCGTCCTCTATCCTACGAGTTTTTCGACGGCGACAATCAACAGAGGGCGATAAAAACGACAACAACAAAATTATATACATTACCTTAATATAACCTTAAACACATTACGACCTGTCTTCTGTAATCTTTCTCTCACGTTGTCTGAAGAGCTGAACACAGCCCATTGTACGGACTTAACATTTTTCATCAGGAACCTGATTGTCTTGAGGATGGTAAGTTAACTCTACTGGTTGTTGTCATTCTTCACTGGACTAAACGGTTTAATAGAGCTGCCGTTTTTGTTCTTTTTTTAAAAGTTGATATATAGCGCAAGTATAACAGCACATAGCCATTTAATAGCACATATAGTATCTGGCTAATTTGAGCCTTCTTAAAACAATGTTGTTACAGCAGACCACAAATTGAGCACCATAAACAGCATGCGAGGCATTTACTAATACAGGTTACCAAAAGGGGATGGAAAAAGTTATTGAGGAAAACATTAACACTAATACACTAAATTTGTCTGTCACAGGATGGATCATGGTCTAAAAAACAAATTGCTAATCACTATTTTATCACCAATGTTGTTGACAGAACTTTTATTAAAGACATAATGTCATTAATGCATTTATTTATAAACTTTGAATAAAGTCAAAGATTTAAGCTCCAGAGAGACCAAATCAAATGACTGGTTGAAATCCTCAGCAAGCAGGGAACACAGACAAATAATTCAAAGTGGTAATATTTTATAAGGAAACTTTATGTGTGCATGTGAAATTCACTTTTCATCTCGAGACAGAAAGCAGTTCTTGCAAATTTCCAGTACAGCAGATAATGTTTGATATTAAAGAGTACAAAATAAAAATAAAAAAAATAAATCAGAATTCCAAATGCTTTTATTCTACTTTGCAGATGTAAGAGCAGGCTTTTGGTCCAAGTCTTCAAATCTTCTGAAGCCCAACACTTTTCCCTCCCTCTACCCTTAAATTTCTTCTCACTTGAATTCAACCCTTCCAATTGCAAATCACCCCCGCCGTTCATTACGGAGCATGTTGGTATTGGACACACGATTGCATAGATTTGTTAAACAGTAATTTAATTTTAATTAAGACATAATGGAATGTTCATTAAGACTACAGCTCTTCCACTCCTTCCCCTCAACCTCCAGAGCTGTACATTGGGTCCCTGCCCCACCCTACAGAAAGAAAAAAACGAGTGTATAACAAAAGGAAAGGACAAAATGAATGGGAGAGAGAGCAACCTGCAACTACCAGGCACATTTGTACTTATTTCTTACTATATAAAATTCTCTTTTCAACTGTTGATTCATCAGCTGTGTTGTCATAGGCTCTAGTGGAGGGTCACTACAAGGCTATGCTGCTCACATCAGCACTGAAGCTCTCACACAGACATTCAGTAATATCTGAGAAACAATTAGAGATGGATGGCAGATGGACATTAATTACAGTTAATAAATCCTTAAGGGACATGTCTACTTGAGTCAGGGAGTCAATAAGAGAACGCTGTATGGATGATTGGGGAAGGAAAACAATAAATCGACTAGGTATTTTTGTAGCTTCATTCTTCAACCCCTCAGAAAACAGACCTGTAGCTACCTAAACCTGCCTACAGTACTCCGCAGGGGTGAAACTGCTTATTTTATAATCTTTGCTTATGACCTGAAGCCCAGTGTGACCATTATAGGTAGTCAGACAGTTCTGTGTACTGGAAAATAAGTATGTACAGCGTAGAATCCTGCTAACTCAAAATTGCTGGAGAGGACCGAAATAAAAAGGGAGGAAAAAGCTGAGGTTAGATTTTCAAAGAGTTCCACCGATCCAGCAAAATGGGTTAAGAGGGCATGTCACAACTTCCCTATCAAATCACTTGAGTCGTTCTTTCCCTTTTCCTATGATATACAGCCTTGCTATATGCCAAATAACATATTCCAATGCCAAACCAAACCTCCCACCCCACCAACTCTAGCAAGAAAACAATGAAAAAAAAGAAAAGAAAATAGCATGTTAACTGGAAAAGCTTGTGCCCTGCCCGCCGGGGTAGAGGGTGCAGGTTAAGTGTCTAGGCATAGACTGCAGCCAAAGCTGATTCTTTAAGTGCTCTTTAGTTCCATCCCATAACAACCTAGTAGATTTAATTGATAATTAATATTGTACTAATTTAATGAGCCCAATGGCTTAACACTAACTGTCTTTACAGGTAACTGCTGGTGAGGATTCACTAAAAAGCTGGAAAAATATTGAGTTCTTTCATAGTATGCGTGTCATTTTAAGAGGAATCAAAAGAAGATTAAAGAACATGAGCTGTGGCTACAGTCCAAAGCCACGCACCCTCTTCCCTTGACACTGAATCTGCAATATTAAACTTCTCTCTTCTCTTCCATCCTACAACTTTCCTTAAGCTCTCTCCAAGACTGACATGTTTAACACAGAATTAAAGGGTTATCCCTCAATGCGTGGCAAGCTTCATCAACAGTTATTTGCTCTTCCCAAAATGCCATGATAACCCCCTTCCCCCAAACATCTATCCCCCTCCCCCGCAAGTGTGCTATGAAGTCCTATTTCCAACACTCTTAAATATCTTCCTCTTCCTCAGGAGCACTGATCTATTTAAGGACTGGATGGTTGAGAGAAAGACAGATGCGGCTCTCATCTATCTAGTCTGTGAGAAGATCAGCACTGATGCAGGAGAGAGAATTGCTCTGGAGTTCTGGAGTTAGCCTTTAGAGGTCGCTCTCCCCATACAGGGCGGTGGAGAAGGACATGTAGTCAAGAGCACCAGGCTTCGCATCGGGGCCCGTGTATGGTGCCATTCGGGCAATGCAGTACTCTGCCTGGTCAGGAGGAAGCTCACGCCTCAACTCCTCAGCTGTGATAAAGTTCTGAAAAGGAGAACAGATGGGGATAGGTTGAAGTGCCATACAAGAACTCTGAACAATTTAGACGGACATCCTGGCATGCATATTCTTACCTTGTCTCCGGCTAGGATCTTAAATGAGGCGATGACTTGGTCTGCAGTGTCTGTGTCGGTTGTTTCCCTTGACATGTAGTCGATGAAGGCCTGGAAGGTCACTGCTCCACTGTTGTTGGGGTCAACAATGCCCATAATACGAGCAAATTCGGCATCACCCTGAAGAACAGAGGTTAGAGGTTAACCCAGATAAACCATGAGGAGAGTCATCAGAATCAAAAGTTAAGACACCATATTTGAAGCAAATGAAAATGAGGCTGTAAGAAACTGGCATACAGATGGGTCAATGCATTGATTTTAAGACTTGAATGGTCACCTGAATGGTAAACACCAAAGTGCACAGTAGTAGAACCCACTGAATGCTAACTAGGGATGGGTCACGATTATCAAATATTCAATTAGTTGATTTAATAAGTTTTCGAACACATTGTCTCACATGCACACTGCAGACATGCGTAGCAAATTACGGTTACAGTAACCTGGGACGATATCAAATAAGAGTTCTGTGTGGACCACAAACAGAGAGAGGCGTGAAAAACAAATAATGCGTTCTACGGAGTCACTGAAGGGACATAGTTAGCGGTAGCCTGTTACATTAAAGTACATAACATTTCACTTACCACATAAACTGAGTAAAGAGAAATGACTGATAGGACGATGGTGAAAGATTATTTTGTTCCTGAGAACCACTGACAAACATCTAATCTTGTAAAATGTGTGCTAAGTAATGCTGCCCTGTAGTATAAACACAGTAAGTGTGATCGCGAATCTCGAAAGTGAATTTCAAAACCGATAATAGCAGCTCCCTAATACCTGTGATTTTTAAGATGTGACACTTTTTTTTTTTTTAAATACCCAGTGGTTTTCGAATATTATTTTTGCTTGGAATGCCCATCCCTAATGCTAACTTAACATTCTATCCTTCAGCCCCATTGTCATTTGTTCCAAATTAATACTGCATCTAAGGTGCTTGACTGTGGTCTATTATGGGATGACCAACTGTGGTTCTAGACAGCACAGTCCTGCAGAGATCTGCTTCAACCTTGATAAAAACACTTTCTCGATCCTTCCAGTAACCCTTAGACCTTGATTAGGTGTTTGATTAGGGATGGAGTGAAACTCTGCAGGACTGTGGGTCTCCAGGACCAAAGTTGGCCACCCCATGTATATTAAAATTAGGCCTGTCGCAATTATCAATATATCGACTTTTCGCACAATATATGTACATGACCTCAGTCATTTTTGGTAACGCAATACATTGCCCATTATATTTACGTAGAAATTAATGTCTTCCATGTTTTTGCATTCCAATTTTTTCATACATAACGTGGTAAAGTTGGTGCTGGTTTAAAAAAAAATAAAAAATACTTCTACAAAAAATAAAAATAAAAAAGTTTCATCTGCAGATATGGACTTGTTTAGGGATCTGTGCCTTTGTGCATACAAACATCTGACTGCTAAGTGGGCATTATGTTTTTCATCAGTACAGTGCACCCTTAAATGTACAGAGAATATAAGGTCCAGGAAAATCTGTAGATGGAAAAATCAAGTTATTTTGATTTTTTTTTCTCTTCTACTTGTTACTTTGTACTTTTTGTTAGAAAATGTTTATTTACTATTTATTCAAGTTTAAGGTATCTAATATTTTGATAATTTCAATGATCTAAATATTCTTTAGAATTAAAAGTTTGTTGTCATTTATTATGCAGTATTATGCTTTTATATTATGATTATATTTACAGTGGCATAAAATGTTCTTAAATCGACAATAATAATAATAATGTTTAAATCGCAACTATTTCTATATATCGCACAACAAAAAGTTATCGTGACAGGCCTAATTAGAATCTTTTCAGTAATCATTTTTTTCTTTTAACTAAAAATATTAAAAGTAACCAATGATATCCGACAAAAAATATTTTTTTTTTTAGCACCAAGCAAAAGCAGGAATTCAGGAGAAACCGTAGACTGAGAAAGGAGGTAGCAGTACCAGGGTGTTCCCAGTGGAAATGAGTAGTGCTCTGAAATCGTCGCTGTCCATTATCCCCGTGCGCTTCTACAGTTCGCAAAGGGAAGGATGAGAAAAGAAACAGGAAGGATGCATGTGGAAAGCAGAGGATTTGGGAAGATGAAGAGGTTGCACGCGAACAGAAAAGTTTGATAGAAGAATCAGAATGAGTTTGTACCAAAGACAAGTAAGAGAAGGAGGGAAGTTATAGCAAGGACAAGTAAAAAAGAAGAGAAAAAGGAAGCAGTGAGAAACATAACACATGAAAGCAAAACCTTAGCTGACCTGCAGAGGGCACCTTTTCAAGCAGCAGCACAACAGGTGAGTGAGGGAGTTAGTGAGTGATGGAATGAATGAGTGAGGCAGCGTGTGCGCGCACACACACACACACACACACACACACACGGCAGCCATCTCAACCCTTTCTTCTCTGGGGTCATACCTGCTTGTTGTTCTCTACGTCGTAACCCAGACTGATCAAACAAGCCTTGAACTCCTCAGCTTGTAAGACACCACTGTGGTCCTGTGGTAAGCCAATAACGCAAGTGGATGGACCAATCAGGGCATGCAGATTAGGATTGATGATACCGATACACAATGACATAACAGCATGTGTGATATGGAGGCAGTGCCATGACAAAAAAAAATGATGGAGACAAAACATTGAGGATGTCAGACACATGGGCTGATGGCTAACAAGTCTAATGAAACATACTTATGACAGTTAGTGACCTGATTTCTTACAAATGTCATACATAACATTCAGCTTATGATATAAGAGGGCCATTATGCAATCACTATATCAATATCTTTAATTTAAGGTTACTAAATTTCTCCACTTTAACATAAAACCCCCTCATTTCTTCACCTCCACTAGACTATATTTACATATTTGCTACAGGTGGCACATCTCAGATCAGAGGTGTTTGAGGTACAGTATATTTAAAGACGTTTTTCCTCCCATTAGTGCCAGAGTAAGTGGAGAAAATGGAGCAAATATTAAAGCAAGTCAAACCAAAATGTTAAACTGAGGTCCATATTTATCATGCATTAATCACCCTGAATTTAAACACAGCCATTCACCCTGACATAAGCAACACTGACTACATTTATTCTTTATTGACAGATTAATCTTTGCAATGTTGTGTATTTTCTGTGGCCTGCAGCTCAGATCTATTTACTAACACAGTTACAAACACACGAACCTTTTGATTTTTAAAGGAACAGTTCACTCAAAAATGAGCTCAATTTGGGAATTCCAAAATGCAAGACTTTCTTTAAGTGGAAAACAAGATGAACATTCAATTTTGAAGCACTGTATGCAAAACACCATTGGTTTTTATGGCTCTTGTAATCAGTCCTGACATGTCAATGCTTTTTTTTGTTAAAATGAAAATTTGTCCGTGTTTGAGTGATCTATTCCTCTACAACACTAACCTCGAATTACTTTCATGGTCTTACAAATACTTATTTTTTCAGTTAAATTAAGTGAAGCCCATTTCACACACAGTCAAACATGCAAATGAGTTCCTGACCTTGTCGAAGTGATTGAAGGACGTGCGGTACTCGTGAAGCTGCTCCTGGCTGATGCCTTTGGCATCACGTGTCAGAATCTGGTTCTCGATCTCATTAATGGTGCGGGCAATAGTAGTAAGTAGTTGCTCCCAACCAACACGAAGGTGCTATAGAGGAGAAAAAAGGCAATTGAAACACTGTCAAGTAACAACACAGCTAAACAAACTTCACACTAGAGGGGAACAGCATGTAGGAATTGCAAACACTTGACCTAAACAATACATCTATGGTTCCTGATTAGCTTCAACATGGTTTCAATGTGTGTGTTGTGATAGGCATACCTCCATAGTGTAAGCAGTGTATTTGTTGTCAAATATAAGTGCTTCTTGGATGAGCTGATGGTCTCCCTCCAGCTGGTCAATGTTGGGTTTGTATTCAATGATGCTCTGCTCATACTGACGGAGGTGGGTCAGCTGATCTTCCAGCGTTCCATTCATCTCAATTGATATCCGCCCAATCTCCTACAATTATCACGCCATGGAGACACAGATGAATCATTCTATATTTTTCTTCTTTGGAAAAAGATGAAATCGTCAAGGTACAGAAACAGAGGCAACTATACCTCCATCTTATTTTGGATCCATGGTCCAATCATGTTGGCCTGGTTGGCAAACTGGCGTCTGAGATGGTCATTAGACTGCTGACGTGCGAGTTCTTCCTGAAGAGCCTGATCACGCTGTGGAACCAGTTGCTGCACCTTTAAAAAGACACAAGATAACATCAATACTTGCAAACTTAACTCATTTGTAAACCCACACACCTAGAGGAAGCAATGTCTCATTCACAATACAAACAGATCTTACCTTCTCCCACTTCTTGTCAATGCTCTGAGGGGTGATGGTGGTGTAAGGATTGTTTCCAGCCAGTTTGATACCATTGTACTGTGCGATTTTCTGAACTTCAGCCTGGATGGCCTGAATAGACTCCCGCTCTTTGTTTGCCTCTGGAAGAGTTGATTTGAACTGGTCATGAGCCGTTAGCAGTCCCTACAAAAAGAGAAAGAATTGAAAAGTCAAAAGTCAGAGAAAGGATTTTTGCATCCATTGCATGCATTGTTTTGTTCTGAAATGGAATATCCAGAGATAGAACCATTACAGACGTCAAGCAAGATGGAAAGATTACGAATACAAAACATTTTGCAGTACCTGGATCTCCTCGATGTTGTGTACAATGAACATGTCCTGAAGGTCCTCCATGGCTCCCTCCATCCAGTTGTTGAACGGTGCTGCTCTCTTGGCGTATTCCAGGTACAGCTCATCAATAGACTCCAGCTGTTTCTCCGTTCTCTGTAATACAGATAAACATGCAGTCAATATTATAAAATGTACAAAAATGCCAGGAAGTGTCTTCCCGAGAAAGCATGCGTACCTCAAGAGATTCTCTCCGATTCTGTGTGAGGGAACCCAGAGCATCCCATTGCTCACAGATCTTTTGACAGCGTGCATTAACACTCGGGGAGTCGTAATAGTCCAGCTCACTACAACACAGACACAAAATAGTTTGAAGACAGTCTCAACTTCACTTACAGCCAGAATTTTTAATTTCATCAATTAGCCCTCTGTTGTTTGTTGCCTCTATTGTTTTGTAGTTTTCTCACTTGAGCTCCTGTGCAATGGCGGCAATCTGCTCAACTCTATCCTGGTGGGCAGCAAGATCACTTTCGAACGCCTCGTGCTTCTTCAGGAGAGCTTTGATCTCAGACAGAGTTGCAGTCTCATAATCCTTCTGTTTTAGCATTGTCTCCTTACCTACACAAACAAACACAGATCAACTTAGATCTATTAAGACTTTAGATCACTTGACTGTTTCTTAAGATGGCCATTTTTGCACGGCTGTCAAGACTCTGCATTCATGAGATTCAAAACACTGATGGAAGAGTCATAAAGGAGCAGTCTGTTAATGTATACCAAGAGCGATTGGTAAATTACTGCAGGTGAATGTGAATAATTGTCAAAAACATCAGTAAGATCAGGTGTAGTTCCTGTCTCCATACCATCTGTCCAGCTTTCATGGATGGCTGCTTTCTGACGGAACTTTTCTGCAAGATGATCAAGTCTCTCTAAACGACGGATCTCATTCAGTAGCCACTCTTCATAGCCTTTCTCTGCCCCTTCCAGTTTATGCCATGCGCCATTAATATCCTAGAAAGAAAAAAAGAAAGAACTTTTCAGCCAAATATCTTTCAGAATTGAGCCAATGGTTCAATTCAGAGGTTGAGAATCAACAAGTTTCATCATAGCGATAAAGCAAAGACTTAAGTCTTATAAATTGAATTGCACATGTACTACACGTTTCTTACCGACACCATGCGTCCCTCAGATGGCATAAAGGCTGGTCGGTTGCTCAAACGGAGTTTGGTTTGCAGTGTGTTGAAGTTGATCTCTAGCTGACACTTCTCCTGAACTTTGGGTGGTTTGTGAACACGACGGTAATCGCGGAAATCTTCCAATTTCTGCTGCATTTCTGTCATGGTTTTCTCTGGAGCGCGGTTTTCCAACCACGGGATTGTCCGACGAATCCACTCCAGCAGCTATAAAGTGTGCAATAAAGAAATTAATAGAAGATCAACAGAAAACAGTCTCCTCTCAAACATACTGAGACATTTAAACTAAAACACTCGTGTAGTTTGTCTAGAAATAGGTCTATTTGAATACCACACAAACTCACATCGCTGGCCAGTTTTTCATAGTCCTCCATCAGGTGCTCATTCTCCTGATTAACTGCCAACACCTTGCAGATACGATTGGCTGCTGTCTCAGCCTATCACAGAAGAGGACAGTTACAATCGTAATACATCACGCATCTTTCTAAATATGACATTTTATCCAATCATTCCTAAAACATTGAACAGCACAATTTTTCCTACACCACTTTATAGTGTATACCATATGTTTAAAGGAACAATCAACTTGTTTTGAAAATAGGCTCATTTTCCAACTCCCCTAGAGTTAAAAATTTGAGTTTTACCTTTTTCGTATCCATTCATCTCTTGGTAGGGCAGTAGCACTTTTAGCTTAGCATAGATAATTGAATCCTATTAGACCATTGGCCTCTAAAAATGACCAAAGAGTTTCGATATTTTTCCTATTTAAAACTAGACTCTTCTGTAGTTACATTGTGTAATATTGCAGTGATATTAGAAACCTTTTGGTCATTTTTGAGCGAGATGCTAATCTTCTAATCCGATTCAATGATCTACGATAAGCTGCACTAAAAGTGCTACCCCCAGACCAGAAATCAGCTGAATGGAATCGAAAATGGTAAAACTCAACTGTTTAACACTATGGGAGTTGATAAATGAGACTATTTTCAAAAAAGTGGAGTGTTCTTTTAAAATTACAATGACATAGTATACAGAATACACTTCAATTAAGTATGACGACATATCTGTGTTTAGAAATGTAAATGTCAAGATGCTGCTTTAGTTTACACGGGAAAGAAATCTTGAACTATCCAGTATTTAGTGGTTTTTGGTGGGTAGAGCAAAAAGAAAACACACGCAAATGGTGTACTGAGCACACAATGAAACAAAACTCCATGTGTTGTAAGTTAATAATGTGCTATACACACACACAATAACATGCGTGAAAACTAGCCAAATGAAATAAAGATTAAGTTAAGCTCTTTTATACTAATTGACATTTCATGCAAACACCAATTGGTTAGTTTTGAAAACTTGTAGTCTAGCTGAAAAATCCACATGCCATTTGTAAAACCAAATCTGCATTGTCAATTTTTATACCACCACTGGAGGATCTCTTCAGGGTTCCCTACAGCATTAACTACCACTGAAACACAGAAAGTGTTCAAAACGCTTGTGTAAAATTCTAAAGCACATTTAAACAATTCTGATTATTAGCCTGTGGCTTCACTTCAAATGCAAAGCACATATCTAGCATATGCAGCACCAAAACCTCACAGAAAAGTACGGTCCAATGTAAAGCTAAGCTTAACATAAAAAACAAACATAATACATCTGCTTGTGTAGAAAGATCACAGAAAATCTAAGAATTAAAACGACAACCCTAGTGTTTTAAATGTGAGTTATACTGTGAATTGCATTATTATTTTCATATTTACACTCACTACTGTCCTCAACTGTTACAAACTCAATCACTGAGTGCAAATATGAAACATCAAACAATGAAATTCACCTTTTCAGCATTTAAAGAAGATTGTGACAGACCACTACACCCATCGAGGATATTAAATGACTGCAGAACCATTAGAAAATAAGTGCATATATAGAAAGGGGTGAGGGCAATGGTTTTTGGGTGTAGTGAAGCAGTGGCCATATCTCTCAAGTCACTTTCACACCTGGTTCAGTTGGAATGGTTTTTGGTGCAGGTTACAAATTGGATTACCAAAGTCAGTATCACTTGGCTAAAAATTTTACATTCCCATAATTTTACAATTTTTATTTCAACTGGATTCTTTCCTCTTTTAAGTCTTCGTATTTGACTCAAAGTATAATAGTATTGGAATAAAACAATGGATCATGAAAACAATGCATCCGTTTGTTTAAAATACCTAATCCAGAACAAGTCAGTGCCATACGGAGTGGGAAAACCCAGACCGAATAAACAATGATCTGACTTGGTGATGTTTGTTTACGTTATTGGGAGACGAGCAACTACAAAAATGTTGAAATAGCTAACCTAATATGTTAGTGCTTTGCTCTTGCCGCACATCTGACAAGAGCAAAGTACAAGAAACCAAAACGAGAGACCAGGTATGAAGGCACATTTAAGAGTTTCAAGACCAACAGTCAGGGGTCAAAGGTTTCTCACCTTCTGAGCACCTGAGAAGGCGTGATAGAAACAGGAGACGTAGGTCATAATGGCCTTCTCATCCGGTCGCAGAGTACCCACGATATCTATAGCAAAGCCAGCGGAAAAAGAGAGAGAGAGAAAGACAGGGGTGAAGCAAAGCAACCCAAAGCCTGTGTGTGCCCACTGAGAAAGAAGAGGATGGTTATGCATTTTAAGGGCTCCCCATCAAAGGGAAATAGGGGTTTGAGTCCTGTGTTATAACCCTGGCAACCCGCAAAGTGAGAGAAAGAGCCAATCTGCTGTTGAGAAAAGAGTCGTAGGCCAGGGGAGGACCTCTTTGGTTATTCCAGTACTGGTGGAAAAAGCCATGCTGAAGAGGAGATGACCAGGGGTCAAAGGTTAGGGGTCATGGGGTACCTTCTGGGCTCCAGAAAAGGCATGGTAGAAACTGGACACATAGGTCATAATGGCTTTCTCATCTGGACGTGCTGTGTTCACAATGTCTGCAGGGAAACAAGAGTTATACATACATGCACATACAGGGACGCAGACGGGGCTCAAACACACACACACACACACACACACACACACACACACACACACTTGTAACAGCCATGTGCCAGTTACACACACTTTAACATACACACAAAGACAATGGGCAAACCTCAATTCACTGGGGATGGCCAAGAACATACTTTCCAGTTTGTAGTAAGGACTACTATGTCACTGACTTGCATCTTGATGCCACAGATCCATTCGCTCCATGCTGTTTAATTATTTATGTGAGCATTAGCATCTACATACATTCATTCATTACTCTGAAAATCCACTGGAAACAATATACCATCCAGGCACTTTTAGCATACTATTTTTGACCGTGTGATTTGGAACACGCTATTTCTAATGTTACATACTATTTAGGATGTATAGTATATAGTAAGTGCATGGATGGAATACTAAGATTTGGAGCGCACTAATTGTAATGACACATTATTTAGGTTTGGAAGCATGCAAACTAGGATTAAATTATCCTGTCATCAGAATCCCATCCACTTTGCATGTTATTTTTGATGTACTAAGATTTGGGATGTACTAATTATGATGTCACAAATTATTTAGAATGCATAGTATGCAACTCCTCCTCTCATCAGAGATAATATGCCATCAAGGCACTTCTGTTCTTGATTTACTGTGATTTAGGACACATAAATTGTAATGTCACATACTTTTTAAGATGCATGGCATTTGACTTGCGATTCAGTTCTCTTCTCATCACAAATAGTTTACCATCCAGGCATTTTTAGCACACTATTTTAATGTACTATGATTTTGGATGCACCAGTGATATCACATACTACAGAGGTTGCCCATTATGCAAATTAGGGTTACAGAACAGTACACACAGCACTCCGGTGCAGCAGGTTGAACAGAGATCCTGGAGAAGTTACGCTTGAGGGAGAAATAACATAATGCCCAGGGATGTTCCCATGGTGACACAATGTTTGTGCAAGACATTAAGGGTGGGTGTTTGCACTGTCTGTGTCAGAGAGCAGGAACAACTCCTGGAAATACAGGGCATGTGCTGACACGCACAAAACACACACACTTTAATAGAGCAACTTATTCACTCTCTCTCCCACACACTCACATCAACACACAGCCAAAAGCAGACAACTAACTTCATATGCCGACTAGTGTTGCTTTCGTCAATGATAATTATGACTAAATATCATCGTCAACGAACCTTTATCTCGTGACGAAAACGAGACGCAATGTAAATGCTGCTCATGTGATGATGACTATAATTAAATGTATAATGCAATATTGTTGATGAATAAAAACAAGACTAAATGTGGTTTACAAAATACAAAATGCTAAAATGTCTGTAAGGTAACAATAATATAACAAGATAACGTTAACCTTCTACGTTTCGTCTATACTGCTAGGTACTTCTACTGTATTGACTGGGTTAAATAGAAATGCATTACTAAAAAGAGACTAAAATACAATTTGCATTGACTAAAACTAGGTGAAAATAATCATGGATAATTCTGAATAAAATTAAACTAAAATGATCAGATTGTTAGTCTTCTAAAACTTGACTAGACTAAAAAAAAAAAAGTATGAAAGGGACTCAAACTAATAAAAGCTAAAATGACAGCTTCACACAAAGACTAGACTAAAACAAATTTAAAACAGGCTGCCAAAAACAACACTAATGCAGACACAGACAGCGATGGACGCAGAAAACAAGAGAAGACTTCATACCCTCTGCATCCAACATCTTGGGGATGTCAAGGTATCGTTCAGCCACTTCGAAAGCATTATTCAGATTGGTCACTGGGTCGTCCTGTTAACACACAATGAAACACACAGTCATTTCAGCATCTGCAGAACATCCACAGATTTCCACAAGAATCAAAATATCCATCAAAGTTCGACAACATCCATCACCCCCTTGCATGCTTGTTTATTAAATTACGAAGCTATTTTGGATGGATAGCATGCAAATTCTACTCATCCAGGCAGTTTTAGCTTTACTAAGATTAGAGACGCACAGTCATGTCACATACAGTTTAGTATAGATAGTGAGATATGGGACTCAATTCTTCTCTCATTAGAAATCGTGCACCAAAAATAGTATGCTAAAAAGCCTGGGTGGTATACTAAGATTTGGGACGCACTAAGTGTAATGTCACATACTATATAGGATGGATAGTATGCAAATTGGGTTTCTCATCAGAAATAGTATACAGTCCAGGCACTTTTAAGCATACTATTTTTGATGTACTCGGATTTAGGATGCACCTTTCTTTTTTTTTTAATGAGAGACTAACCTTTCTCAGCTTGTCATAATCGATGAGTTCTGGCCTGTGTCTATGGATCAGAGCATTGAAGGCAAGACCATCCTTCCAGCTGGGAGAAAGAGAAGAAGAAGAGATGCTCAGAGGAAACGGGTATTTTATATTTCTCTCCTTTGACCAGCAGAGAGTGCCACTCAAACCACAGCTTATTAATCTTCTCCTATTTCTGCATTCATGTCAGTGTTGGACTTGTTAAACTGTAACAGTAAAGGAACTTTGCTTGCAAAGTGAGATTTCTGATTCAAGAGCAATTTTTACATCCGTCATCTTTAGCTATCATTGATCATTTGTTTATTCAAATACATCCATAACACCGCTCTATGCAAAACACAGTTATGGGTGAATCAACAAATCAAAACACCCAGCCAAACAGAGGTCGTAGGTCAAAGATCAAACCTGATATGGAAGTTCTGAACGTTGACGTTCTTGTAAGGAGCCGTCTTTCTCTGACACCAGAGCAACAGTCCTTCTTTAGCGGAGGTTTCTACACAGACACAGCAGAAACAGACATTACTGAACACACATTCAGTCTCTTCGGGGTTATTCTTTATAGTACGTTTGATTATACTGTGCAGAGCTGTTCCTAAAACAATCTGGAGGTTAAATTATACCCTCCACTGAGATGTCCTGGATGGCGAAGCGGAGGATGATGGTCCAAATCATTCCCAGAGTCATCTTGGCGTTTCCATCCACGATTTCTACAAAGGCAGGCACACAACACTGTTAGATGTTGAAAGTGAAATGTTTTATCAATTTAAATATATCATAGAATTTGGAAAAATGTTTTATAAGTTAAAATATCTACATATATAAACTAAACTATAAACTATATAATATTTATTAGCATGCATCAGTGTTATTTTAACATCACTGATATACTACTATAGTTTTTTTTTTTTTTTTTAGTTTTATTTTTAATATTTTATTTCTGGATTAATTTTTTTTTTTTTTAGTTAACAATATATAAATAAATCCAGCACAGGAAAGTGTTTGTACCTTCTGCACCGATGGACACCAGCTTGACTCCTTTGCTGGCGATGAAGTCCAGGGCTTTGTTGACGTTGTTGATCTTGTGGACTCTCATCTTGCCTCTTTCAGGTTTAGGTAACCTCTCCCCTGCACGAAAATATGATGACTTCTCACGTGTTTTCCATCGTATCAGCACAAACACCAACTCCACTACACTAGCTTTGAGAAGTTGCAAGTGAACTAGAGACGCTTGGATGAATGAATGAGGTTGAAAGCTCACTGACCTGAGATGACCTCTAGGAGCAGCATGAGTTTGAGTCCATCTCTGAAATCCTCCTCAATGTTTTCGATCTGCGTTCCCGCCTTCCGCAGATGAGAGTTGCACCAGGCCGTGAAAGTCTAAAACAAACAGGAAATGATGTAAAAAAGTGGAAGCAAAGTCAGGAAAACAGGAAAGGCTGTGTCCTGCTGCATGCAGGAATGCTCAAGACATTTGCTCCGGAAACACAAGGGCGTGAAAATCAACATCTGATGTGTTTAGAACATAAATACAAGACTACTCTCGTACAAAATAGTCTGACAAACACTGAAATGTTATATACTTTGCTGATGAAATATGACAAGGTGAGCAGAAAACTAATTCTAGCTAATTTTCCAAATAAATAATATACACGGAGTCAAAAAAGTCAAAAAAGAAAACAGAAAAAAAATCTAAAAATATTACAATTATATATAAAATTATATTCAAAATGCAAACCAAAAATGTAAAATATTAATATTTTAACAGTATATAAATTCTAATAAAATAAGTGGTCTAGATTTATTTCCTTTATAACTCTATATTATGAAAAAATAAAAAAGCAAGTGATTTAGTCATTCGTTAGCCTCTCTAACAGACTAGTCTCAATTCCTATGTGATCCTCAGCAGCTCAACATGAACAGACAGAGACAGGCATCAGATCACACTGGGAAAGGGGTTTCTAGGCCTGCAGCCTGAAACACAAAGAGGCCTTTGAGTTTAGTGGATAATGAGCCCCTTCAGCACCCCTGCCCTCGTACGACAGGCACCTACCCGGGACAGGCCCGCCACAAAAACAATTCAGCCTTCACACACAAACCAGTCAGGACCTGAGCCGGACGGACACATCCACACGCTTTAATGAGACCCGAAATACCTCCGCTCTCACAGGGGCTCTGTTTGTGTGTGTGTGTGTGTGTGTGTGTGTGTGTGTTTAGGGAAAGCCCTGCCCTGATTAGTTGGGTGTGGGTGACATCATTCCATCCAACTCTGAAGAATTAGAGAGGAAGAGCCGCTACACCATACATGCATGCATTTATGTGCCACTTTTGACCAGAAATATCATGAAACACACAACACTGATGCAAGCACTTCACAAACACACCACTACATCACACTTGCATTTCCTAATATATATATATTAGGCTCCTTTGAAGTACCTGTGACTCTCAGGTTGATCTTTACGCACAGATGAGCTGATATACTGGTAATTAATGCTTTTGCACTGAAGTGTCACGTCTGTAATACTAGAACTGCTCAAGCAGGGTTTCATATCCTAGAGGAAACTTCTGCAGGGATATTGGAAACGGTAATAAGCGGTTTCCTCATTCTCTGCGAGCTCTAATGTGTTTCCGTCTGGGAGATCTCCATCAGATCAGCATCATCTCCCTCTCAACGACTGCGGAGCCAACGAACCTTTACACAAACTCAACAAAACCAAACTTTAGCACAAGATCCATTACACTAAAGGAAGTGAACCATAGCTGAATTTGTGACATTTATAAACTGGACACTGTCGGCTTTAAAACAGACCCAGTATTGTTTCCATCTGGGGGGTTTTAAGCTGTAAAACAGGCCCATCCTGTAGGTGGTGCTGTGAAAAAAAACGGATCATAGAAAACCAAGCGTGAGTGACTGAGCACAACAGAGTTATTAAAGGGGGGGTGAAATGCTATTTCATGCATACTGAGTTTCTTACACTGTTAAAGAGTTGGATTCCCATGCTAAACATGGACAAAGTTTCAAAAATTAAGTTGTACGTTTGAAGGAGTATTTCTGTTCCAAAAATACTCCTTCCGGTTTGTCACAAGTTTCGGAAAGTTTTTTTCAAGCTCTGTGTGACGTTAGATGGAGCGGAATTTCCTTATATGGGTCCTGAGGCACTTCTGCCGGAAGAGCGCGTGCTCCAGTATAGCAGAGAACTGAGAGCACAACAGACTTCACTGATCAGAGCGAGAGCGTCGCGAAATGTCACAAAAGGAGTGTGTTTTTGGTTTCCAGGGCAAGACAACCCTGCACAGATTACCAAAAAAAAAAAAAAAAAACAACAGCATGAAGGGACCAGTGGACGGAGTTTATTTTTACAGAGCATCAACGGAGTTGTGCAAGTGTTTGTGTTTGTTCCCTGCATTTCGAAGATGCTTGTTTTACAAACAAGGCCCAGTTTGACGAATGATTTGCGTATCGTTTATCTCTTAAGGATAATGCAGTCCCAACGAAAAAGGGCCACGATCGTGTGTTGGAACCGCAGGCGGTGAGTAAAACTGCTTAAAATATCTCTGCCTCCTTGTTAGTGCGTCCGCCTCCCATGCCGGAGACCCGGGTTCGAGCCCCGCTCGGAGCGAGTCGTTGCTCATGCTCCTCTCGTTCAGTTTCAGCCTCTGGATCTGATTCTGGATCATAAATAAACGGCTGAATCTGACTGTTAGCCATGGTTGGTTTTGGATGATGGTTTTTCCCTTACGGTAATGTCACAGCTTCCAGACGCTCTTAACGCAAAAGCCTATTCGCGCTCGTGATTCTTTAGCTCCGCCCACACGTCACGCCTCCAGCCGGTCGTGTTTTTCCGGGAAAAATCGGTACAGACTATCTTTCTCTTATGAATATAATAAAACTAAAGACTTTTTGGAGTTATGAAGGATGCAGTACTACTCTATAGGTACTCAAGATTAACACGATATTGAGTGAAAACGACCATTTCACCCCCCCCCCCCCCCTTTAAAATCACAGCAAACTTCAAAGTTCTCAAGATGACTTTAAATAATTCTAAAACTGAAACTCATGATGTCATCATATTTTAAAATATTTTAAATCATGCCCTTAACAACGGTCACTTATGTAATAAACAAAACCTGCATTTATAAGGAAAGTGTATTTTCTAGACCTGGGATGGAAATTTTGCGTTAGCTAAATACAAAACTTAAACCATAAAAAAGTCAACTTCAGCTATTTAAGCTTGTACAACAAGCACTTCATACTACATAGACAAAATAAAAATTTGAAAACAGAAAAATAAAATACAATTATAAATATTTAACAAACTCTAATAGTATAGCAAAACAGTGCAATGAGTCAAAGAAGCTTCCCGATCTGTGCTCTGGACCCAGAGCAGAGAGGGACGTCCAGGAGTCGCCCTGGTGGATGATGCCATGTTTATTTGTTGATTTATTTATAGCACTTCCCGTCTTTGTGAGACTCCGAGCAGCGTCTGAAGGGCTCGGGTTTCTCAGTCAGACTGCAGGAGCGATAACCCTCGCAGCGGCCCGGGACGGATCGATTTCAAAACACAAACGCCAAACAACCAGATCTGCAAATCTGGAACGACTTGAGAAAAGCCGATTTAGTCACTAGACACCTGCACAAATCATATTTCTATTCACATCTGACACGGATCAAATATCTTCGCACACGTGTGAATCCATTTTTCCACATCTGTTCTCCGGCCCATCCAAATGTGGTTTTAAATCAGACACATATCCGATATTTGGACATCAGATCCATGTCTAAACATGCATCCAATTCCCTCTGGAATTCAAAGCCACAGAGAAACATTTACCTACAAAGATAACTTTTAATGTTTTATTATAAAGTAGATCAAGTCTCAAACTCTCACACACTGTCTGTGATTTTTAACTGTCTGGAGTTTTATACTGTAAAATACAATGTTGTTGTTTTTTTTAAATATTCATAGTAATTTTTATTTTGTTCAATATTTTAGTTGTAGTGATGATAAGTTATTATTGTTAATAATAACAATAATAGAAACAATAACAATTATTATTATTCTTTATAATACTGTATAATAAAGATAATATTTTCTTTTCAAATACAATTAATATCTTTCGTAAATATTTAGAATAATTTGTACATTTGGTAAATGCTTTAGCAGTAGCAGTAGTAATTAAAATATAATAATAATAATAATAATAATAATAATAATAATAATAATATTTAATGGAAAAGTGTCTGTATTTGTGAAATAGAAGCTGATTGAAGAACGCTGGAAAAGTGTTTAACTCGGGGAGAGTAAAAAGTAAAAAAAAAAAGTTTTAATACAAGCTAAACAGACAATATTAAACAAAAACTAAAACAAAAAATTACAATACCTAAAATTTTAAATGAAAAAAAAAAAAAAAACATTAAAACTAATTAAAAATATTGTTAAAAATATTTTTACAGTGGAATTACAATAGTTATTTCATATTTAGTTTAATATTTTATATATCACTGGAAAAAAATACATTTTAAATATGAATAAAAACTAATCCAGCATTAAACAAAAAAAGAAAAACGACTAAATTACTAAAACTAACAAATTAGAATGAAAACAGAAAATATCCTAATTAAACTTCAAAATATCAATAAACACTGACATATTACAGTAATGATAATAAATTAATACTGGCTTGAAATCTGTTTGAGGAAACAGAACAATATAAATTCACTAGGAGACTACTAGCTACATTCCATCCATAATCAAAACTAGTTAGTTAACAACTTGAAGATGAATTCACACCTTCACACACACGTGTTGCAATCAAAGATGTGCTGCGCTTTATGGTTACAGGATGTGACACAGGAAATATTTCTTCAGCCCATACATTCAATAAATGACTCTAAAATCTGATTAGAACGAGATGAACAACCTTTGAGCTAGAAAGCGGAAAGAAACTGAACAAGACAAACAAATTCCACAAGTGATCAAAGTCATGCCAAAATAGTTTCAGTGATTAAAGTGAGAGTCATTGCGAGGTAAGAACTTCAGGTGGAATAAAAAAATAATAACCGAGAGTGACATCATCGCTTCAGTCTTAAAGGGACAGTTCACTCAAAAAAAAAAAACATTCTGTCATTTAAGGAAATCCTATATGAGGGTGAATAAATGATCATAGAACTTTTATTTTTGAGTCAACTGTCCCTTTAACTTACAAAAAATGAGGAAGAACATCTCACAGCCCAAAGGAAATGAGCTCTACAACCGTCATTGGGTGTAGATGGACGGGAAGCAGCACACTCGGAAATTAAGTCTGAGAACATCTCGTTCTTCAGACTCACAACGGACTAAACTCAACAGACTGCGGCTGTGCACTGTAGATGCAAAAATAGGCTGGGAATTGTAGAAAAAAGATTTTAAGAGGTTTTTAAACTTGAAAGGAATAGTTCACCCCAAAATGAAAATTTGCTGAAAATGTATGCACCCTGAGGCCATGCAAGATCTAGTTTGTTTCTTCATCAGATTTAGAGATATGTAGCATTGCATCAGTGTCTCATCAATGGCTGCTCTGCAGTGAATGGGTGCCGTCAGAATGAGAGCTGATAAAAACATCACAGTAATCCACAGCACCCCAGTCCATCAGTGAACATCTGAAGACAGAAGATGGCTTTTTCTAAGGGTGAGGATGTTTTGAGCGAATTCTCCCTCAGATTTGGCTTATTTTTAGTGCACCACTTGTTCTGCGTGTTTCAGGTTTGGTGGCGTGACTCACATGCATGACTCGGACTCTCTCTCAAGGCTGCTTTCACTAAGGAAAGTGAGTCGGGTCGGATTAAACAGAGGCCTCACAGGGACACTGGAAATCCAGTCTGCCAACACAGTCATCTGACGCAGAGCCAAAAACACCTGCTGCTACTAGCTAGCATCAGATCCAGATAGCAACAAGTGTCGGCGCTGATAGCCTCGTGGGCAGCACACATATGGATCACTTTCACTTTGGGCCTCTTAAGTTCGAGTCCTGGCTCGCAGGCCGCAGAAACGCCTAAAAGAAAAAGATCGCAAGAGGTAATTCTGTCACAAAGTACTGAAGGCGCCTACTTCTACCAGCATTACCTCTATAATAGGCTTGAAATACACCTCGGTGGGTTTCTGAGTGCTCTGAAACATGCTAAAGTAAATGAAGTGGTTTCTCATCAACTACACGCTGATCAGAAACAAAGAAAAACCAGAACCACACCACTCTGAAACACTCAGTGCTCACGTTTATTTAAATAAATCATTGTCTTTGCAAATTAATAATTGCTCTAAGCCACAGATATGCAGGGACGACTAGGACCTTCGCTGAGTGCAGTAATTCGCTAAAAAGCGGATTTCCCAAAGCAAGCGTCCCATCGCCGGGGAACATGGAACATTCGAAGCTCTGTGGATCTTCATTCCTCACATTCCCCAGCGGAGAGTGACCGACAGAAGCCTTCTGAACACCCACTACAGAGAGAGAGAGAGAGAGAAGAGAGAGAGAGAAGAGAGAGAGAGAGAGAGAGAGAGAGAGTCCAGCTCCTCACAGCCCACACCAGAATGGAATGTGTCTCTTCAGCACTTACATAAACACACACTCTCTCTCTCTCTCTCTCGCTCTCTCTCCCTC